>NC_090826.1:166510192-166813222 GCF_028021215.1 Eschrichtius robustus | reverse complement strand
TCTCCATTGCCATGATATTAGCAGCTCAGGACAACTACGATTTATATTTCTCATGAGTCCATGGGTCATCTGGTGGTTCCACAAATCTTGGATGGGCTTATAGGGAGAAGGGGGTGTTCTTCTGGTCTTGGCTGGGGCTCATTCATGTGTCTGGCAGGCAGCAGACTGTAAGCTAATCTAGGATGGCCTCAGCTGGGATGGGCCATTTCATTCTCCAAAGACTAATCTAGACTTGTTCTCATGGTGTCATAGAGAAGCAAGAGAAGAAGTGGAAATACACAAGAACTTTTTCAAGCTTTGGTTTGCATCAGATCTATTAGTGTCCTATTATTGGCCGAAGTGAGTCACATGGCCAAGCCCAGGGTCACAGTGGGAGGGACTACAGAGTTACAGGGCAAAGGGTGTGGATACAGGGGAGACCATTAATTGGTACCATGAATGCCATCAATCTACCATATATTTGTAGGCAAGGGATGAGTTATCACCTTACTCCTGTTAGAATGGGGATGAGATAGCAGATGCTAGTGAGGGTGTGGAGAAAAGGGATTCCTTGTGAACTGTCGGTGGGATTGTAAGTTGGTACAGCCCACTATGAAAAACAATATGGAGGTTCTTCAGAAAGTTAAAAATAGAACTTCCATGTGATTCAGAAATTCCACTTCTGGGTATATATCCAAAGGAAATAAAAACACTATGTTGAAGTGATATCTGCACCCCCTTCATGTTCATAGCAGCATTTTTTTTTTTACAATAGCAAAAACATGGAAACAACCTAAGTGTCCATTGACAGACGAATGGCTAAAGCACTTGTGATGTATATATTTCAGACATAAAAAGAAGGAAATCCTTCTTTGTGACAACATGGCATTGTGCTAAGTGAAGTAAGTCAGACAAAGACAAATACTGTATGATCTCACATATGTGTGGAATCTAAAAATAAAATAAGAATAACAAAACAAACTCATAAACAAGAGATCAGATTTTTGGTTATCAGAGGGGGAGAGGGAATTTGAAGAAGGTGATCAAAAGGTACAGACTTTCAATTTATAAGATAATTAAGCACTAGGGATGTAATGTACAGCATGATGACTATAGTTAACTGGTATATGCTATATTTGAAAGTTAGGAAAGTAAATCCTAAGAGTTCTCATCACAAGGAAAAAAACATTTTTCTTCTTCTTTTGTATCTATATGAAATGATGGATGTTAACTAAACTTATTGTGGTAATCATTTCACAGTATATGTAAGTCAAATCATTATGCTATATGCCTTAAACTTACACAGTGCTGTATGTCAGTTATATCTCAATGAAACTGGGGGAAGAAGGCTCAGAGGTTGGAAAGTTTGCAGATTTTCTCTAGGATGGTAACATAGACTCTTCGAGGTGTGGGTCTACACCTCTGTGGTGGTACTTGCAACACTGCATCATTGTCTCTTTGGATGCCTGCCTCTCCCATTAGTTTGTGAGTTCCACGAAGGAGGAACCCAATGTCTTATTCATCTTTGAATTCCCGGCACAGAGTGGGACATAAGGTTAATGTTCACTATATGATTAGGAGATGAAACGCTAGAACTGGAACAGACCTTGGAGGTCATCTAGCCAGATCCCTCCTTTTCAGAGGGGAAATTGAGACCAGAGGGCTAACGGTGAGGTGACACCAGAACCAGTGTGTCCTGGGCTGCTCGTCCAGATCGGCCACCATGCCCTTCTCAGAGACTGGGGTCACTGAAGCTGAACAGAGCTTGACTCAACAGCAAGCTCTCTGGGGGCAGGGACCATCCCTTCCTCGTTCACTAGTGTGTCTATAGGACCAAGCGCGGTGTCTTTCAATGAGTAACATTTCCCCCATCCCTACCCCCTATCAGTGGCCATTTCACTGTGAGTAGCATTTACTATGCATGAATTCTGTCTTTCCTCCCTGGGTACTGATCTCAGAGAGACAGCAGTGAGCGGTCTTGAAGAGACATCTTAGTTTCCTGCCCAGGAATTGAACCTGGGGAGCCTGGGTGAAAACCAGGAATCCCAGCTGATAGTCCACCAGGGGCTACAGGCTAGAAGCAAAGTTCCCTGGCTCTTGCCCTGTTTGAAAGCAAAAATGTTTCAAGGAGGCAAAAACAGGTGCAAAATTTATTATTAGAGACACCGCACAATAAGTGGGAGAGCACACAGAGAAGCTGTGTTTATTTAATACAGAAGCAAGGCAGAAATACACACCTGGAGAGAAGGACTTTGGGCGCCCTCTCTAATGAGGAGGAGCCCTGTAAAGAGGTGGTTTAAATCACTTATGTAGGACAGTCCTTCCGGGTCTTTGTTTACCTTTGGCCAATTATCTCATTTCTTTTCCCACATCTGACCTGTTCTAAGACCCTCCCCAACATGCGTGCGCAACTTTTTGCTAAGGTGGATTCCACCGCAGAGGCCTGTAGGAATATGTTCACACATTATGGGGTGGTGTCTTTTCCCAAGGAACCTTCCTGCGCACGTGCAGACAGGGAAGTTTTCCTTGACCTCAGGAGTGGTCATCTTACCTCTTTACTCCAGCAGAGCTCAGCTTCTGCCACTAGCTTTGTCTTTGGCGTGTCTGGGGAAAACAAAGCTTCAATTTTACTCCGCTTAACAAACACCAGCAGTCCAGCCCAGGGGTCCATCTATCTCCTACCTCAGTACAACCCCACACCAAGTTGGCATCTGATAGGCCTGGGAAGAAGGCCGCACATCTTTATATTCTGGAGTTCCAGGCAAAAGTTGTGGAAAAGATCGACAGAGAAAGACCAAGCATCGTATGATATCCCTTTCATCTTAAAAAAATGATACAAATGAACTTATTTATAAGACAGAAACAGACTCACAGACATATAGAGTGAACGTATGGTTACCAGGGGGGAAGGGGGGAATAGATTGGGAGTTTGGAATTGACATGTACACACTGCTATATTTAAAATAGTTAACCAGGACTTCCCTGGTGGCGCAGTGATTAAGAATCCGCCTGCCAATGCAGGGGACACAGGTTCGATCCCTGGTCCGGGAAGATCCCACATCTTCCCGGACCAGGAAGGCAACCAAGCCCGTGCGCCACAACTACTGAGCCACAAGCCACAACTGCTGAGCCCACATGCCCCAACTACTGAAGCCTGTGCGCCTAGAGCCCGTGTTCCGCAACAAGAGAAGCCACTGCAATGAGAAGCCCGCACACTGCAATGAAGAGAAGCCCCCGCTCACCACAACTAGAGAAAGCCCATGCGCAGCAACAAAAACCCAACACAGCCCAAAGTAAATAAATATATAAATAAATTTTTTAAAAGGTGCTTTAAAAAATAACTAAATAAAAAAAATAAAATAGATAACCAACAAGGACCAACTGTATAGCACAGGGAACTCTGCTCAATATTCTGTAATAACCTAAATGGGAAAAGAATTTGAAAAAGAATAGATACATGTAGATGTATCACTGAATCATTTTGCTGTACACCTGAAACTAACACAACATTGTTACGTAACTGTACTCCAATATAAAATAAAAATTAAAAAAGAAACAAAATAAGCAGTTCTCTAGTGCAAAGTGGTCTCTTTTAGGTGGATTCATGGGGGCCAGGCCCTGCCTGGGCAATATTATCATCTGCAGCAGAATTCCAGGTGTGAGGAGAGTTCCATAAACATTCCTCCAGTGAATACTCTACATAGCCTCCTGTCATGACAACTATACAGAAATCTTAGTTCCTTCCCATCATAAGAGGTGGTCTCATTAGTACTGTAAGTATTCAAGGACTTTATTTTCATAATTCTGACTATCTGTGAGCAGCTCTGAAGGTCAGCCGCATGTGGTAATCTGCAGTAAATCGGCATCGTGAATTTGAACCCTGCATGTTTTGAGGCTAGTGGCATGAACGAGTCTAGTCAGCTGCCTAACACCCTGATCTTAACGTGCTTCATTGTTCTCCACTCATTATTGTACACCCAGGAATTCTCATCAGTAGCTCAGAGAGAGCACTTAGAACTTACTGTGAAACTTTGCTGCCTTGATTGTGAAAACTCATATGCTAGGATAGTGTCAGGAAGCGGCGAACGGTAGAGTTCACTGTTCTGTTGTGTTTGTCATTAGTGGCACTGGTGGTTTCTAATCGTTATGCATCTCAAAATCCCCCATGGAGATTTTCCAGCATACATCTGCTTAAGAACCACTTCCAGAAATTCTGCTCTAGTAGGTCTTGGGAGGGTCCAGTCATCTGTATTTAGAAAATGCCCATATGTGCTTCTCATGCGTGGCCAAGGTGGGGGAACACTGTGGGAAATATTTGGGGAGTTGGGTGGTTGGTGAATGTGCTGGTGATTCATAAGCAGCTCCCCAAAAGACCCCCCAGGATCTGGAGAATTGAGTCTGCTCAGGGAGAGGGGAAAGGGAGAAGAGCTTCAACCCAGAGAGGCTGGCAGTGGGCAGGCAAATACGGCCAGCTGCCGACTCCTTTGTGGATTGCCCAGGATGTGCTGAGCCCTGGGCTTGAGGAACATCTCCCCAGCCTGCTCCGTCCTGGCTGTGTGTGGAGGGAGCAACTTCCTGACTCATGACATGATGGAAGGTTGTGCCGGTCAGCTTCACAAAGGAAGTCCAGAGGCCCTTGTAGTGGTGGAGGAAGAAATCCTGAAACCATGACTGACCTTAGGGTGCATCATTGAGAGTGGTCCCCAGATTTGACTGTGCCTCACATCACATCTGGACAGGTTATTAAAAATACAGATTCATGGGACTTCCCTGGTGGTGCAGTGGTTAAGAATCCACCTGCCAATGCAGGGGACACGGGTTCGAGCCCTGGTCCGGGAAGATTCCACATGCCACAGAGCACCTAAGCCTGTGCACCACGACTACTGAGCCTGAGCTCTAGAGCCCGTGAACCACAACTACTGAGCCCATTGGCCACAACTACTGATGCCCGCGTGCCTAGAGCCTGTGCTCTGCAACAAGAGAAGCCACCGCAATGAGAAGCCCACGCACCACAACAAAGAGTAGCCCCCGCTCGCTGCAGCTAGAGAAAGCCCATGCGCAGCAATGAAGACCCAACGCAGACAAAAATAAATAAATAAATAAATTAGTTAAAAAAAAAACAAACGAAAAACCAACTTTGAAGGCCTCAATGGAACAAAGACTGACCTCCCCAAATAAGAGGGAATTCTGCAGCAGATGGCCTTCAGACTTCAGCTGCAAGGTTGGCTCTTCCTGGATCTCCAGCCTGTTAGCACCCCTGCAAAATTTGGCCTTCCAAACCACTACAATTGCCCGAGCTGATTCCTTAAAATCTCTTTCTCTCTCTATCTCTCTCTCTCTCTTTATATGTCTATATCTCTCTGTATCTATAAACGCACACATACATGCATCCTGTTGGTTCTGTTTCTCTGGAGAATCCTAACATATCCGCATCAATCCTGGGAAGTTCAGGTTCAGTAGGTCTATGGAGGGGCCCTGGGCCTGCTGTGTAACTGAATCTCCTGTGAGTTGGATAAAATGATCTGCCTTCACCAAATGGTAAATATTTGCCCCAGGTCACCCAGCTCATGGGTCTGGTTCCAGAGCCCATGCTTACCCCCCTTCTCTCTTGCTGCTTCCATACATAGGAGCTGGTAACTTTGCACACCTTTTGTAGAGCTTCTGTTGACCCTAGTGGTCAGTCTCTACAGGCCGCTAACCAAGAGAGTGACGACACTCAGTTTCCGCTGTAGTCTTCACAGACTGTGTGGGCCAGAAGAAGGAGGCTGGTTAACTTAACCACGTTCATCGGCAAAGCAGATTCTCACAGCCTGACCTAAGCAGATTTATGGACTCTCAGTAGTTTTGCTATGAGAAGTCACCAAGTCATTGACTGTTCTGACAGAAATCGTTTGCTTTTCTGTCACACCTTTTTCCTCTCCTTAATATACTCCAGGTATTGTAGGACGTGATGGAGGCAGGAAAACGTATTAGGATATGGGTTCCACTGTGAGTAAAAGATACAAGGGAGCCTGCTCTGTCTCGGGGGGGAGCCCGCCCAGGCTGAGGGTGGGGTGGGAGGGGGACCCTGCCTGCCGGGGTTGTCTGGGGACCCAGGCTCCTCCTGCCCTCAGAGCTCTGCCATCGTTAGGGCATTTTCTGGTCCATGAGGGTGTCACACCGTGATGTCCTTTCAAGCAGCAGGATGGAGGGGGAAGAGGAAAAGGGCCGCTTCTGTGAAGGATGTGACCCAGAAGCTGCACACATCACTTCCGCTTAACTCATCAGCCAGATCGTAGGCAAATGGCCACATCTGGTCTTTTGGGGGGGGGGGTCTCTATGCTCAGCTCCAAATTGAGGATTTTATTCCATAGAGAAGGGGGTGTGGACGCTGGATGACAGCTGCAGGCCTTGGTCTCAGGGAGGAATTCAGTCAGCAGAGTGGCCAGGGCAGGGCACCCAGCCGCCGACGTGCACCCCAGAACTCCAAGGGCAGTGTGAGGTGGCCAGTGGGGATGGCGGGTAGAGAGACTAGGCACTAGAGGTTGAAGTGATGTCTGATGGTACCCGGAGGAGCCTGGGCATGGTCGAGGGTGGAGAAAGGAGCTGGGGAGTCCTGGGTGTTGGTCTTGGCTTCCGATGGGAGCCAATCTGAATTTCTCCATTCATTCAACTGGAGTTCCTTTAGACCTGCTATGTACATAGTCCTGTATTATGTGCTGATGGGTGTGTGTGTGTGTGTGTATGTGTGATGTGTCAGTTGTGAAGACCTCTGTTCAGCTAAAAGGGGTCTCGTTTTTCTCTCTGATTTCCTTCCCGAGAGTTTCAAAGCTCTGATCACACAGTATCTTGTATTACAGTCACTTGTACACATTATCTTCCACAGCTGTATTCTTGAAGGTGGGGATCATGTCCTAATTTTTGTATCTGCTGCGTTGCCTAACGTGGTATCTGATTCACGTTAATTAGCTAAATGTGTTGGTGAACATGAGCCCGGCAACCACACAATGGCTTGGATTATTAGTTTCATAATGTGTGTGGCAGAATTATCACTGCTGAGCATGGGATTAAGGCAAGTGAAGGAAACCAAAGAAAGGGCCATGGCAGGTGTGATGTGCTTTGTCTTATCAGAGCACCTTCACTGCCCAGAGGGTGAGCATGGGAATGGATGCAGTTAGAGGGCTGGTTCTCAAGCTTGGCTGCACCTTGGAATCACCCGGGGAGCTTAAAAAGAACTGTTCCTGGATCCCAGCCCCAGAGTTTCTGTTTCGTTGGTCTGGAATGCAGCCTGGGCATTGGCGGGGGTGGAGGGAGGTTTGAAAAACTCCCTAGGTGATTCTAATGTGTAGCGAGGCTGCACATCACTGACTTGGAGGGTAGGGCAGGCTTCGGCAATGCAGGTGGAGAGGCATTTTCCTTTTCTCGGTCCCCCAGAGTATGATTTAGAGAGCTGTAATTTTCTAAATGGTACGAGAGTAAAAGCAATAATTTACCAACGGGTGCCCAGGTGGACTGAAGGAATGAGCGCCTGACTTCCTCCTGCTTCCCAGGAGATGGTCAACCCAGCAGGTGACTCATTGCAAGTAATCCGCAGACAACTTGTTTTCTCGGTGGGAGGTTTGCTTCTGGATGCTCCCTTTTCCAAAATGTGATGAGAAGTAAAAATCCTGTTTTTCAACCCCCCAAATGCTCACCCTTTCAGATACTCATTCTTGCCCTTTCTAAATTGCTGAAAAAGCAAGAAACATTCCTGGGGCGTGTTTCTAGGCCACAAAATGTGCCAGTATTACCAAATCTTAATGGCCTCTTATTCCCTGTAGCAGTGGCCAGTCTCTGTCTCTCCCTACAATTGGAACCGGGTACCAGCCTCTACCCAGGCAGGGCCAACAGGAGAGCCCTGCAACTCAGATGAGAACTCCTATGGGCTCCCGGCTTGTGCTGAATGGATTCCAATGCTCCAGATGTATCTTCTCCCCATGGCATAGCTGTATTGCTGCATTACCATGCTGGTTCCATTCGCAACTTGTGTGGGGTTTGTTATTCTTTAAGCAGTTTGGGGCATCGGGCCTCCTCCAGCACAGTTTCAGTGGCTCTGATTCCTAAGCTGTCTCTATGGCACAGACAATTACAAAACACATGGGGTTTTGTTTCATTAGGATAAAACCCGGCCATAGACAAGAAAATGTACTGAATACGTTAAATGTGCTATACAAATGCAAAATGCCATTATTATAAAGGGACAGAAAAAGCCATACTGTTCCCTTTCTGCGTCTGCTAAATGGTCAAAGCAGTGATGAAATTCTGGAAGACAATGATCACCGATTATAGCACAGGGAGGTGGGCGGGCAACGCACAGCAAGAGCAGCTCTGCTACTGTGGCCTTTTTAGTGGTGATATCACTGCTGTTACCACTCAGTGCATCAGCATAAAGTGGCACCAGTGCCACTGGTGTCCTGGTAGAAACTAAATAAGGGAGCTACTTAGGCAAGGTTCCTGCCTTCGGGAATGTGTACGCTGTTCAGATGACGTCAGCAGGACGGACTGATAAAACGACCGACAGTGCATTTTCTGCAAGGGTCTGTATGATCCTCTTTGTATAAACTAGACTTTAATACACACACCACTGCGGTACTTCAAATGCTTTCTGACAGCGGTGATGCCAACTGTTAATAGAGACCAAAAGCGACGGACGTTGGGTTGTTTTCAAACGCTTGACGTTTGTGTTATTCAAGTTATTGATAAAGTACTTCAAGCCCAAATATTCTGGACTTTCAAAGGAAGGAAGTGTGGGAGGGGAAAGTCAGAGGTATGATTCTTTGTAAAATGTTTGTTTTCCTTCGTCGACTATAAAGTCGGTGAGGGCAGGGTTCTGGGTATCTTGTTCACCGCTTATCATTTTACCTAGAAAATAGCACCTATTCAGTAATTCTTTGCTGGCAGAGTGGCTGAATGTTCTCTGCACTTTACCCACAGTCTTTGACTTATTCTGACACCAAGTCTGTGAGGTGAAGATGGGGAACTGAGACCCGAGGGCTTGCATCACTTGCCCAGGTCACTCAGGTGGTGAGTGCTGGGTCTGGATTCAAATCACTCTGACTCCCAGACTCCTGCCCTTTCCAGCAGTCCTTATGTCTCCAGGCACTAGGGATTAAAAGCATGTTTCTTTGCATTTCCCAGGACAGTTCCATACTGTGAGTTTTGCAGAGCACACTTGCACACAGCCCTCTGACACACTGGCATCAGACGATCCACTGTCAGCCACGTGCGTGTGCGTGCCTTGCCCTTCTCCAGTCTGACTCTCAGAAAGAGGTGTAGAGGTTTGGACAAAAGGCCTCTTCTCAATTTTAAGAGACTGTTGGGAAGCAGAGGCTTGGGAGAAAGAACCTACAGAAGACACTGTACCCTCTAGTGCTGGTGCCCTTGGGATCTGTGTTAGTCTGCTAGGGCTGCTGTAACATAGTAGCCACGGGTTGGGCAGTTTAGACAACAGAAATTTATTTCCCCACAGTCTGGAGGCTGGAGGTCCAAGATTAAGGTGTCAGCAGGGTGGGCTTCTTCTGAGGCCTCTCTTCTTGGCTGGCAGATGGCCACCTTCTTTTTGTGTCCTCACATGGTCATCCCTCTGTATATCTGTGCCATAATGTCCTCCTCTTATAAGGACACCAGTCATATTGGATCAGGGCCCATTCTAATGACCTGATTTAACCTTAATTACTGCTTTAAAGACCCTCTCTCCAAATACAGTCACATTCTGATTTACTGGGGGTTAGGGCTTCAATGTATGAATTTTGGGAGGCGGGGGCAGGGGGGACACAATTCAACCCATCACAGGATCCACGTACCAGGGAAGAGTTTTTATGGAAATGACATCCCCTTGGTTAGGAGCAGGGATTGGCCTTACCTTGGATTCTGCTCCTTGGCAAATAGCAAACAAGAGTGAAAAGTGAGCCCCCTGGGTTTAGATTTCAGGAACATTTTCTTATCATCCACAGGTGGAATCTGGTGAAAGGGAAGGCAAGACTGATTCCTTCTGTTGGATTTTATTGCATGTTTATCAGAATAAAGAGCGAACATATTCTGAGCAAAGCCTGTGAAGAATTGCTCCCATCATTCTCCAGGAGAGAGATGGTCTGAACAAAAGGGACAGAGCCTGGCCTCTTCATGCTGTCACACCCCTTGCAGGGAGCAGCGTGTGAAGCCAGTCACCCAAGCGTAGACAGTTGACTCAGCGCATGTGGGACGAGCCTGGGTCATTCATCATTCTAACTAGCTCTGGCTCCTCTCTCCCCAGCAGGCCCAGGGTCAGGACCAAATCAAGGTATATGTTGTGAGCTTGTGCAGAAGGGCCAATTGCTAAGGTGGACTGAAGTTATATAATTATCGTAACTATTTTTGTTTATAGGACATCCTTTCCCAGGAGAGAAGCACTTCCCTTCCCAGGCACTTCCCTGCCCAGAAGTTGTCACTTCGTGGCAGGACAGCATGACCCATTCTGGGGCTGGAGGAAGTAATAAAGAACACTGCCCAGCCATAGGGCCATGCAGGCTGCACAAAAAGTCATTATATGCATGGCTCCAGGGAAGGTCGACACGAGGCTCCTTCTGCAATGCAGACAGTGACAAGGGGACTTGGGTTCTTTTTCTTTGCTGGGAGAGGTGAGCTTACCTAGACGTAGAAGGTTGGTCCTTAGTGGCCTAGGGAAAGTTTTTTCCCCTGACAACAATGTGTATGAAGTTACTGCATGTGGCCTAGAATATGCCAGACGTTGTGCAAAGAGCTTGAGTGGGTCATCTCACTTAATGCTCATCTCTGACGTGGGTGCCATTATGATGTGGGCATCACTGTGGTCCCCTTTCACCGATGAGCATGTTGAGGGCAGAGGGGGTGAAGGAACTGAGGCTAGTACACGCAAAGCCAGGATTTGAATCTAGGTTGTCTTACCCCAGAGCTTGCTCTTTGGCTTTTCTTCATTAATTATTTTAATTGTAGAAGTAGGATGTCCTTATTTTAACTAGAAAATGACGCTCAGTTAATATGAAGAAAATACTAATAAGCTCCCAACCCCTCTCTATTCCTGACTCTCTGACATAGCTCATGTTAAAAGCTTGGGTCTCTGCCCTGCTCCTATCTCCATGCACAAACACAGACAAATGTACACACACGTGTGTAGGTACATACACTCAGAGTTGGCCTTTTGTTTTCTTCCCAATAATTGAAAAAAATGTTCCTATAACTTTTCCCGCCGCATACCATTTCGTTATGGACACCCCTCTAGATCAGTATAGTACTAGAGATCTAACTCTTTTAAAAATAACCGCACAAACTCTCATAATATTCCATAGTACACACAATTGAGTCAGTCATGTCCATATTTATGGACATTCTGTCTGTTTTCAGTTTTATTTGGCCCCGATCAGTAACCCTGCAATAAACACCTTCGTGTGTTTATATCCTAGGAGTGGGGTTATCGGGTTAAAGAGTATATGAATTTGTACTTCTTAAAAATTTGCCGGATTACTTTCGCAGAAAGGTTGCAGCAATTTGTGTTCCCACCAGTGGTGTAAGAGGGTGTCTGTTTCTGACATCGTCGTCACCATGGTGGGGTGTTATTGGGGAGCCCTCTGCCCCTCGCCGTCTGCAGGTACAGCCCCGGGAAAAATGCAGAGCTCAGCGGTCGGGGAGTTGTTCTCATAGACCCGAGTTTCTCTGTCTTGGAAGCACATTTGAATCTCCTGGGGAGATTTTAAAATCTCGGTGCAGGGGCCCCATCCACAGAGAGCCTCTCTTAATTGGCCAAGGGGGCACAGGCAGCGGTGTTTGCCAAAGCTGCCCAGGGGATTCTAATGGTCCGCCAGGGTGGAGAGCTTTTGAGAGCGATCCTGCAGACACCAGGGTCCTTCCTCACTTCCCTGTCTCTTTCCCTCACTCCCTCACCACTCGCCCCTAACCCTAACCCTAGCCCTAAGCCCCTCATTGCCCTTTCTCTTCCCCTCATCCCTTCCTCCATCCTCGGGGCCCTCTCCTCGCAGGTCAGTGGAGTCTTTACTGGAAGCTGCAGGTACTGTCCTTCCGCCAGCAGCCTCTCCCTCGCTGTCCTGGTCCCACAGAAGCACACTGGTTGGAAGGGCTGACTTTAGCCCTTGCAGCACGTGCCCTGCTGGAGAGCCCTCAGGACCTTGTACGGCTGATGCTCTTGCGAGAGCCTTCTGGCTTGTGCCGGTTTGGAGCTCTGTCTCCGGGAGAGAAGGGGCTGTGCATCACTCCTCTTTCAGGACCAGAGAAGCATGGAAATGCTGCCCTCCTGCTGCGTTGGTGACGTCATTTTCATCCCGTCTGTTCTTCCACCTGGCACCCCACCCCTGGTCCCCCGCAGTGTGTGCACTGGTGTGACCCACACAACTGCCTCCAGAATAGCAGCCCAAAAGCCTTCACTCTGCTGTAGATATACAGACCGCCTGCAAAGTCTAATGCACCGGAACTTCAGCCTCTTTCGTGGCCTGATTGGTACACAGCTCTTCACTGCCATCCAATGCTTATCCTGAGACAGAACACTTAGAGTGCCCCACGGGCTGCTGTGGGGAGCCTGCAGACCAGCAGCGACCCAGGTGTTTTATACACAGGGCGTGTGTCTGTTTGTTTGGTGGTGGGGGTGTGTCTGTGCCGGTGCTTACCTTGTTCCGCCTAAATGCCCGCTGGGTGATGACCCAGCCCATGGCTGGATGGGACCGGCAGAGTCCTGCAGAGCTAGGAGATAGCTCACATGTATGAAAATGCTAGGAATGGTTTTGCTTCATGAAAAGAGGATGAGCTTCTGGACTTCCCTGGTGGCGCAGTGCTTAAGAATCGGCCTGCCAATGCAGGGGACATGGGTTCCATCCCTGGTCTGGGAAGATCCCACATGCCATGGAGCAACTAAGCCCGTGCGCCACAACTACTGAGCCTGCGCTCTAGAACCCGTGAGCCACAACTACTGAAACCCGCGCGCCTAGAGCCCGTGCTCCCCAACAAGAGAAGCCACCGCAGTGAGAAGCCTGCACACTGCAACGAAGGGTAGCCCCTGCTCACTGCAAGTAGAGAAAGCCTGCGTGCAGCGATGAAGACCCAACGCAGCCAAAAATAAATTTAAAAAATAAAATAAAAATTAAAAATTAAAAAAGCGAGATATCTTTAAAAAAAAGAGGACGAGTTTCTTTCAGGAAACAAATTCCTTCAGAAACTCTATTCTTAGCTCCAGAACTGGTTAGGATACTTGAAAGAGGCAAGCAGGCAGGTAAAGACACCTGTGATAACGGAAAATCTGTAGCTGGCCATCACCGATGTCAGGCCCACATAATTATTAACCATGGTATCTACCATTTGCAAAACGCTCTTTAAGGCACTGTTTTTCAAACTTGGCTGCACATTGGAATCACTTGGGAGTTTTAAGAAATTTTGATGCCTGAGTCCCATCTCCAGAGATTCTGACTTAATTCATTTGGAATAAATCCTGGTGGGGGGGGGACGTCAGGATTTTTAAAACTTCCCCTGGGTGATTGTAATACGCAGCCAAGTTTGAGACCCCTAGCCAAGCAGGGTTCAGCATTCAGGTTCATTACTGCATGTAAGTGCCCTGTGTGGCCTGACTGCTGGGGTCAGTGGGGCGGGGGATTGAATCCCACCTTGGCCCTGCCCCTCCCCTCCCTAGTCAGGGCCGGGCACAGACACCTGGTCATTAGCTCCCCCCAAATCTCCTGGCACCCCCAACTGTTGGAAAAGCCTTTGAGCAGCTGGGATGGGTAGGCTTTTAGAGATCAGAGGTATTTCCAGCTCCAACAAGAAACAGGGCAGTGGTTTTCATTCTTGCCTGAACCAAGTGCCCTCTTGGAAGTGTTCATAAAATGCTGGGGTGCAGTCCCCACCCTCTGAGGTTTACACATGGGAACTTAAAATATTTTTGGGGGGCTTCCCTGGTGGCGCAGTGGTTGGGAGTCTGCCTGCCAATGCAGGGGACACGGGTTCGAGCCCTGGTCTGGGAGGATCCCACATGCCGCGGAGCGACTGGGCCCGTGAGCCACAATTGCTGAGCCTGCACGTCTGAAGCCTCTGCTCCGCAACAAGAGAGGCCGCGATGATGGGAGGCCCGCGCACCGCGATGAAGAGTGGCCCCCACTTGCCGCAGCTGGAGAAAGCCCTCGCACGGAGACGAGGACCCAACACAGCCATGGATAGATAAATGGATAAATAAAAATTAAAACAAAACAAAAAAAAAAGAAACAAGAAAATAATAAAACAATAAAACCGAACAATTTAAAAAATATATATATTTTTGGTGGGGGGAGAAATGTCAATTGTAAGGGGATGTTTTAAAAGTAGTATAATGAATACCTAAATAGCTTTCACCAAGAGTCATCCCTCGCCACGTTTGCTGTATCTGTTCTCCCCTCCCCTCCCAGGTATGGAGCACACATTCTTTTTTTTGCTGGACCATTTAGTTGCACATATTGTGATTCTTCACCCCTAAGTACACTTTCCAATATCACCACACTGCCATGATCACACTCAAGGACATTGTCATAATAATGTCATCGGAATGTCGTTCGTAGTCGCATTTCCCCTATTTCCCCAATAATGTTCTTTATGGTTTTAAAAAAACATCCAGGACCCAGTCAAGTATCATACACTGCATTTAGTTGCCATGTTTCCCACTTTCTCCTTTAATCTAGAACAATTTCTCCACTTTTTTTTCATGACACTGACGTTTTGAAAGTGTCTCTGAATGTGGGTAGTTTTCTAAAGTTCCCCAGGTATTTCCCATGGGCAGCAGCAGGGTTGAGAAGCCGTGCATCAGAGGACTATGCATGGTGTTTTCCCCACAGAAATATTTCTGTGGGGGAACCCTGGGGGCTGCCCCTTCCTGCTTCTCCGTCCTCAGAGTGGGCTGCCCTTTGTGGGGCAGAGTGGGAGTGCTCTTTGGACAGCCTTCTACGCGCGGCACAGCCCTGACCCTGCCGTGATGATTTTTAATTGATCTAGAGTCACAAGCCCCTCTGATCATTACCTTCTCTGGTTGCCCATCACCTTCACCTCCTCCTTTCCTCTCCCTGCCAGGATCTCCTGTGCCCATTCTGTTTTTTGTGCTGGATCTTCAGGATTTTGAGCCCTCTATACGAATTGCTTGAGGCAGCCTCGCAGAGGTGGGCAGGGCAGGGGTGCTATCTGCTGTCTCATCAGCAGCTGCAGTGGGTGGTGGAGAAGGCTGTATGGAGGGGGTGATCCTTCTGAGGCTGCCCCCCTTCCCCTGCTCTAGCCACAGCCAATTAAGCTCCATTCACTCTCCCCCTTCCTGCTCATTCCTCCTTGACATTTTTTTTTTTGGCTGAACCTACCCATTCTTTAAAACTCAGCTCATGTCACCACTTCTGGGAAGCCTTTTGCCTCCTTCCTTGGTTGGGGTCTGGGCCCTCCTGTGGGCTCCCCTAGCCCCTGGGCTGACGTCCATCCTAGCACGTACCAGGCGGCATTGCATTTTCTTCTCCCCAACTAGACCATGAGCTGCTGAAGGACAGGGACTGAGTCTGGTGTAAGTCGAATTTCCCAGACTTTAGCGTGGTGCCTGCACCCTGTGGGTGCTGAGTCAGTGTTCCGTGAGTGAATGGAAGAGAGTGGAAGGGGAGTTGGGTCCAATTCTGAGCATCCTATAGTCACAGTCTTCAAGGTCGGAATCCTAGAATATTAGAGCTGGGAAGGGCCTTCGTGAATTCTGGTCCAGCTCCTTCACTGAAGATAAATGAAAGTGCAGAAAGACAGAGATTCAATGCCCCCAGATGGCAGAGTGAAATCTAACTGTGTCTCCTCTTCACTCTGAGTCCTTTCCCTCCGACTCACCTTGAGTGCATTGGGCTATTTACTTATTTCATATTTCTAAATCCTGTTGACTTTCCATCATTCACAGATGGATAATCCTTCATATTGTCTACTGCAATATCCAACCTCTGGTTGGCTGTCTCTCCTTTCTGACCATGGGAAAGAGAAGTCCACTTTAATGAGAGTGTAAACAAGATGTAATCAGGAGAGCAAATTTTTTGGATGAAAACCAGCAATCACAAAACCACTCCTCAACCTTGAATAAAGGCTTCTGTACTGCTTTGGAACATCACAGGGACCACCTCTATTGGTATGGACAACTGAGACTTTACCATCAAGCTCACGGAAGCAGTTTTTCTCTTCTCCCTCCTCTATGTGGAATTGGCCAACTAGCAATGGGAGTCCAGCGGCACTGGCATCACCTGGGAGCTTGTGATAAATGCAGACTCTCAGGCCCCACCCAGACCTATGGGATCCTAGTCTGCATTTTAACAAGATCTCCAGGAGATCCGTATGCACATTATTTTGAGCAGCATGGCTGAGGCCCCTCACTGTCCAATACAGAGCTGACTGGCTACACTGTTCTTCAGTATTTACCAAGTGCCCACCATGTAGCCTTGTAGGAGGGAACAGCAGGAGTGAACACCTTGTCCCGTTGACTTGCCTTTCCCGCCTCGTCAGTTCCACTCTGCTGAGTCAGAATCAGGCACTGTCCACCTGATTCCTGCCCTCTCCCTGCAGCAGGGTCCTCACTGCTTGCAGCTGGCCTCTGACTCATCCCTACACCACTCCTGTCACACTGCCTCATTGGTTGCTGCAGACTTTCTTGGCAGTGTCCAAACTGCCCTGCTGTTCCTCAACAGTGACCCACTTCTGCTTGTAAGTGGAGGCTATTGACACTGGGTTCCTGTCTCTTTCCTGCTCTGCTTTACATCCTCATCTCTTGGAGCCTTCTCTCCTACGTCTGGGCCCTTCTCTGCCCCTTCCATGGGTTCCCTTGATTCAGTCTCCTTCTGACTCAATCTGAAGCATATCCAAACTAGCTCCCTCTTTCCGGAGTACCTTCTCTCTCTCATTGCTATCCAGCTCTTTTTTCCCCCATCTTTAAACACAGCTAGTCTTCCTTGTTCTAAAAAATTTTGTTGACCTTGGTAACCCTTCATACGACCACCCCACACATTTCTTCCTTCTTATTTTGCCAAATTCTGGGAAGAGTGATCAACACCCCTTACCTGCACTTCCTCCCTCCTACTCATCTCAGAATCCCTTGCAATGTGCCAGATGCTTCTTTCATTTTATTGAAACTGATATCTTGAAGGTCACCAATGATGTCCCAATTCCTGAGTCCAGTAGATCGACTTCTTCATTCCTACCCCTTTGACCTTTCTGTAGTGTGACATTACTAGTCACCCCCTTTTTTTGAACTTCCTGGCACAAGACCGTTTTACTTTTCCTTCTGTCTTGTGCCCACTCATTTCTATCTCCTCCTTGATTCCTCTTCTCTCACACCCCAGATGCAGGTGTTCATTGATGTTCTGCCCTTGGCCTTGTTATCTTCTTGTTCTATACTAGGAGTTGCAATCAGCAGCCTGTGGGTCATATATGGCCCGCAAATTTGTTTTGTTTGTCCCATTTAATATTTTAAGAATCTGAAAATTTCATACAAAAATCTGGATTTTCAGCTTCTTTTGGGGAAAAATTGCAAGGGATGTGGCAATATTGGAACCATATCCCTCAAGGCAGCCATCAGCTGGAGTTAGGTAGTGGATGACCCCTTTAGATGGGAACTATGTCCTTCAGATCACCTCCACTCCGACCACTCCCCCACCTGCCTAGTACTGTATGCATTTGAGTGTAAGATTCTGCTTTCTCTGAGCTCATCCCCTCCAATGCTGGAGCTTCTATCATCATCCATCTTAGAGTGGCCCCCAAACGTATACCTTCTCTCCTACTCTCTCTTCCTTTTGAATTCCAGGCAAGCATTTGAAGGCTTCTATTGAGTATCTTTACCTGGTTCTGCTCCTTGTACCTCAAACTCAGCATTGGGGGTAGGAGTGCTGATGAATCAGACTTCTCTACCTCTTTGGATTGCACCAGTTGAGAACAGACATGAGTCTAGATGAGGCTTGAAATACAGTGTCATATCCATCCAGCTCTATGTATGGTCATGGTAGGACTGCAGCACCTTCAAGAGTGAGTGCCAAAGAGGGGTGCGCTCCAGGCTTGTCTTGCCACGGAGGCAGGCTTTGGACCCTGACCACGTAAACCTGCCACATGCTTGCAGAAGTGGAAGAAGAGAGTGCATGCAGTTTAGGGACAGGCAGTCCCCAAAGCAAGATAAGTGAGGCCACAGGCTTCCTCCCTAATACTTCCCCAAGACGTGGAAACTGTTGCTTGGAATTCCGATTTTATGGAATGGGGTAGGGTAGGAATGCAGAGAAAGGAAGTGAAGGGCTCAGAGTTCTCCCTTCATTCACCTGTCATAAACTTATTATAGATTTACAGCCTGCTCTTTTAGTTAACCCATCTTGGTTAACTGAGACACTGTCTTTCATGCCACTCAGGTTTAACACCACATCTGTTGTTGGTGTGTGGATTCTGTTACCAAAGCGCTTCATGAATTGCAACTCTCTTCCCCCAAGCCACTTCCTCGAGAGCTCAGACTCTCATTTCTTTTGCTTGGACTATTGCAGTAGCTTCCTAGGTGTTTTTTTTTCCCTCTGGCTTTTGCTCTGCTCCCTGGTCTTCCTCCTCGATTCACCCTGCACATCATTGTTGGAGTGATCTAAGCAAACCTTTATCGTATAGAGCTTCCTTATCGGGAAGCCTTCTCCGGATCCCAATTTTGGAGAGTAAATGACCAATACTCAGCATTGCTTCTAAGGTCCTCTTTGATTACCTAACCTCTCTTTTAACCTTACTGAAATCTGCTTCCTTTCAAATACTCATTTGCTCTCCCAACATTTAGAGAGTACCTACTGTGTGCCAGGAATTGTGCCAAGTACTGTGGATAGAGACATAAGACTGTGATTTTCTTTCTTTGTGCCTTTTCTTACACTATTTCATCACTTGGAATGTTCTTCTCTGTGGGCTAAAATGTTATCTTTTAGTTTCAGCTCAAATGTAACCTCTTCCATGAAATCTTTTTTAATCCACTGAACAAGAAATAGTATCTGGCGTCTCTGCCTTACTGGCTTTTTAAGTGGTCTTCCTACATAGTGATATCTTATTTACATATTTGATTCCTTACCTGGCTGCAGTCTTCCCGAGGGCCAATGCTATGTCTTCTTCAACCTTGCGTTCTCTGTGGTGCCTGTGCTGTCCTAACACGTAGGAGGCACTCTACTGATGAGTTTATAAAATTGCATTTTCTCCAAAGCTGGAAATAGAACAAACCCAGAGAAAAGTGTTTAAGAACACAAATAGATGAAGCATGATCCTAGGTATTACTAAATATAGCTGTACAGAGACAAATATGTCATGACTAATTAACAACACATTTGTGAGCCACCTACAATCCGTTCTGAAATAAACCAGTATGTTAAGACGTTAAATAATGTTTCTTTACCTCTTCCTTTTCATCCCTACTGTAACCAACTTCGGTTTTTAATCTTTTTACTCAAGAGCCAGAGGTTTCCTTATAAACTTCTTTAAAACCAGATGCCAACTTTTGCCGGTCCATCCACTGTAACTCTGCCAAATTATTTCTGCTAAAACTGCTGTACACACAGTCCCTCCTGCGCTTAGAGGGCTTTCATTGTTTCTCATTGTCTGTTGCATCGGGTCCCCATTTCCCTTGACTTTCCTGGCCCTCCCAGGGGCCTTTCCCAGGCTGTTGTCCTGCTTCTCCCCAGCTTGAACTCAGGCCAGCCAGGTAATACCCCCTCCACTTGGGTACCATTATCTTCCCTAGACTCTAAAGGCTCACCTAAAGCCCATCCACTTCCATGAAATCGTTATCATTTCAGCTGAGGGTAAGTTCTTCTTCCTCTCACTGTTAGCAGCTGTTTCCAAACCTGGTTACTCATCAGAGTCAGATGCACAGCATTTCAAATCCAGATCCAAATTCTGCAGTAAGGTTTGGAATTCTGCACTTCTGTAAAGCTCTACCAAAGGATTCTGATGTGCAACAGTTTTGGGAACAAGTGACTTTCAGAACCCTACAATTTCATGATAGGATCTCACATTGCCTTGTGTGGTATTTATGGATCTATCTAATCTCTCCTTCCTGAAGGACTCTTCCTAAAGTCGGGACCATGTCACTGAGTTATCTTGCCTTTGGCAGGATGTCTGGCTCACGGTAATATGATAAATTACTCAACAAGTGTTTGTTGAATGAACGAATGATTGCATGCATGTATGAGAGGCTTTTTCGAAGAGATGAGATGTCGGGTAGAAGGAACTTTTAATGCAGCCTGAAATTGAGAGGAAATTCAAGTGGAGAGAGGAGCTTTAAATTTCAGTATTTTGTGCCAAAGGCAGGTGATAACCAAAACTTTGGGGAGTCACTTTGAAATCTGTTTGCTTCCAAGGTCAAAATATATTGCTCATAGATGGAATTATTTCCAGTTTTGAGAAAATGCTTATCTTTATAAGAATTTCCAATGTGTATCCAATTATTTGGTTGATTCATTTCTGCCGTTCTGATGATCAACTGGGTGTTTTTAAAATAGAATGTTTCAGCTCTTCCAGGATCTGGTCCCTGAGGTTGCTCTGGCAACCACCTTGAAAACTCCGGAAAGCTTTATCTGAAGTTTCCAAACTTCTCAGATTTTCCAGCTGCCACATCGTTTTTTAGCAGTTGCCTTGACTGAAAGATTAACATTAAATCTTAATTAATTTAACTAAATTTCCTAAAACTCCTTCAACCAACCCCCCCCCACCCCCAGTATTCCAAGCAGCATTGTTGTATATGCCTCTCTTGACTGTACTGGTGTTAAACCCTGGATCTTCAGGGAAGTATGATCTTCAGCAGCGTGTTAACCAGGCCTCAGACACACACTGCCCGGGAGACCTCCCTCTGCGGCCTGATAGTTTATTTAAAACATAATCACTGCACCTATGGCTTCCAGGCATGTCTCTGGTTTTACTGAAAAGCCAAATAGAGGAAAGAAACAGGTCACTGCTGAGAAGCACGTGTGGTTTTTGATTGTCACGATGAAGTCTTTGCAGTTCCAAGCAGCATGGTGGACATCACAACTCTCACCTTGTTTCGCTTGTTCAGTGTGTGTTGGTTCATACACTGTCCCCTGTATATGGAGGGCAGGGAGAGACCGAAGAAAAAGGCAGACCACTCCAGACTGGTAGGTGGCAGGTTTAATAAGCAAGGGCGCTTACCTACAAGGTTGTTTTGGGTGGCAGCAAGATGAGCAAAGCTCTACACCCGCCCCCCAGCATCTTAAACGTTTATATAGAGGCCTTAACTGGGTTAGTCATGTATTCAGGCCACAGGGTCTCAATAACACCCCACTCTCAAGGATATGTCCTTGGAACAGGTCCCACTGTGAGAACAGTAGACAGAGTGTATATTCCAAGGACAGGGGAGGGGGTGAGGAGCCTTTGATTCCCTGGGCCCCCGCTCAAGGATCAGCCAGCAATCACGTCCTCTGGATGACCTCCTCCAACACTTCATCCTTCATGACCGGCCATTACAATCTTATACGTCCCCCTTCCATAATGTGCCCTGAGTGGTCAGCAAGGGGTTTCCTCAGCGCAGAAGTGGCTCGTTTGGAGGCTGTCTGGCTGCATTGAAAACGGATGCCACAGTCTAGACACATGCAAGAGAGAACACAGATTAAGGTAATGATTCCTAAAGTAAGCAACAATTTTTTTTTTCATCAAGAGCCCTGTTGGAGCTCAGGGCAGGCCACCCCAAACCATGCCTCAATGGCATATTGATTATTTTGAATTAAAGTTACTTAAGAAATGGTTGATGCAAAAGGGACAATTTCACCCTTCTCTCTGTTTCCCTGAAAAGCAGTAAATAGTCTCTCATATGAAAGGTGTACTCCCTGCGTCTGGATGTAGAAGGTCACCCTTATCACCAGAGATAGGGAATTTGGGGCTGAGAAGCCAGGTAAACATACCTTGTTACTGCTTTCATTTACTACCCCAAGACCAAACTGTTTAGATTCTTCACTAATTAAGCACCCAAAGCTTAATTTCTTTGTCCTGTCAATTCCTCACAAATCTATTGTTTCTTTGTCTAAAAAGTATAAAAACTGCCTGCCCCTGGCCACGTCTTAGGTCCCATTTTTGTAAGACCTCCATGCAGATGAATTAAAATTTGTTTCTTTTTCTCCTGTTAATCTGTTTTGTGTCAATTTTATTATTAGTCCAGCCACAAGAACTCAAGAAGGGTAGAGGGGGAAATTTTCCCCCTCCCCGACGGCCCTATGATCTGAGTCATTGATTTATGAAATCCCCTAGGCTGGGGGTCGGGTCACTCGGGGCCTTCATGTGTGCCTTTGTGGGATTTAATAAAGATGACACACGGGCAGACTCATCAGGTATGAACGTACTACATTCTGCTTGGAAAATGGCACGGGTGCCTCCTTAAGACATAATGTCCAAGGCCATACTCTTCTGGAGGACAGCTTTTCTCATTAGAGACGTTTCAGTGTTCAGTAAGGGCAGGCTTTGTTGGCTTAAATCATTTGAAGCTTGCTGGGTGAATTTTGTAAGGGCTTCTGTGTGTGTGAAAATGTCCTCCAGGCCAATGGAGAGGACAAAGATGGTGGCCAAATGATTGTACCAGTGGAGAGCAGAATGTGTCCATCTGGCCTTGAGGAGAGGGGGGCTGGCAGTTTTAGGACTTGAGCTGGTTGAACGTACCATCCATGTCAGCTGGAGGAGGGAAGCAGCATTGCCAGGCCCGAGAGATGGATTGGGGCCCGGGGTATGCCAGGCTAGGATCCCCACCTTCTCCCTCTCCCAATGGTACATGTTCCACTCCAGCTACAGTGTGTTTTAACAGACCCAGCTTGCAGCAGGACAATGGGATCCCACCAGAGACTGAGTCGTTACCCCTTACCCCGGGGGGGGGGGCCCAGGTAACTCACCCATCCTGGTGGTATATCCCACTGCAAATTCCAGTAGGTAACTTCTTTCCCAGGCGCGATGGGGCTTGGGGTTCTGAGCAGCAGAGCAGGTTGATACACGGTGAGAGTCGGGGCAATGGCTGTTTCTTATCATTTCCCCACCTTTATAGTGTTGGATGCATCGGGAGGTGCCCCCAGTCTGGTGTATGTGGTAACAGGCTCTACTGGTTGATCATTCAAATCCATTAAATCCTGGAACAGTACTTCAGTCTACCTGGCCAAGATCATTTTGCTTGTTAGGAATTTTATCTGCTGCTTTACTATTTCCTATTATCTTTCTATTAATCCTGCTGCTTGTGGGTTATAGGGGAGATGGAACCTCCATTTAATGTCATGTTCTTCTGTCCAGTCTTGCATGTCATGACCTTTGAAGTGTGACCCCTGACCACTGTCTGATCGATGAGGGTATCCATACATGGTACTCAGTTTCTTTAATCCCTTAGTGGTGGTAGCCTGGTTTGCATGGCAACAGGGAAAAGCTTGGGTTAAGCCAGACGCAATGTCTACACAAACCAAGGCATGCTTAAAATGTTTGCTCAGAGGGAGGTGGCCAGTATAATCAATGTGCCAATCCCTCACTGGTTGGGAACTTTGTGGATGGTCCCAGACTCCTTTGGCTGTTGCCGTGGGTATAGTTTTGAATACACAGGGCATGCTGTTACTGCATTAACCAAGTTAGTGTAGTTCAAGGGCAGCCTAGCATTCTTGGTAATGTGTCATCCCACCCAGGTGCTGTGGTAGCTGCTCTTTCTATGTATCCTATCTTCTGTATATACTTGAGGGTCAGTTGCTAGGGCCCGTACCCGAGCTAGGGCATCAGCTTCCTGGTTGCCGGGGGTATCAGCGCCTTCTGAGCTGGGGCGTGGATGAGTGAAGACTGCCTCAGGCTCTAGCAGATGAACCCAAATGTCCTTCTGTGTACCCTGACCCCACAAGGGTTTATTTATGATCACCCATCCCCTGACTTCCCATTGTCTAAGCCACAGGATTAATTCCTTTAGAACAGCCCAACTGTCAGTGTAAAGGGTTAACAGCCTAGGCTTATGAGTAATCACCAGCCAAACTGCTCTGAGTTCAGCCCATTGGCTGGTGTGGTTTGTTCCTGTTTCCAGGCATCTGTATACCAAGCATCAGCGGGAAACTCCCCCATTCCCTCTCTGTAGTCCATAGGGACTGCTATGGGAATAGAGATAGGGTCATTTGGAGGATATGCATACTTTACAGGGCCTAGTAACACCTGCATTTTTAGAGACAGTGGGCTGGTGGACAGGTGCTTCTCTGCAGCAAATGAGCATGCCACTGAGTCAAAGTGGGAGCCAGGGCAGAGGTGGGTCAATGGAACGTATTCCAATCCATCCCTTGACAGGAAGGGATGTTCTTACCATGATATCCTGCTCCTTTGTGAGACATTCTACCTGGCGGATTACTGTGTACATTGCTAGGAGCTGTTGCTCTATGGGGGTGTGTCAAGTTTGTGCCCCCTTTTAGAGCTGGGACCAAAATCCTCGGGGGACTCTCTCCTTCTCTTGTCTCTGCCATAGTGCCCAATACCTAACTTCCAGAGTCATAGATTCATGTAACTCAAACGGAGACCTGCTGGGGAGATGCCCAGAGCTTTAATCTGCTTCACTAGGATTTTTGCCTTCTCAAAGGCGGCTTGATGCTGTGATCCCCACTCCCACATGTACCTTCTCTTTCCCAGGCAGAGAGGGGATGGAGGCACCCTGCCAGGTGGGGAATAAAAGTCCTCCAAACCTCAAATCCCTGCAAAGGCTTGCATCATTTTCATGTTCTTAGGGGTTTGGATAGGCTTGTATCTTATCAGTCACAGCTTCTGGGACGACATGCATCTTACCTGACCAAATGATTCTCCAAAACTTGGTGGTGACGCCTGGACCTTCAGTTTTCTGCATTTTTACCACTTATCTCTCCCTCACAGATATTCCAGCAAAGCCTGCAGAGTGTCCTGCAGCAGAGGCAAGTCTTCATATGTTAACATTGTATCATCACTAGTAGGCCTATTTTACTGATGTGGGGAAGAAAAGCAAGGACAGATCTCAGGTTACCATCCCATGATATACTAGGATGCTGTGCAGGTAGCCTTGCAGGAGTACTTGAAAGGTCCACTGTTGTCCCTCCCATATGAAGACAAATTGATTTTATCAGAAACCTGTACTTGTCAGAGTCCTTTCCATGAATCTCCTTGAAGATGAAGTACTTTTTCAGGAACATTTATATTAATGACATATATTTATATAAAATAACCTAAAGAAAGTTTAGCATCATTTCTTATTTGATAATGTTTCCCAGGTAACTTAACCTATCGAATAAGCCTAATTAGTTTAATATCTCTTTCTTATAAGGAGAGAAAACACATCTTTTGAGATGTTCCAGGGGCCCTCTGGAAAACCCCAAAGTTAGTTCAAAGTCAACAAGACTTCATTTAGAATTTGATTTTGGGGATTTTAAAAATTTTGTCCAAAATTTATAGCTGATTCACTTTGTTATAAAGCAGAAACTAATACACTACTGTAAAGCAATTATACTCCAATAAAGACGTTAAGAAAAAAAAGGAAAAAAAAAATCAAAAGTTTAAAACACTTGATTAATTAGGGTTATAGGTCACTGTGAAACAATACTTAGTTATCCATTTAACCAAAGTGACAACTAAAGACTTCAAAGCAAATGCAGAGTTATATAGTTGTAAAAAAAAAAAACTTAGCTCTTTTAATAGAGAAGATTCAGTTTTGTCAAGACCTGATAAAGATGATATTAAGCACAGGAAATTATTTTTATAAAACACAGAATCTTTGTTTTCTAGGCAGATTACTTAAAAGGTAAAGAAAAATCTTTCATAATCTTATCAAGAACAGACCAATAGTCCAAAAACCCTTTTTCCTTTTAGCAGATGAAAGAAAACTGAGTTTCAGTTTTATATAAGTACATGATTGATATTAAAGCTCATTTTTTTTCTTTAAGCCAATTAAATAAGGCTCTTTTATAAAGTAACTTTGGTGATACTTTCCACAGGCAGAAACATATCACAAATACATAACGTATATACACATACATACCTAAACAGATGGACCCAAACAGAGACCCCATAGCTTTCATTCCAAAACTTTAGCCATGAATTAGGTTCTCATTCACATGGCTAAAGCTTTTTACCAATATGTGTGAGGAAGACTTTTAAGATTTACATTTGCCCTTGATGAATACTGTCAAGGAGACTGGAGCTTCTATAGCAGCTTGCATTTTAAAAAGCCTCTTTCTCCCCCTTTTTTTCTTCAGTCTTTGTGGGCAGTGACTTAGTTATCTCTTGGGTGTTTACATTTCAAAGACATGACAAGATTTACAATTTCAAGGGACAGAGGAAGAATGCAAGTTTGCTCCTAGGAGTTTTGGGTGGATATTTATCTAGTCTCAGAAGTCTAGGGTAACTGCTATTTAAAATTTTCCTTTGTGTTAGGGGTTGGATGACATGGGGCACTCTGTTTCATTGTCAGTTACCCTAATATCCTCCCCTTCATTATCCTCACTTTCCCAGGGATTCTACCTCTAGTGTCCTAACCAGGCTTTGTCACAAGTGCTCAGATCTCAATCTGCAGCAGCTTGTGCCCTCCTAGCTTTGCAAAATGGCATACTAAGGTCTCCAATTTTCTATTCTGTTCTCCCACCTGATCTGCCAGCCCCAAAGCTAGCAAAGCAGTGGACAACTGCAAGTTGTTTTTTTTTTTTCTAATTTCTGCTCTTCTTCCAACTCTCCAACCTGAGCTTTAGCCTGAAGTCGGGCATTGGTGGCCACTGACCTGCCCACGGTAAAGGCCATTTACTGGGGCAGCCATTCATTTCTCTTCTTTGCCACAGTGTGCTATGCATAGTTTTCCAAACAAACGCATTAAAGCAGTGGCATTCTGGGGGCTGCCCATACTCGTGCAGTGGTCCACAATCATCTCACATCTAGGCCACCTCTCCCCACATAGAAGTTTCTGGCCAACGTGGGATTTCCCTCGTAGATGCCTCTTTCCTAAAGCCCATTTCTTTAGCATCCTGGCTGGCTCACCAACTGTTGCTTTGTAAATTAGTCTTTGTATAAAGAGGGCAAGGAGAGACGAAAGAAAGAGGCATATCGCTCCAGATTGGTAGGTGGCAGGTTTAATAAGCAAAAGAACTTATTTATAAGGCTTGTCTTAGGTGGCCGTAAAATGAGTAAATCTCTGCACCCACCCACCAAAATCTTAAAGTTTATATAGAGGCCTTAATGAAGTTCAGTCTCATATTCAGTCCAGATGGTCTCAACAACACCTTACTCTCTCAAGGGTGCATCCTTGGAACAGCTGCCACTGTGGGAACAGTAGGCCTAGTATATCTTCCAAGGTCAGGGGAAGGGGTAAGGAGCCTCCAATTGCCCCGGTCCAGCTTGAGGGTCAACTGGTGGTGATGTCCTCTTGATGACCTCCTCCAATACCTTGTCCACATGTATGTGATGTGTGTGTGTGTCCAGGGGTTTACTTCTGTGTGTCCACACTCAGTAGTCCTGGTTGAGTCAGGGCCAAATGACCTTGGGCAAGTTACTATGACTTCTCTGAGCTTCAGTTTCCTGCTCTGTAAAATGAGGATCATAAAAGCACCTACTTTAGAGCTTGTTGCAAGGAATACATGAGATAAGGCAGTAAACACTTAACATAGTGGTTAGGGCTGAATAAACATTAGCTGTTATTATTATTATCAACCAACATATATGCATATAGTCGGCTTTATTGGGAGAAAGGAGAAGAGCATGTGCTATTTATTACCCAGTATTAAATCTGTCTGTTTTAGTACTTTGATCTGACTTTTTTTTTTTAAAATTATTATTTATTTATTTATTTTTGGCTGTGTTGGGTCTTCGTTTCTGTGCGAGGACTTCCTCCAGTTGCGGCAAGCGGGGGCCACTCTTCATTGCGGTGCGCGGGCCTCTCACTATCGTGGCCTCTCTTGTTGCGGACCACAGGCTCCAGACGCACAGGCTCAGTAGTTGTGGCTCACGGGCCTAGTTGCTCCGCGGCATGTGGGATCTTCCCAGACCAGGGCTCAAACCCGTGTCCCCTGCATTAGCAGGCAGACTCTCAACCACTGCACCACCAGGGAAGCCCCCTGATCTGACTTTTGATCCTCCTGTTTCAGTGTAATTTTTAATTGTTCTGAAACACATAGCATTAATGTATATTCTAAGCAGCCTCTACAAGGCCTGGGCTCCCTGAAATTAAAGCAGCCTTCAGAAACCAGCTTGGGAGTCACAGACAGGATGACACCAGTAGCCCTTATATTTTAGTGAGACATTTCCGGATTTCTCTGTCTGAACAGCTTCACAGAAATAAGCACATTCATAAGACCCCCTCACTCCTTAAACTCACTGAGAATCATCTTATTGAGACAGATTTCTCACATGGCACCAGGGAAAATGTGAAAGATACTGAGGAGTCAGGAGGAGATGTGTACTGGCCCATTTCCTTTGCTCTTTGCACGGAGGTAAACACACACTGTGGACCCTCACTTTGCAAGGAGTGTGAAGAGCTGCATGCTTTGCACTTCCCCGGTGGCAGGAAGACGTGTTTTGAAGGACTTGCTGTGTCTCCCGCATCTTTACTCTGTGAGGTGGTATAAGGCTGGCTAGCCCAGGCCCTGGTACATGCTAGGCCCTGAATAATATCTGTTGAATGAGTGGATGGAATGAATGAGCTGACCACGCTTAAAATTCCAGGGAGAAGTGATTAATGGGACCTACGGGTCATTCCATTCATGCACTCATTGATGAGTTATCATTGAACACCTACTCTAGGACCAACACTGTCCCCGAGAGCTGCGGGGGCACAGGAGAAGCACGGGCTGTCCCCAACCTATAAATGGATTGTTTGCCTTCCAGAAATTCACCTGAAAGTTTATTGTTTGATTTAAAAACCCCTTTTCCACCTGCTGTTCAGTCTTTAGGCCAATCCAGAGATTCACGTCACCTATGCGGTGAGGGATAGGATCACTATTTCTGTAGAACTTTATCGCCACATGAAGTTGTGTTTATCTCATGTACCTTCCCAAAGACAAACAAACAAACAAACAAAGCCCTTATTCCCATATGCCTGTCCAGCTTCACCAGCCTCCTTCACTGCCCTTCACCAGCCTCCTTTTCACAGCCACACTTCTCCCAAAAGTGAATGAAGTGGCAATCACTTCCCTGCCCCCGAATCCAATGGGCGTCTTTCTCTCCTGTGATGTTCATCTCCCCCAGCAGTGTTGGGCTGTCCATTTCTCCTTCCATCTTTAACCACCAAGATCCCCTGGCTTTCCTGACCCTGTGTCCTCTGGTCCTGCCTGTCTGGTTGCCCTTTCTTAGCCTTCTCGGTCTGCTCTTCTTTCTGTGCCCATCCCTTGAATATTGGTGAACCCAAGGACTCAATCCTGGACTTTGTTCTTGATCTCATCTCACTCTGCTTTCTCCTACCAGGCAATCGGAATTTCATTTACCATCATTGTTTCTATAACCACTAAATCCCTCTTCTGAGAACCAGTTCTCTACACCCAACTCTCCTACAGACACCTCAAATCCTGGCCAATCCTGAGCCCTTATCTTCCACCCACCCCCCACAAAACATTTCCTCTTCCAATGCTACTCATCTGCATGAAACCATGATCTAGCTGTTGAAGATTTCTGAGAGTGATCCTTGATTCCGCCTCTCCCTCACACTCACCTCTCATCTAATCAATTACTAAGTTCTACAGATGGAGCCTCCTAAGTATTTTTCACATCTATCAATGTGACTCCATCCCCTCTGCACCCATCCTGACCTAACCACCACTCTCTCTTGCCTGCACCACTGCAAAGAAAGGATGAGGCCAGAGGATGACTCTTCCTCTTCAGGGCAGCCTTCCCAGAATTCCAGACCCCCAGACCTTCAACCATCTGTTTTGCCACCCATTTTATCACATTCTTCTTCATAACAGTATGTGTTTTCCACACTAGGACATAAGCTCCATACAGACAGGGGTGATGTCTTATCCCCTTTTTCTATAACCCTCACAGCATATAGGACCTGGTATATAATGAATGTTGGGTGAATGAGTGAGTGAATAAATACAATGAATATGTGTCTGAGTTTTGCTTGGGAATCACAGAAGCCAACTCTCCCTACTGTAGCCTTGGCTTCTCAAAGGACATGTTAGCTCCAGGAGTGGGGTGTTGGGGGCAGATGCATAGAGTACAAGATTCTTGGGATTATCAGCAGGGATGGAGATTTGGGGAAAGAATGGAGTACAGTATGAAGACTTGTGGGTTTATAAAGCAGACTGAGAACTTTGGAAGGAGGTTTCAAGGAGCCTAGAAGGGAACTGAGAGGCACTCCCATGGGGCAGAAGGAGCTGTGGGGCAAGGAGTGAGGTCCTCAGGTGGGATCTGTCTTTCCATCCTCTCCTGCCCTTCTCTGCTACTTCTTGGCTGCCCAGAGGTGGGAATGATGAGAAATGGAGATGAGACAGGTGGGGAAGCGTTGTGTTCTTGCAACGATCTAGTGCAGCTTCTTGTTGGGCCCCATTGGAGCTCCTACATCTATCGAAAGGACTGATGGGAGCCCCTGCTGGGAGCCTGGAGTGGGGACCTCAGGAACAGCAGAGGGTTCTGGACAATAGCTGGGGACAGGTGACAGGTGGCCCTTTGTCGCTTTCTCATAACACTGGCCAGCCCATTCTGCTGCTTCACACCTGTGCCCTGACAGTGGGGAGAAGTAGGAGGAGGCTACCCTGAGGCACTCACTGTGCATGTGTGTGCATCTTCATATGCTCGGGCTGCTATAACAAAACTTCCATAGACTGGGTGGCTGAAACAACAGAGATTTATTGCTAAGCTGGGAAGTCTGAGATGAAGGTGGCAGTGTTGTAGGGGTCTAGTGAGGGCTTTCTTCTTGGTTTGCAGATGGCCATCTTCTTGCTGTATCCTCACATGGCAGAGAGAGAGAGATCATCTCTCTCATGTCTCTTCTTATAAAGGCACTAATCCCGTTCATGAGGGCTCCACCCTCATGACCTAATTACCTCCCATAGGCCCCACCTCCAAATATCATCACATTGGAGACTAGGCTTCAACATTTGAATTTTGGGGGGCACGTTCATTCCATAGCACTGCTTATCCTAGCAAGGGCCGGTGTTAGCAAATCTATTTCCTTCCTCCTTTGAACCTACTATGCTTATACTTCCATTTTGCTTGTCTCCACCTTCTGCTATGGATTTTATAGTCACTTAGGTGTTCAACCTAAGGTGAACACAAGGTGTCCCCTTGTCTATTGTAAGCTCTTTGGGTCTTACTCATTGCTGGGCCTCCTGCCATATTTAACGCAGCACCTTGGGTGCTCAGAGCTCAGAGAGTTGAGCCGAGTTTGAATTTGCACTGATTCTCCTTTGCTCAAGCCCTTCATGACCAGTTGTACACATCTGTAAGGGACCAGCCAGGGCTGGGGCTACAGTCTGTGGATGTGCGACAAACAGATACTAAACTGGCGCCAGACCCACTGAACCTGAGGCTTGCTAAATTAGTGTTGAACTGGCACTATTTTTTAGTCTACTGAAATGGCTCTTATGGTTTTTCATACTCAAAAATTAACTTGATGTTGGCGATAGCTTTGTTTGTGTGGTGAAAAGACTAGTTTATTTATAAACTCAACAAAAAATTGCCCTGTGTGCCAGCCATTGTTCTAGGCATTGTGAATAAAGTTGTGAACAAGACAGGCTGCCCTCATGGAACAGTCTAGTGTGGGAAACAGACAACAAACAAGTAAACAAGTGCATAATTGATGTATTTTCAGGAAATGATGATAAGTTCCATGAAGAAACTAAAGCAAATAAGGAGAGAACCATGTCGGATGGAGAGGGAAGGCTCATGTGAGGAGGTGCCCTTGAGTAGATTCCTGAATGATGAGGCAGAGACAGATGTGAGAATGTCTGGGGAGGGCCTCTCCAGTCAGAGGCAACAGCACACGCTAAGGTCCTGAGGTGGGAACAGACAGGCAGGGTATCAGGAACAACAAAGGGACAGATGCCACTGGAGTAGAGTGAGCAAGGGAGCCATGGTGGGGTGTGGGGTCAGAAGGGCACAGAGGCCAGATCATGTAGGCCCTTAGAGGTCATTGTAAGGAGTTTGGGTTTTATTCTAGGAGCAGTGGGAGGGTTGAGCAAAGAAGTGACATGATCTAATTTACATTTCAAAAAGATCTTTTTGGCTACTAGGTGAAAATAGACTGGGAGCAGGGGTGGGGTGGAAGAGGGGAGCCGGGTCAGGAAGAGACTGCCGTTGTTCCTGTGAGAGCTGGTAGAGGCTGGGACTGGCCCAAGGTGTTTCCGTGTTTCTGCATCAGGTTCTGTTTCCCCATGGCTGCCCGCTAGGCTGTGTGCCTGCCTCTGGTCTTCCACTGCCTCTGATTCAGGCTGTTTCTTTCGACTCCTTTGCTTCCCATTGTCTAAGTGCAGCCTGCAGCACGTTCTGTTGTTCAGCTGTTGGTCTCTCCCACCAGCCTGGGGATGCCTGAAGCATGGTCACAGTGCTCATCTAATGCGTCCTGGCGCCTCCAGTGCCTGCCACAGTGTTTGACACCTCATGGTAGGCTTTCACTGCACGTTTGTTGAATGAATAAATGGTGAGTTTGCTGAGCACTTACTGTGTAATGTACTGATAGAACAGTTGTATGGAGAGAGACCCACAAAGACACGTACAGACAAACACAGACATCCACATGCACAATAGTGACTCAGGAAAGATGAGGAAATCATTCTTCAGGAGCACGGGGAAGTATATTACTTAGGAGTCATTATTATTGGCACACAAAATGATCAGATTCCATAGAACACATGTTTCTAGGCATAGGAATTAGTGGAGGAAGAGGATTTTAAAAATTTGCAAACACCTAGAAATAGATTGGAGAGGGAAAAGGAAGATACATTGGTTAAATCTTCAAGGAAGTTTAATCGCTGCTTTTTACAAATTATATGGAATATTTGAGCTGAAAAGAGCTGTAGGGGTTGTGCAGTTCAAACACCCCTTCTTACAAATCATAGTTATTATTTATGAAGTGTTACTATGTGCCAGACGCTATTTTAAGAGCTTCACACATATTAACTCATTTAATACTCATAACAGTCCTATGAAGTCGATACGATTATTATTTCCATTTTATAGATGAGGAAACTGAGCCCATTGAGATTAAATAGTTCACCCAAAGTTCTACAGCTTAATAGGCAGGTCTAGAGCCCAAGTCTCTCGTTCCTTAATCTAATACTATTTTCACTAAGAAACTGTCACTCGAGCCCTTACTGGAAGCAAAAGTTATGATATTATTTTGTATTTTTTTCACAATATTAATTTGCTAAATCAAACTTCTGGTAAACCTTGGCACAATCCAGCTAATATTAATCTTAGACAGACTTTGGACAAACCCATCTGTGTGTACTTGCATTCAGACCACCCCCTTACCTGGGCAGTCTGGAGGACTGTATTGGAATATGGTTGACTTAAAATATTATGTTAATTTCAGGTGTACAATGTAGTGATTTAACATTTAAATACATTATGAAAATGATCACCATAATAAGCCTAGTAACCATTTGTCCCTGTACAAAGTTATTACAATATTATTGACGTATTCCTTATGGTGTATATTACATCCCTGTGACTTATTTATTTTATACTGGTAGTTTGTACCTCTTAATACCCTTCACCTATTTCACCCAACCCACCCCTTCCCCTCTGGCAACCACCCAGTTTTTCTCTGCTTCAATGACTCTGTTGTCATTTTGTTTTATTTGTTTTGTTTTTTTAGATTCCACATATGAGATCATACAATGTTTGTCTTCCTCTGTCTGACTTATTTCATTTAGCATAATACCCTCTAGATCCATCCAAGCTGTTGCACATGGCAAGATTTCATTTTTTTATGGCAGAGTAATATTCCATTGTAGATATATACCACATCTTCTTTATCCATTCATCTATCCATGGACACTTGGGTTGCTTCCATATCTTGGTTATTGTAAAAAATGCTGCAGTGAACATAGGGGTGCATATATCTTTTCAAATTGGTGTTTTTGTTTTGTTCTGTTAAATACTCAGAAGTGAAATTGCTAGATAGTATGGTAGTTTTATTTTTAATTTTTTGAGGAACCTCCATACTGTTTTCCATAGTGGCTGCACCAATTTACAATCCCACCAATAGTGCACAAGTGTTTCCTTTCTCCACATCCTCACCAACCCTTGTTATTTGTTTTCTTTTTGATGAGAGCCATTCTGACAAGTGTGAGGTGATATCTCATTGTGGTTTTGATTTGCATTTCCCTGATGATTAGTGATGTTGAGAATCTTTTCATGTGTCTGTTGATCATCTGTATGTCTTCTTTGGAAACTATCTATTCAGATCCTCTGCCCATTTTAATTAGATTGCTTTTTCTTGATATTGAATTGTCTGAGTTCTTTATGTATTTTGGATATTAATAACCCCTTATCAGATATATCATTTGCAAATATCTTCTTCCCAGTCAGTAGGCTGCCTTTTTGTTTTGTTGATGATTTCCTTCACTGTGCAAAAGCTTTTAGCTTGATGTAGTCCTATTTGTTTATTTTGGCCTTTGTTGCCCATGACTGAGGAGACAGATCCAAAAAAATATTGCTAAGACTGATTTCAAGGAGCATACTGTCTTTGTTTTCTTCTAGGAGTTTGATGGTTTCAGGTCTTACATTTATGTCTTTAATCCATTTTGAATTTATTTTTTACATGGTGTGAGAAAGTAGTCCACAACCACATGATTCTTTGCATGTAGTTGTCCAGTTTTCCCAACACCATTTATTGAAGAGGCTGTCTTTTCCCCATTGTGTATTCTTGGCTCCTTTGTCATGAATTAATTGACCATATGAGAATGGGTTTATGTCTGGGCTCTTTATTCTGTTCCATTGATCTATGTGTTTGTTTTTGTGCCAGTACCATACTGTGTTTTGATTACTGTAGCTTTGTAGTACAGTTTGAAATCAAGGAGCATTATACCCCCAGCTTTGTTCTTCTTTCACAAGACTGTGCTGGCTGATTGGAGTCTTTTGTGGTTCCATACAAATTTTAGGATTATTTGTTCTAGTTCTGTGAAAAATGCCATTGGTATTTTGATAGGGATTGCATTGAATCTGTAGATTGCCTTTGGTAGTATGGACATTTTTATAATATTAATTCTTCCAATCCATGACCATGGTGTATTTTTCCAGTTGTTTGTGTCATATTCAATATCTTTCATCAGTGTCATAATTTTCAGAGTACAGGTCTTTTACCTCCTTGGTTAGATTTATCACTAAGTATTTTATTCTTTTTGGTGCAATTGTAAATGGAGTTGTTTTCTTATTTCTCTTTCTGGTAGTTCATTATTAGTGTATAGAAACACAATAGATTTCTGTCTGTTAATTTTGTATCCTATAAATTTACTGAGTTTATTTATTAGTTTTACTAGTTTTTTTTGCAGCGTCTTTAGGATTTTCTCCATATAATGTCATGTCTTCTGCAAACAGAGATAGTGTCATTTCCTTTCCAGTTTGGATTTCTTTTATTTCTTTTTCTCATCTGATTGCTGTGGCTAGGACTTTTAATGTTATGTTGAATAAAAGTGGTGAGAGTGGGCATACCTGTCTTTTTCCTCATCTTAGAGGAAATGTTTTCAACCTTTCACCATTGAGTATGATGTTGGCTGTAGGTTTGTCATATTGGCCTTTATTATGTAGAGGTATGTTCCCTTTATACCTACTTTTTTGAGAGTGTTGATCATAAATAGATGTTAATTTTGTCAAAAGCTTTTTGTGCATTTATTGAGATGATTGTATGATTTTTATTCTTTAATTTGTTAATGTGGTATGTCACATGGATTGATTTGTAGAGACTGAACCATCCTTGCATTCCTGGGATAAATCCCACTTGATTGTGGTGTGTGATCCTTTTAGTGTATTGTTGAATTTGGTTTGCTAATATTTTATTTTGTTGAGGATTTTTGCATCTATGTTCATCAGTGTTATTGGCCTGTAATTTTCTTTTTTGTAGTGTCTTTGTCTGGTTTTGGTATCAAGGTGACACTTGTCTAATAGAATGAGTTCAGAAGCATTGCTTCCTCTGCAACTTTTTGGAATACTTTGAGAAGGATAGGTGTTAACTCTTCTCTAAATGTTTGGTAGAATTTATCTGTGAATCCATCTGGTCCTGGACTTTTGTTTGTTGGGAGTTTTTGATTACTGATTCAATTTCATTACTGTTAATTGGTCTGTTCATGTTTCTTATTTCTTCCTGATTCAGTCTTGGAAGACTGTATGTTTCTAGGAATTTATTCTAGGTTGTCCAATTTGTTGATGTATAGTTGTTTGTAGTAGTCCCTTACAATCTTTTGTTTCTGTGGTGTTGGTTGTAACTTCTGTTTCATTTCTGATTTTATTGATTTGGGCCCTCTCTCTTTTTTATTGATGAGTCTGGCTAAAGGTTTATCAATTTTGTTTATCTTTTCAAAGAACCAGCTCTTAGTTTCATTCATCTTTTCTACTGTTTTTTTTAGTCTCTATTTCATTTATTTCCACTCTGATCTTATTATTTCTTTCTTCTACTAACTTTGAGTTTGTTTGTTCTTCTTTTTCTAGTTCCCTTAAATGTAAGGTTAGGTTGTTTATTTGATATTTTTCTTGTTTCCTGAGGTAGGCCTATATTGATGTAAACTTCCCTCTTAGAACTGCTTTTGCTACATTCCATAGATTTTGGAACATTTTATTTCCATTTTTATTGTCTCAAGGTATTTTTTATTTCCTCTTTGATTTCTTCAGTGATCCATTGGTTGTTTAGTATCATGTTTAAACTCCACAAATTTGTGTTTTTTCTAATTTTTTTCTCATAGTTGATTTCTATCCTCATACCTTTTTGTTTGGAAAAGATGCTTGATATGATTTCAATCTTCTGAAATTTATTGAGACATTTTTGTGGCCTATCATGTGATCTTTCTTGGAGGATGTTACATGTGCACTTGAAAATAATGTGTATTCTGCAGTTTTCGGATGGAATGTTTGTATATATTTATTAAGTCCATCTAACCTAATGTATCATTTAAGGCCTATGTAACCTTATTGATTTTCTTTCTGCATGATCTGTCCATTGAGGTAAGTGAGGTGTTAACATCCCCTGCTATTATTGTATAACTGTTAATTTCTACTTTTATGTTTGTTAATATCTGATTTATGTATTTAGGTGCTCCTATGCTGGGTGCATAAATATTTACAAGTGTAATATCTTGTTGGATTGATCCCTTTATCATTATGTAAAATGCCTTTTTTTTTCTTGTTACAGTCTTTGTTTTCAAGTCTATTTTGTCTGATATAAGTATTGCTATTCCAGCTCTTTTTTTGTTTTCATTTGCATGGAATATCTTGTCCATCGCCTCACTTTCACTGTGTGTGTGTGTGTGTATCTTTAGATCTGAAGTGAGTCTCTTGTAGGTATCAGATATATGGGTCTTGATTTTTTAATCCATTCAGCTGCCCTTTGTCTTTTGATTGGAGCATTTAGTCCATTTACATATAAAGCAATTATTGATAGGTATGTACTTATTGCCATTTTGTTAATTGCTTTCTTTTCTTTTCTTTTTTGGTAATTCTTCTCTGTTCCTTTTTTCCTCTCTTTCTTTCTTCCCTTATAATCTTATGACTCTTCTCAGTGTTATGTTTAGATTCCTTTCTCTTTATTTTTTGTGTGTCTATTTTAGGTTTTTGGTTTTTCATTACTGTGAGGTTCATATATATAACAATTCGATGGTTGTTTAAGTTGGAGTGCATTCTAACTACCCTGCATTTTACTCCTACATCCCATGTTTAATATTTTTGACATCATATTTTACATCCCATTGTTTTGTATATCCCTTAACTACTTATTGTAGATATAGATGATTTTACTACTTTTGTCTTTTAACCTTCCCACTAGCTTTATAAGTGGTGATTCACTACTTTTATTTTGTGTTGGCTTTTACCAGTAAGATTATTTTTCATAATTTTCTTATTTCTGGTTGTGCCCCCTTTTTTTTCCACTTAGAGAAGTCCCTTTAACATTTCTTGTAAGGCTGGTTTGGTGTGATGAATGCTTTTAGCTTTGCTTATCTGTAAAACTCCTTATCTCTCTTAAATCCAAATGAACGCCTTGCCTGGTAGAGTATTCTTAGTTGTAAGTTTTTCCCTTACATCACTTTGAACATATTGTGCCACTCCCTTCTGGCTTGCCAAGTTTCTCCTGAAAAGACAGCTGATAGTCTTATGGGAGTTTCCTTGTATGTAGCTAGTTGCTTTTCTCTTTTTGCCTTTAAGATTCTATCTTTATCTTTAATTTTTGCCATTTTAATTACAATGTTTCTTGGTGTAGACCTTTCGGGGTTCATCTTGTTTGGGACTCTCTGTGCTTCCTGTACCTGGATGTCTGTTTCCTTTCCCAGGTTTGGAAGTTTTCTGCTATTATTTCTTTCAATAGGTTTTCTGTCCCTCCCTCTCTCTCTCTTCTTCTTCTTCTGGGACCCCTATAATGTGAATGTTAGTATGCTTGATGTTGTCCCAGAGGTCTCTTAAGCTATCCTCATTTTTTTTTTAATTCTTTTTTTCTTTTTTTCTGTTCAGCTTGTGGGATTTCAACTAATCTGTCTTACAGATCAATGATCTGTTCCTTTGTGTTTTCTAATCTACTTTTGGTTCCTTTTAATGTATTTTTCATTTCAGTTATTGTATTCTTCAGATCTGATTGGCTATTTTTCTTAAATATTTTCTAACTCTTTGTTGAAATTCTCACTGTCTTCATCCATTCTTCTCCCAAGTTCAGTGAGCATCTTTATAATCATGACCTTGAACTCTTTACTGGATAGATTGCTTATCTCCACTTCATTTAATTCTTTTTCTGAGGTTTTGTCTTATTCCTTCATTTGCAACATACTCTTTTGTCTCCTCATTTTGCCTAATTCTCTGTGTGTATTTCTATGCATTCCTATGTCTCCCAATCTTGGAGATGTTGCCTTATGTAGGAGATGTCCAATGGGGCCTATCACATGCTCCCCTCTGGCCACCAGATCTAGATGCTCCAGGGGTATTGCCCTATGTAGGCTGCATGCACCCTTCTGTCGTGGCAGGCTGACTGCCGTGGGCACGCTGATAGGTGGGAATGGCCCCCGACCTGGCTGGCTGTGTGGCCAGGTTGTGCATGACTGCTCAGGCCCACTAGTAGGTAGGACAAACCCCCAGAGCTAATAGGCTAGAGGGAGGATTCCAAAATGGTCCTTGGCAGTGCTGGCACCAATGTAGTAGAACAAGATCCCCAAAATAGCTGCTGCCAGTGTCTCCATCCTCAGGGGGAAATCCCAGTTACCTCCTGCCTTTCTAGGAGACTCTCTAAGATCAGCAAGTGGGTCTGACCCAAGTGTCTTTCAAATTACGGCCTCTATTCTGGAACTTGGAGCATGTGAGGTTTTACACATGCCCTTTAAGAGTGGAGTTTCTGTTTCCTATAGCCCTCTGGCTTTTCTGAACGCACGCCTGGCTTACTTTCAAAGCCAGATGTTCTAGGGACTTGTCTTCCCAGTGCAGGACTCCTGGGCTGGGAAGCCTGATATGGGGCTTGGATCTCTCGCTCCTTGGGAACAAGCTTTTTGGTTGTGATATTCTTCTTGTTTGTGGGTTTCCAACCTGAGGGTGTGGGTCCTGGGTCCTGACTATATCATGTCTCTGCTCCTCCCACCCATCTTGTTATGGCCCCTTCTTTATATCTTTGGTTGTGGAAAATCTTTTCTGCTAGTCGTCAGGTTGTTCTCACGGAGAGTTGCTCTTTAAGGAGTTGCAATTTTGGCATGCCCACGGGAGGAGGTGAGCTCAGGGTCTTTCTACTCCGCCATCTTGATGCCACTCCCTCAGTAAATATTAATTGATGGTGGTGATGACAATTTGCTCTCCTTCCCCAGATGCCAATATTTGTTCTGTCATTCAATTTACCCGTTTTTGCTTGTCTTGAGTAAATTTCCTCTAACTTGCTGAAAGTAACAGGTAATTAACACCACTTAATAGCTGTTAAGTAGGATAATCATCTGTTTTTATCCTGGTATGGTGATGCTCAAGACCCAGGCTGCTGCTCAGTTTGCTCTAATAAGGGAAGATCTGTGGGGCAATGAGAGAAACTCCCTTTGCTGAAAACAGCAGGTGCCTGTTACATAAATGATGTGGCAACAGAAGCCTTACATGGAAAACACCACTCTAGGAGGGCAGGGAGTTAGGAAGGTGTGGCCCTGGGGTTTTGGGACCCTTTTTTCCCTACAAGAGTTGGGCTCTTTCCCTTCAAGTTGGGCTGGGAGGGTGGTGTGGGTGGGATGGGCTGGAGAGGGGAGGGCAGGGCTAGCAGCTGTGCCTAAATTCACTGGTGAACTCTATGAATGTGAGTCCAATGTCGAGACTAATTATCATCCACTGTGCATAGAGCTTTCCACTTGGGCAGGAGATGACTTGTTTCTGGCCTTGGCCTCCTTCGTGTCACTGTGGTCTTCCCTGGTCAGGTGAAATCGTCATGACTGTTCTCTGGAAACCTTACAGGCTTAAGAAGAGGCTGGTAGAAGGGATTTTTGATCTCAAGGTCATTTCTGTGGAAGATTTGGAAGCGGTGTTTTTCTAGGACACGAGGAAAAAAGTGACTATCTCAAACACCTCCGTGAAGGATGATGCCGAGTGTCCTTGGGGAGGCCCCCAGCTTGGGTATTCTGCTTTCCCCCATACAGCTTATCCTCTAAATCTCAACTCAGAGGTCATTCTCCTCCAAGGAACCCTCCTTCATTTCCTCATTCAGAGGGGATGGTTTCTTCTTTCCTTTCTCCCTGCCTCTTGTTGCTTGAATCTACCTCTGTACGTCGGCTCCCATGTTGTTGTGCTGTAGAAGCCATGGTTTCCGTGCTCATTTACATGGCAGTCTCCCCCAGCTAGGCTGCTTTGCATTCACTGCCTAGTAAGGGCTTATAATAAATATTTGCTGACTGAGTGCATAAGTAGGGCTCTTCGGCACTGGAAAGCTTGTTAATCACTTGTCCCTCTGCCCTTCTCATCCTAGAACTTTCCCTTCTGTTAGTCTTTCTCCTCTCAAACAATCTGAACTTTTGCCTAATCACTTCCTGTATTCTGCACATGACAATTCCTACTTCCCTCATCCCTGGCTTAGAGAAAGGAAGAAAGGAGTGGGTAGCTACAAGTGTTAACTTAAGATGTCTTTGAATTGCCAGCTAGTTGTAGGAGAATTTTGTCCCTTTAAAAAATATGGCATTGCTTGAGAGAGTGCTTTTATTCTCACCTCCTCCCTGAGTGGGCTCTTAGTTCAGTAATTTTACAAGTATGTGAGGAAACTGGCAGAGAGGCTTTTGAAATTCAAGTGTGTCTTGAAGCTGCATGAAAATGGTGATAAAGGCAGACTGGGAGGTGTGGGCAGGGCAGGGCAGGGCTGGAACCCCAAAGATTTGGTCCTAAAATGAATCAGTCACCTTCCAGGTTTAGAAAGTCCACTGAGACACAAGGAAGGCCGGAGACAGGCAGAAGGAGCTTGTGACAGGGAAGGGCAGAGGTGACCTGCCGAGGACAGGCAGAAGATGGCGGAAACTAGAGGCTGCGAGGCTCTGGAGGTGGAAGGATGCTGGAGAGATGACCTCCATCCCTGGAAGATGCCAAGGCCAACCCTTCAAGATCAGAGACCATGGCCATGGGTTCTAAGGGAGCTTCATGGGGGTTCTTCCACATGGTGGTGGCTTGGAGAGCCAGGAGCCAGACACTACTGCCCTTATCTGCCTGTGCTACCTGCCCAGACTCAAGTCCGTGAGCAGTAGTTAGTGAGCATTGCTCTGTGAGTGCAGGACTGTCACAGCCCGGCTGGGGCACTGGGACCCTGGGACCCTGTGTCTTCAGAATGAAAGCCTCTGCCCTATGTGTTTGGTCTATGAATCTCAGCTCAAATATTTAACAAAATCACCTGGGATGCTTCTGGAAAATGCATATTCCTGGCTAGAGAGTTTATCTTGGCAGATGGGTATAGCACCCAGAAATCTGCATTTTAAACCAAGTGTCCCAGGCAGTTCTGCTATAGGTGGCTGGAGGATCCTATTTTGGGATTCAGTGCTGAGCAGTCATTTCTCAAACTTTAATGTGCATATAAATCACCTGGGGATCTTGTGAAAACCCACCAGGTTCTGATTCAGCGGTCTGGGATGGAGCCTAAATTCGGTATTTCCAACAAGCTCCTGGGTGATGCTGGCGATGGTGGTCCTGGGACCTCACCTGGAGGCACAAGGTTCTCAGTGCTTCACCTGGGAACTGGCTAGAAAGGCAGATTCTTAGGCCCCACCTACTGACCTACTGAATCTGAAACTGGGTGTAGGGCCCAGCCATCTGTGTTTTAGCAAGACTCCCAGGTGATTCGGAAGTACCATAACGTTTGGGAATCACTGCTGGATGATGGTGAAGCTTAAAGACATGGGCTGGAGGAGGGGGGCCAGTGGGAGTGCCAGGGTGGCAGAGCAGCGAGCAAAACCCGTTCTGTTACTTCTTGTCCCAGTTTACTTCTCCTCCAGAAGCGAAACTGAGACCTTTGTGAATTTGACTGGAGGGGGCCGCTTCCCCATGAGGTTGTGCATGCACACTTTTCCTTCCGTGTCCCCGGCACACAGCACAGCTGGTGGTGAGGGCCCACGGCAGATGGCAGGGGGACTAGGGGTGCTGGAGCCCATGGGGGTCGGTCGGAGTGGAAGCTGGTCCCCGAGGAGCAGCTAGGACGGGAAGGATGAGGCAGCTCTTGGGAGTCTGGGCGGGGAGCCGGGGAGCCAGAGCCGCCCGCGGTGGCTGGGCCGGTGTCTGCAGCACGTCAGTGCACAGCCAAGTCCCAGCAGGGGCCTCTGGGCCGAGCTGTGACCTGGGCCCTCCTCACTCTAGGTGGCCAGGAGCAGTGGGCAGCGGGCGTATGGGCTTGCCCCCCGCCTTCTCTCCCTGGGCCTTTTCCTCTCTCTGTTGCCTTCTCCGCATGCAGAGTGAGCCCCTGTGGGTGTCAAGAAAGCCACAGAAGCTTCCTCAGCGCGGATTAAACGTGCCCAGGGAGGATGGGTGGAGAGAGGGGGAAGAAGCCAGAGGGCCCCATGGGGTTGGACAGTGGGAGGCCTGCCGAGGAAGCCCCCTGGGGCTGGAAGCAGCACTCCGTGACTCCCTGCCCCACCTCTATGCCCTCACCGAACTCCTGGCCTCTGCAGGCCGGAAGGAAAATGCTCCTGTTTCCACGTCCTGGGTCCCTCAGGCAGGATCTCCTTCCCTTGCTATCGCCCCCTCTTGCCCCTGTGTTTCTGGGTAACAGGCCCGTGGGCAACATGATCGGTGGCTGATTTCCCCTGAGGCCTGGCTCAGTCTCCTGGGATCAGCCATGAGGCTCTGATCCTGATGGAGACAAGGCCAAAGCAATACTTGGCCAAGGCGTTTAGGAAAAGTGCTGGCAGCGAAGGGCACAGAACCGCGTCCACAGTTCCTGGTGTGCATACAGTCAGCATACATCAGACTGACTTATGGTGACTTTTGTTTTCTTTTTTTTTCTTACAGTGTTGTGTTAGTTTCAGGTGTACAGCAGAGTGATTCATATATATATTTTTTTCCATTATAGATTATGACAAGATATTGAATATAGTTCCCTGTGCTATACAGTAGGTCCTTGTTGTTTATTTTATATATAATAGTGTGTATCTGTTAATCTCAAACTCCTAATTTATCCTTCCCTCCCCTCCCCCAATTTTCTGGTGACTTTTTAAATTACAATTCTAGACTAGGTGATTCTCTCTTGAGTACGTACCACAGTCATCCACTCTCCCCTTTAACATATTGGATAAACACTGTGCAAAATCCAGGAGGTCAAACAGTTTAGCATACCAGCATCATCAAATAGGCAACACTCTAGTCGGCCCAACCGGTGTTCCCACTTAGTCATGCCATCTGAGGTGGGGGTGCCAGCTCTTCGCCGGAGGGATGAGAGGCTGCGGGGAGCCTTGCCCCTGGGAGGGCTGGCCTGCCCTCCCAATCCCCAGGCTGGTGCAGGCTCTTGCCTGACTGCTGTGAGGCAGCGCCCTCTCTAGGAGAGCTTTACCCAGAGCAATTAAAGAGAAAGTGGCCTTCTAGCAAGGGACTCAGACAGAATAAGGTTTCCTGATGGTGCTTGGATGCTTTTCTCACAGTCTTCCATTTAGCAAAATCCCAGGTTCCTAAGCTGCCATCCTGTCCGTCCTTCCCGCTGTCTCCTCCCGATGTGAGTCACGTGCACAGTTGTTCCTCTGGGGACAAATAGAGAACAGCTCTCCATGCTGGACATTTCTGAGAAGATTGCCTCCAATCCCAGAAGGGCTCCTCTGTTTTAGGGCCAGTTTGGTGTGGGCTGGGAAATCAAATGACAGAGACATTATCTTTTTCTCCTTTTTCATATTCACTGGCTCCTGGGCAGATAAACCTTAGGACAGATACAACAATACAGGACAGTACAACAAAGGGAACTGGGTTATTGTTTGAAAACAGACGGGGATTGGGGTTTTTAGGGTTTGAGAGGCAGGCTGTTAAACAGCCCTTGGTTTTTCTTTCCACTTGGTAAAGCTGGAAGCCTGGTTTAATCAGGGGGGTGTGGTCAGAGGAGACTGGATGGAGAATCGGGAAACCAAATTTGGTTCTGGGCCATTTCACTGACTCTCAGGGTAAGAGTGACAAGTCCTGAGGATGGTAAATAGCTCATAGGTGATTATTAACAGTAACAATGATCACATTCATCACGATGACGGCATCTTCCTTTCTTTGATGCTTCTTCCCCTTTGAGAGCACTGTCAGAGGACACCCTGTGTCCCTTCTGGCACCCTTGCTGGTAGGTTGTAAATGCTGGCATCTACAGATGAGGTAAATAAGGCTCAACATGGTTAGCTGCTTTTCTCAATATCACACAGTCGATCGTTATGTAACTGGTAAGAATTTATGTAACACTTTGAGATAGTGGGCTCATATTTTTAGCCCAATGTGATCACAGCAGAAAAGCTTGTTGTCTGAGTCAACAGGGTTCACTGAGAGATGGGTGGAATCTCTGGGTCTCACAGCTGCCACTCCCTTCAGGCTACACTCAGCCCTGGAACCTACCCCTAGGCTTCTGTGGCTTGACTTTTAGGGTGTTTGGTCCCAGCCATGCTTATACCAGCCCCTCAGAAATCCTGCCCCCCCTTGGGATGCATGGTGGGCGTCACGAGCACATCTCCAGCACTGGAGTGCTGGCCACCACTTCTCCGCCTTCACCGCCCCCTCCTCCCCAGTCTTAGGGAATCCCCGCTCTCCCCCAGGGAGCTTCATTCCTTTGCTTCCACTCCAAGCATCCCCTCTCTCTTTCCTCTCCCTCTGGGGGTTAGAAGAGCTTCTCCTCTTGCGCCCTGATACCCCTCTCCTCCAAGGCAATGAAATAAGACATTGATACATTATTATAGTATTCTCCCGTCATAGGTAAAGGTTACCAGTCAGCTGCAAATCACTTGGGGGCTAAAGCCGGAGAATGAATGGATACATGAATGAATGAGATGATGCATAAGTAGAAATAAAATATTTTTAATACAAGTAAAATAAAATTTCCGGGAAAACAAGGTTGTGGATGAAAGCTTAGAGCGGAGCTGAATGTGGCGCTTACAGAGGAGAAGAGGTAGCTGCTCTGTTGGACAGAGGGAGTAGTGTCCAGGGACAGAAACCTGCTAGAAGGTTCCTGCACCGCCTTGGGAGGATGTGCAGGGACCCAGACCAGTAAGGGGCAGTAGAAATAAAAAAAGGAAAAACAAATCCAGGTGGCTGTGAAGAAGAAATGGCAAGATTTGGAAACAGACGGGTGAGGAAATGGATGAGACAGAGAAATCAGAGATGGCTATTATTAGCAGAAATCGGAAATTGAGGAGATAAAGGTTACAGGTGTTGGGAGGAGAGTGAGTTTTCAGCACACGGTGGTTGTGGACTATCGGGATGGAAATGTCTGCCAGGAAATGAAAATTGAGGACGAGAATCTGGGCCGGAAGTCAGGACAGGCGATCCTTCCCAGATGCCACATCCATCCTCTTAGAAGTGACGGAAGAAGCGGGGGAGTGGGTGAAATCTTTGAGGTCTTCACTGACAAGTGTCTGAGCTTTGCTGGCGTGCGCTGAGAGCTTCACCTGACACTGGACTTCTGCGTACATCAGGGCAGGGGATAGTGGGAGGAGGCTATGTTGTCATCATACTCTCATGACAGGCCCCCACCCCTCAGTTTATGATGGTGACACACAAAGGCTCCAGCACCAGGGGATGAGAAGGCTGGGTCCCAGCGGGAGGGGAATAAAAGGAACATTTACCCAGAACTTGACCCACATCAGGCCTGGCGTTAATCCATTAAATGATGAGTAAGCGGCCGTTTTAGGTGGCCTTGTGCAGAACCCGCCCAGGTGGTGACTGTCACCTCTCTACTTTTGTTCTCACGGTTCCTCTTCCTGGAACGCTGACCTCTGGCTTCCTCGCATGATTAGGTTTTACTCATCCTTTCAAGTTCCCTTGATTCCGCCTTGATCGCAAAACCTTCTGTGAGCCCCCCTGGTTGGAGTGAATTGCAGTCTTTTCAGCAACCCCACAATACCTGTATTGAGACCACTTATTTAGTATTTATAACTCTGTAAAGCAGGGCATAATAAGACACGGGAATTCAGTAGACTGTGGCCTGCGTGAAAGAGTTCCTCTGTTGTATGAACGAAGGAGATTGGCACCATTCCAACCGCTTGTCTTATGAAGGAAACAGTGTTCTGCAGTGTGAGGGGCTGACTCAGGATGGAGGGCGGGCGGTCAGGGCTCTCCTCCGTGTTGCTGTGGTTGGCCGGGGAGATTCCGGGGCGGTCTTTGTATAACTGAGATAAGCAGGGTTGGGAGGGGACAGCTAGTCCAACTGCCCACGGGAATGAATAAGCATTATGCCCGCCTGGTGGTCATTCAGCCCCTGCCTCAGCGTGCCCAGTGCTTGTGAAAGGAAGGGCGGGCTGGCTGATCAGGGGAAGGATAAAGAGGGATGATCACCACTTTGCTTTTCTCACTGATTACTCATTTTGTACCAGACAAGATGGGTTAAATCACGCTGTGGTTAAGAAACAACTCCCAAATCTCAGTAGCTTAGAACGCGGTCCAGTGGTCAGGACTCTGCGCTTCCATTGCAGGGGGCCACGGGTTCGATCCCTGGTCGGGGAAGTAAGATCCCGCATGCCCCGCGGGGCAGCCAAAAAAAACCCCAAAACACCCCCACAAGTTTCTTTCTTGTTCATGTTTGGTGTCCATCACCGGCTGCCCCAGCGCGCCTCTCCTCACTTATGGCTTCAGGATGCTGGAGGACCCTCCAGCCTAAGTGCGTTTTGCCGTGTCAGAGGGCAGAGAGAGAGAGAGAGCCTGGAGCGCTTTGCATTGGCTGGTAAATGCTCCAGCCGTTTCTGCTCACAGCCCTTTGGCCCCGCCTTCCCGACGGTGGAGACGGGAAGTGTGTGGAGGGCAGCAGTGATGCCCGCTGGTCAAGGCTGGTGCTCATGGCCTGGCCGAGGTTCACTGGGTCCAGGAGGAACAGGATCCGTAAGTCTCCCCTGCCATCGCGACAGGGACTGCCTGGGGAAGCGGGAGAGAAACAATGTGTGCACGTACAGGGCACCCTCGCCCTCCCAGCTGCTAAGGCTGCTGCTCAGGGATAGGAAGAGGCAGCTGGGGAGAAGCCACCCCGAAGAGCAGCATGGATTCTGCAGCTTTTACCCCACCCCCAGCAGGTGGGGCACCTCTGGACCCAGCTGGCCTCCCTTAATCAGTTTTCCTCAGTGTGGTGACAGTGACAAATCCTCCCTGCTCAGCAGGTCGCAGCTTCCGCTATAAATCAAGCCCCGAAGAGAGAAGAAACAGTGGAGCTGAATAGAGGGACCTGAGATCCAGACTGTGATCAGTCAGAGATTTGTGAGACGGGGATGATCCAGGCTGGGATGGCTGTCTCGTAACATGTTAATTACGTCCGCCTAAGTGGCTGAAATCAATGGTTAAAAAAAGTAGAGACAGGCACAGTAGAGGTCACAGCCACTACCCCCTGGGGCTGGCAGGCTGAGAACGGGGGCTTTCTCTCTGAACGGGAGGAGGTAAGGTGGTGTCTTGGCTGGCCGCAGATGGGGTTGGAAAGGATGGCTGCAAGGTCCTGTGAGGAGAAATGATGGGACGTACCCCCTCCCACCAGGTCGTTGAGGCTCACAGGGGCTAGCTGTGCCGGTTCACCCACTGAGGCCACTGCTGGCTCTTGTACGTTGATTCCAGGGTTACTGCCTGAGAATTCTAAGAGGCGGGTCAATGCAATTCATTCTTCACTGGACTTAAGAATGAAGAAGATGCCACTTAGTTACAAAATGCATTTCTTAACACCTGTGCCTCTGCATGTACTTATTTCAAATGTGTGTCCCCCCACTGTATTTCCCATCTGGGGCGGTTAGCTCATCTGACTAAAGTGAGAGATGAATGAGACCCAAGTCATGTTCTTTCCCCAAATAGGAGAGTTCAAGGCAGTTTGTTTCCCACCCAGAGAAATCTTGGTTTGTGACCTCAGGCTGCATCCCTAATGCCAGCCAACCATGCTCCAAACATATGCACTTGGTCAGTTCAATTCATTTTATCAAATACTTGTTCAGTCTCTGCTAAATACAAAAAAGCACTTTGCAAATGGAGATGAGAAAAGAATAGAGTTTGGCCAAGATGGCTTATAGACTAGTGGGGTAGATCCGTGTGTGTCGAGAGGTAAGAAAGAAGGTAATGACTCCATCGTGGGCAGGTTATGGAAAGTTCCCCTGAGTGAGGGTTGGAAAGCATGCTGTGGGGCTGCAGGGTGGGGTGGGGTGAGGTGGGGTAGTATGGGCCGAGCTTCCGTTAGAAAGTGCTGTTAGAGATGGGCCTTGAAGGATGGTTAGAATTTGCTAGACGGAGCGAAGCATTCATCGTGGTCTAAACCGGTACTGGTCCGCGGCCTGTGAGGAACCGGGCCGCACAGCAGGAGGTGAGCGGCAGGCGTGCGAGGGAAGCTTCGTCTGCCGCTCTCCATCACTCCCCATCGCTCGCATTAGCGCCTGAACCATCCCCCCATGGAAAATTGTCTTCCATGAAACTGGTCCCTGGTGCCAAAAAGGTTGGGGACCGCTGGTCTAAATGACACACAGAGGCTATCCTCCCATATATATATGAATATGTATATACACATAATGACTATGTATATTAACTATTAATTCATTAAATATTAACTATTACTTAATGAATTAACTAATTCATTAACTATTCATTCATTAAATATTTATTCCTATATGATTGGGAAAGATGGTGCATTAATATCTCTATTTTGGGGTTTCCTTGTTCCTGGCCCGGGGACCAAATTTCTCCTTTACAGTCACTTTGATTTTTGTTACAACTTTGATTTCTGTTAAGATGTAAACACCCTTGGGGGCTGGGTTCACAATCATGTTAAGCTCTTTTTACACCTGTGCAGGTAGATTGGGCTCACAGAGCTTAGTCTCCCTGCTGGTTGCCTTCCACTATCTGACCCCTCTTGGTCTGGGCTGGTTTCTTTCCCCTTCCTCCAGAGGCTAAACGTTCCCTCTTTTATCATACTACATGTTCTTACTCTTGGGTTCCTCTTGATCCATGCAGCATCAAGAAAAATACTGTTTCTCGCTTTTTTCCCAACCCTCCTGTGTTTGAACTGTATATACATATTGGCTTTAGGTTTGTGAGTTTCTGTGGGACGATACACAGGGCCTAGGAGAACACGAGCAGGGCAGTTATAGAATCATTAGAAACCCTATCAGTATTTCTTCCAGTGGGTCCTGCCTTGGGCCAGACGTCACAGGGGCTGGATGGCCTGTTCCACTCTTCCCACTGGTCATCCACAGGTGACCCCCTGAAGCAAGTGCCCTATTCTGGTAAGTAGGGTGCTGAGGGCCTGTGTCCTTTTTGGGTTGGGTATAAAGCATGGCTCCGGTACCGTAAAGAGGAGAACTTACCAGAAACGGGTCACAGTCCAGGGGCAGTGACTCTGTGATGCTGCGGGGAGGACCTCTGTGTCACCAGCATGTCAGAGGAAGTGTCCAGGCAGGCGGACATCAGCCGCTATAGATGCAGGAGTGACTTTTCCTCCCTCTAACGCAGGCCTGTGTCTCTGCTCCCTCTTCAGCTGGTGCTGCCAGAATACTCCATCCACAGCCTCTTCTGCATCATGTTCCTGTGTGCTCAGGAGTGGCTCACCCTGGGGCTGAATGTCCCTCTACTTTTCTATCACTTCTGGAGGTAAGTCTGCTTGGGACTGCCCTGTCCTTCCCCTTTTCTGCTTGGTCAGCCTGCCCTCCAGAGACGATGTCCCCCCAGATGGACCAGCCACTTAGTGCCTTCCTCTCATCCCTTCGCTTGGTGACCCTTTCCTCAAAGCCTTCTTTGCAAGCTGCTCTCAGACAATAATTCAGTCAGGGAAGACCCTTCCTGTAGGTTCCACTAACCACAGCCTCAACTCTCGCAGATCAGCGTTAAAGGCAGCTAGAGCATTATTCACAATAGCCGCAGAGTAGAAACAACCCAAATGTTCATCAGAAGATGAATGGATAAACACAATGTGGTATATCCTTTCGATGGAGTCTTATTGGGCAATAAAAAGCAATAAAGTATTTGGGCAATAAAGTATTGATACACACTACAACGTGGGTGAAGCCTGAAAAAATTACAAGTGAAAGAAGCCAGTCACCAAAGGCCATTTATATGCAATGTCCAGAATAGGCAAATCTATAGAGACAGAAAGTAAATTGGTGATTGCTAAGGGCTGGAAGGGAGAGGGAGTGAGGTGCGACTACACTGTTTTCTTTTGGAAGGGTTGAAAATGTTCTGAAATTAGATACTGGTGGTGGTTGTACAACTCTATGAATATACGAAAAACTGCTGAATTGTATACTTTTAAAAGGTGAATTTTTTTGACAGATGAATTATATCTTAATAAAAATAGCCCACCTACCATATGGGCTGGATTTTCTGGGACTGTTCTGATTTTAAATCTCTTCCCTGCATCAGATCATGTGATTTGGGCTTTTTTGTAAAAGAGAGTCACCGTGTGGGTATATAGGAGGCAGGGAGGGGGAATACGCAAGTAGTCAAGAATGCACATGTTCAGATAAATTAACCACACTTTCCCCTCATCCCCCAAACATTTAATCATTGTTTACAGCATACAATATAGCCTGTATTTAGTCACATCTAGAACATTCACCCCTTCATTTAGCAAACATAAGGAACACATACTACATGCCAGACATTATGGGGGATTCCAAGATGAATGTAAAATATAATCGTTACCCCGAAGGAATAATATACCCTAGTGGTAGAGGGAAATCGATTCTTACCAGATATATAAGGAACATAGGTAGGAGTGTAGAGAAATGGAAGTGTGACACTGGGGAATCTGGAAAAGTACATTTGAGGTTAAGGGACTAGCCTGCTCAGATATAAGAAAGCACCTGGTGTGTCTGGGGAACAGTGATTGCTCAGTGTGCTTGGATGTGGGGTTCTCAGACAGAAGGGAGCAGAGATGGGGTTGACAGCTGGGGATCAGGTATGGAGGGTCTGAAATGATTTGATAGGAAGTTGGAGTTAATTTATTCTGTAGGAAAGGGATACCTCTCAGAAGTTTTGAGGAGGAAAATGGCAGTGCCTGATCCGATTTTTCGGAAGGTGACCCTGACAGCCGTGGGAAGGCTGGGCTGGAGGGTGAAATTTTGAGGACGAAATCCAGTTAGGAAGTTCTGATGAAATTCCAGGTGGAGAGACTGGAGGCTTGAAGTTGGAAGCTGGAATGGAGAGAGAAGGAGAGGGTTTGGAGGGGTAAACTGGACATGCCTTGGCCAGTAATTGGATGCAGGAGGTGAGGGAGAGGGAATCTCTAGGCTGGGTGGCTGGGAGGTGACCAAGAGCAGGACGCAGGTTGAGGGAGGAAATAAGATGATTCAGTTACATAACGAAGTCCTTCTATGTAAAGGTAACCTACTAAAATCTGAATTTAGAGAGAAGTCAAATAGAAACATAATGGTGTTGAAATGTATCGGCTACCCACTCAGAGACTTTCCATGCCTACCTCCTCTGGTATCCACAACAAACGGGTGCTTTGGGGTTGCCTCTGCCTGTTTTACACACAGGTCACAGAGACTCACAAAGGTTACGTCATGGCCCAGATCACTCAGCTGGGATATGGCAGGGCCACCTCTCTATGGATCGCAGGCCGTGTCCTTGTCACCTAGGGGCTGGCTCTTCTCCTTCTAAAATGAATGTATCCCAAGGTCCTTCAAATAGTGTGTTGTCAATCCAAGGTATCAGAAATGTGGTTAATTTACAAAACTTTGATTGATACGCTGCTTCTTAGGGCTATCACTCCTCCAAAAGGGAGGACGGGAGAGCCAGCCGCGTCCTTACACTTGGAACGTTTCCGTGTAAAAGAAGGGAGTGACTGCAGTCTCCTTGCCAGTAGGGAGCTTGTCTTACTTTCTTGAGTCCCTGACAGGGTCTAGCCTAGTTCTGGCAATTCGTTAAGTACTCAGAAAATGAAAGAAAAAGGAGCGAGGAGGGCAAGTGTCCTTTAAAAAATAAGAGTCCTGATTTCCCTGGTGGTCCAGTGGTTAAGACTCAGCGCTTCTACTGCAGGGGGTGCGGGTTCAGTCCCTGGTCTGAATGCTAAGCGGTGCGGCCACAAAAAAAAAAAAAAAAGAAGAAGAAGAAAAGAAAAAATAAAAATCAGAGTCCTTGAAACCCCTCTATTTCATTTCCGCTTCCCCCTCCTTTCCAAAGGTCCAGCCCAGCGATGTTTCTAGTGCAGATAAAGCCCCCTCTGCCCTAGCTCCCAGTTTGCTTAAATACAAGTAGAACTGCAGAACTTTTGTTCAGTACCTGTTCTTTGAGATTTTTTGGACCCATCACCTCACACAACTGTCACAACAGCCCTTTGGAGTAGGCAGTTTCAGTCCCATATTGCAGATGAGAAAGTTGAGGCTCAGAGAGGTTAACAGTTGACCTGAGGAATCTCAGTCTGGTGACGGGTGGGCCTCAGGGCCCTGGCTCTGTCCACTGAGCCACTCCGCCACCCTGCCACCCCTTCCTCCACTTAATGAGGCCTCCTGGGAACAAGGGCACAGCAAAAGCAAATAGGTTGTGAAATCTGCTCCTGGGCAGAGGAGAGGTGAGTGGCCTGGAGGGCTGTGAGCTGGCAGATGTCATTGAATCTGGCTTGCGATTTCCTCTCTGCATAGTGTGGATGACAGATAATGTCAGTGCAATCCTTTGAAGCAGATGAAGAGGGAACTGAAATACCAGCTCTGTGAGTTGCTACGTTACAGGGATGCTCTTCAAAGCCGATGTGATTAAGCCCGTCAGACCACTCGTCTGGTCCTCGCTCTCACTCGAGGACCACGGCCTGTCCCAGAGCCTCACAGGAGCCATTAATTTGCACCCGGCCTCCTGATTCCATTACCAGACTGACAAAAGGAACAGCCTGCTGCGCGATTTCAGCTGCACTTTGTTCTCCGGCTTTGAATGAGACCCTGGCTGAGGCCCTGGGGGCAGCGATCTGGTGAGGGCCAGGGGGCCGGCCTCAGGGGCAGGACTTGCCTCCTGCCTGACCACTTCCCAAGGTCTCACACAGCGCAGTGGGAGAGTTTCTCTCCTTCCGGGAGCAAGGCCAGTTCACGTTGAGCTGTGGTGATGTTTTGAAGAAGGCGAAGTCTGCATTCACCTCTCTCCTCCCACTGCTCTTTGGTTTATCCAGTTTCCCTCGGGGGCTGCTCTCTCCCCGCGATGGCCAATATTCTGTTTGCTGTTCTGGGTCCTTCCATCAAGAAGAAAATTACCTGTAAACTACTCCACACCCAAGTGGGAACAGGATGTCCCTCCCAGAGTATTCAGGATTTGAAAAGGGGGTCTGGGAGGAGGATAACCCAAAAGTAATTAATGTTTAATCCAAATAATTAACGTTCATGGTAGAGTTGTGGTACAGCGACACTAGGCAGCGGATATGCAACTGACATCAACCCGCACCTGTGCCGCTACTGGCAACCCAGGTCCATACACATCGTGGACCTCCCTCTGCTACCCCCTCACCCCACCAACCCACATCCCTGGAGAAAGGAGGCTCTTCCTGGTATCTCCCAGGTGCCACCAGGAGGGGACACGTTTTCCTTCCGTCAGAGCAGCTGTGTGTGAGGTGGATCTGATACTGGTGGATCTGAGTATTTGGGCGTTACTACCTGCTAGAAGACAGTGGCTGAGCCACTTTTTAGCAGTGCCTGGGCTGTAATTTGGGCAGTGATTCTGGCAGAAGGCGGACAGCTGCTTAGCAGAGACTCCTCGGATTGGAAGTCTGGCATCAGGGGACTCAGCCCAGACGACTTCAGATGTCCTGTCCAAGCCTCAGAGCCGATGACGCCGTGCGCTCTTTCTCTGCAGGTACTTCCACTGTCCGGCAGATAGCTCCGAATTAGCCTACGACCCGCCGGTGGTCATGAATGCAGACACCTTGAGTTACTGTCAGAAGGAGGCCTGGTGTAAGCTGGCCTTCTATCTCCTCTCCTTCTTCTACTACCTTTACTGGTGAGTTTCTGCCCCTCCTGGTGGGTTTGACTCCTGCAGCAAATGGAGAAAATTTCAGGCTTTTGCAGGTGGGAGTCCCAGCCTGTCAAGGATGCTGCCAGCCATCTAACTGGTTCAGGAGCAAGAGCTTCTGTGTAAAGGAGTGGGAGGGGCAGAAGGTCCTGCTGGAGGCCTCGCTGGCTGACAGGAACATCCTTTGGGCTACACAGTGAACACACATTCTGCCAACCCCTCTTAGGAGATTATTGGTGCAGTGCACTTGGTGACTTCTTCTCCATGCATGGGGCTCCCTGCCCCCAGCAACTCCACAGCTCAGACACTCAGGTCACCTGTGGCCCCGGATACATAGCCTCATTGCCCCCTAGTCTGTGTGAAAGCATTCTTGGGGACCACAACAGAGACCCCCAGTGGCAGTCAGTGCTTCACAAATGGGCATGTTGGGCCATTAAGTGCTTATACTTACAATTCTCCTAATATTATGTAATACCATTCTAATTAAATAAAACATGCTGGCTTTGTAATTCTGTGTCAGGAACCTCCCCTCTTTTCACCTCTTTATTCGGAACATCCTAACTAAGCAGATAGCTATAAACAGACTGTCTCGTGGTTTGATACCCCAGACAGTGTCTTTTCTGAAAATGTCTCCTCCTCCTTCCTGTTCCTCTTTGGGCTCATCTCTGGGGTGTCTCACCTGTCACCTTGCTCTCCTGTCGCTACCTGCACCACACCATGATATCTCCAGGTACCCCAGCACTGTCTCCAAAGTGGCCGGGTGGCCAGTAGCCGGGTGAGGAAGAGGAGGGTGGGGGTGTTAGACTCCAAGGCTGCCTCAGGGTTCAGGTTACGCTGGGGCAGCATGGGAAGCAGCTGCATTTATCCAGCATTTTAAAACGAGCCATTCTTCGAGCAAAGAGCTCGATATGCATTGCTCAGTGTATGAGCTAAAGGCTATCATTATCAGCATGTTAACAATGAGGAAACCTCATCTGAGACGTTAGATAATTTTCCCATGGTCACAGCTCATAGTGACACAGCGAGAAGTCCCTCTCAGGTCCTATCCCAAAGATTGAGCTCTTAACTGCTGGCTGTCTTAGGAAACCTCTAGAAAAGTCTTTATCGAAGTGTGGTCTTTGGACCTCCTGCATCAGAATCACGGTGAGGAGGGTATGCTTCTTAACAATGCAGATTCCTGGGCTTAGATCTGCTGATTCAGAATTTTGGGGCTAAGCATCACTCTGGAGTTGCTGCTTGGGTCCACCTCGTCTCCCCTCTGCATCCCCGGGGTCCAGAAGACTCAGATGCCCTGAGTCTTCTCCTATAACCCTCAGGGCTGTAACTTCCTCTGGAATAATTCAGCCCTGGAGGTTATTTGGAATATTCTACCACATTCTTGTTGGAGTCAAGGGTTGGTTCAGGCTCGGGGTGACCCCTTCCCTCCTCTTCCTGGATGGAGTGTCCTGGGACAATGCCTGCTTCAATCTGCAAGGAGCCTGAGGGTCTCCGAAGCCTCTCTGGAGCTTTCTGAGGTGCCCAGCAGATTGGCCCAAGTCTCCCTGATCTAAGTCTGAACTCTCTAGCAACTAAAGCTTGCTCAGGCTGCTTCCTGTCATGGGCAACCCTCATGGGCTTAGCGATTTGGCAGCTTGGGCTAACAAGGAGGTTCACTTTCTTCCCTGGAGTGTGCCCAGCCTCTCTGCGGGGCTGCACACAGTTCCTCTGCTGAGTCGTAGGCTGAGGGGCCTGACCCCAGAGACAGCATTGCCCCTCCTCAAAGCCAGCAGAATGCGGGCAGTGCTTTCCCTGGCTCCTGCCCCGTTAGCCTGGGATCCTCTTTAGTCTGGGTGGAGACTGAGGCAGATCAGGCCTCCTCATTTCAGTTTTGTTGCAGCATCTGCTGGAGCCTAAGGCGCCGGAGGGAACAGGGCATAGGAGTCACAGGAATCTACAGATAGAGAGCTACTCTGCTGTCTGTCTGCTGGGCTGTGGCGGCCATAGTGGGGCTCCTGCCCGTTATGTGGCTGTGATCGTCCTGTAACTGATTATGTTCCAAGCATTCTGTTCAGTTTGGCACTGCCTTTATGTTACATGTGTTCATTACTTTGTTTCCAAAACAAAATGGGTATCAATTGCTCCTCCCGCCTCACTGGGACCCTGGGTGGCAACCAGGGTTCTGCCTTCTTTGTTGAACCTGACCTCTTGGAGCTCTTCAGGGCTCCTCAAAGACCCTGTTTCTCCCACCTCAGGGGCTCCCAGCCCCTTAGATCCAGGCTTGTGGAGAGCCAGGACTGTCAGCCCAGGCCACTCTTATAGGGACGGGAGGGGACCCACGTGCATGGAGAGCTGCCTCTGAGCTGAGCACAACGATAGAGACTCAAGTGACAGCAGCTGGGAACCCTATAAAGGTGGGGTTTGTGTTTTACAGTTTGAGGTTCCTGAGGGGTTCCTAAGGACCTCATGGAGATTAAGAAATGTGTCCGAGGTCCTAGCGGATAGTTAGGAAAGTATCTGGCCCCGGATTCTGGGCTCTCTTCCCACTGTGCTGTGCGAACCATCCCAGCATCCAGCGCCACCCGCTTCTCAGGTTGCCTTGTGGACCAGGAGACGTTTGCAGGTTACATGGGATGGGGATTACTTAATACTAATACTGATGCTAATATTAAAACTAAAAATAATAGAAGCTGGTTAGTCTAGTGTGGATTCTGCCTGCTCAATATAAAGATCTTTTCAAATCAAGGATGTAAACCAGGATGATATTATCTACCTACGTTGTACCACCCTCCTATCCATTTACTCTGGATCATGCCTGCGTCCCCTCATGTTCATTTCTCTCACTCAAATTAGGTTATTTATGGTTGACTTGGTGGCAGAGGCCTCAACTGTTTCATTCCCCTCTGTATCTGCAGTGCCCTGGCCAGCACCCGGCACATAGTAGGTGCTCACTAAACCCTTGTTATCGCTACAGCTTAGCCGTACACTCCCTCGAGGCAGGGGCTGCACCCTCGCCATTGTTTCCCAGCACCAAGAATGGCACCTGGCCCGCAGGAGGCGCTCAATAAATATTGCATGAATGAGGGAAATGAAAGTGAGTAGACAAATACAGTGAAGCTCCGTGTTACAATGGAAAGAGCACTGGCTTTGGTGTTGGGACACGGCTCCTAGGCTTGCTGTGTGACCTTGAGCAATCCACTTTTCAGCTGACCCCCGTACTTCCCCATGTTGAATAAGACCCCTCTAGCACCAGGCCTGGCCAGTGAGGCTCTGTGTACATGAGGTGCATCAAGTTCTCAAAGGCAGAACTTCAGCTACGCGGAGGGGCTTGTCCGGGCTTCGCAGCTGGAGAGGGTGAGAAGTAGAACACTTAAGTTTCTCGCCTTTGGTTTTGTTTCTTAGATTATCCTTTCTTCTCTCTATATTGTGAAAAGGTGGTTGTTTTTCTTCCTGCCAAATGGATAGAGTGTATATTTTGGTGTGGAACATTCTTCATTGCTGCAGAATTAGCCTGCAGCCCTTTCTAAGAGCACAGGGATGCGTGACCCCCTCCTTGGTGGTGCTGGGGCTCCACCTTAGGACACAGGCTCTTAATGCATGTTTAATGCCTGGGCTCTGTTAGGAAAAGTAGGGCCAGGAGTTACCCAATTAAGAATTCATCCAGTTTGCGTGCCCAGAGGGCCTGTGTTCACACAAAAGTCCTTGCAATAGTGACAATGATCATTTCCCTAGCGCTGCCATATCTTCCACCATAATCTGGGAGCCCCTGGGCACAGCCATCACATACGCATGTGGCAGCTGGTGGCATAAAGAATCCACTGCACCCCTCCCACCCCTGGGGACCTGCCCTGCGATTGCAGGAAAGAGGAATAACGGCCACGATAATCATCCTGATGAGAATAATGATAGGCACTCAGAGCAATCACATCTCTCATCCAAGGAACACGGTATGGTCTCGTAACAACGTTTAGTCCAACATTGTGGGAAGTAGCAGGGGGAAGAGTCCAGGGAGTAGATAAGATGCTCTCGTGACAGGAATGAGAAAGAAGCAAGGGGTCTGGCTTTTGGAAGCTGCCTCTTTTGAGGGCCGTCTGAGGTCTTTTGTGGGCTCCCACTAATTCCTTCTTTTCCTCTTCTTTCTGCATCCAGCATGATCTACACTTTAGTGAGCTCTTAACTCAAAGACCACGCACATCCTCAGAGACTGGGATGGGAGAGGCCCGAGGCTGCGCAGTCCACTTCTGCTGGTGATGGGAGAAGGGACCGGTGTGGGGATGTGACAGACAGAGACGGGCAGACACTCTGAATCGGGAGCCGGAAGCATGCAGCAGCCAGCGGCCGAATGCGCACGTGTTGTCACCCTGTGTATCAGTCCTTGGCGTTCACACCCCACACTCGGGCTGTAGATCCCTTCTGAGCAGCTGGGGCACGAGGGGTGATGAAACACGAAACCTCTTCTGAGCGAGAATTGCTGCTTCCTGAATCCACTTTATTGAATGGCTCCCTGAAGTTCACACTGCGTTCCTGGGCCGCGGGCGTGGAGGCTGGATGGCTGGCAGGTGCCTGCTAAGGAACGGCGTGACCCAGGGTCAAGGCTGTATCTGTGGGACTGATTGAAGTCCTCAAGGACGTCACTGGGCTACCTGAGACTCTCGTGTTTCTTCCAAGCCCTGGCCACACCCTTCACTTCAATGGGAGGGGCCTGGAAGGTGTGCAGATTTGCCTTGGGCTATAACCAGCCCTGAGCCTGCAGGGCTGTCTATTTTCCTGCTCTGCTTTGTAAGAGCCCAGCTTAGGATGTTTGTTAGTGACATCACAAGCTGAGTTTGGGACAGTATGTTGGTAAAGAGTTATGGCCAAAGTCAGGGCTGGGAGGTGGTGAGATGGGAAGGGGGGAAATCATAGGAAAAAATGATTTTTTAAAACACTGATGACATGTTCAAGGTGTTAATTCTTCACCACCACAAACTGTATTCTTCTGTTGTCATCTCAAAACTCTCACAGAGTCGCTGAATGCTAATCAATTGGTCAACACTAGTCAAAGCTACTGACTTTTAAGGCTCCCAAAACAATTCTGAGGCCAGAAAAAGCTGGAGTGGCAGCTCTGTACTGTGGGCATCCGGCAGCCGAGAAGTGAGACAACATAATTATAGCTTCATTTATGATGCTGCGTCATTCGTGCTGTTCGGTTCAACACAAGGACATTAGCTCATTTAGAATTTTCCATTCGACATTCTCTCCCTTTTGGGTAGGAGTTGTACTCGGGGGTTGTAAATAATGACAAGGCTGAGATTTTTATTATGTTTAAATTGGGCACCATGATTTTGACCTTATTCCCCAAACTTCCCTTCTTTTCTTCTGTTTGACATACACAGGCTATTTATACATATACCAGCTTCCACCTGAAGTCCGTGACTAAGGTCTATGAATGGTGTTTGTGTAACACGTGTGCTGTGTTTAAAACGCAGCGACCACTTGAGTGTCTCGCCTAGCTGGCTGTCTCATTTAAACGCATCACAGGCTGGCTTCATCTCCATATGGATGGTAAACTGGTAGGAGGACAAAGAGAAGTTTCAAAAAAGCATTTTCCTTCTAAAACTTCTACCGAAAACAAAATGTAGAACTTCTGCTCTGAGGTTGAAGGTATGGAACCGGAGGATTCAAGGCAATATTTTTGGGGAGCAGGCTTCCCCTTGGCCAATACCCATCGTCGTGTCCGAGCAACTGTGGTTGCGGTGGATAGTTTCCTTTAGGGCTGGTTGGCTCCGTCTCTGACTCCATTCCTGAGACAACCAGCCACCTTCATGCAGAGAAATCAGCCCTGGGTTCCAGGCTGCAGGCAGCAAATCTAACCCCACCGCCATCTTGCAAATGCAACTGAAGTCAGAGGGTAAATGGTCCATGTTACTTCACACCACGGAGCTGTTGTTTGTTTTTATACTTTGCCTCCTTCCAAAAAGATTTGAAGTGGCTTATAATAGCAGGCACAAGTATGCAAAGACTGTTAAAATGGAAATAGGAAATCCAAACTTAAAAAGGAGGAGGACACAGAGATACTGACTTCCTGAGGTACTCTATTTACTGGGATTGAGCATAAATTCGATATCATTTCTCTTAACAGTAAATAATAGCAATTCGTATTTACACAGCGCTTTTCAGATTGCTTTTGCATCTCATTTGACTTTCCTCACCATCCTATGAAGTTGGTACTATTCTTTTTCTCATTTTCTAAGTGAGGAAGCTGAGGTTCAGAGAGGGTAAGTGAGTTACCTATAGTCACACAGCAGTCCCAGACCTGCCTTTGAGCCCAGATTGTCTGACCTTAAAAGCCCCATGTTCTTCCGTTTTAAACAGAGCACACGTGTTACACAAACACCATTCATAGACCTGAGTTACAGACTTCAGGTGGAAGCTGGTACACTGAAGAGCTGACAAAGTAGCTTAGGGTTCTGTTAAGGTTTGATTAGCATTAACTTTTTGAGAGAAAGAGAGTATTTTAAAAAGAGAGTTATAGGGAAAGTATATCTTCCTTCATGTGCTAGCCTCAGTCTTGCTTTATTGTGGGAGGTTCTTCTCTAACGCGGTCCTCTAAAAGCTTTAAAGGCATCAAGTGTCTCTTGGGCAGTTATGTTTATGACGGAGAAACATCCAAATATTTCTCTCCCACGAGTTGTGACTGGGAAATAATTCCAGTGGTTGTTGGGAGTTTGAGCCAATTTTCAATTGCTGGGAGAAGCTAATTATGACGATAAGAATCAGAGTAATACGCACAGTTGGTGGAGCCGTGTTGTGTACCAGGATTTATGCCAGGACCTCTTCCAACTCTCACAGTGATCCTACAAGGCAGGTTGCATATTCTCACCCCCAGTTTACAGGTCAGGAAAACAGGGAGGCTCAGGACAGATGAGTCTTCCCTGGGTGAATCAGCCAGACCAGAGCTCGAGGCTACAAATAAATGGCCAAATAATAACAATAGCTAAAATTGAGGTGTTGGGCATTATTCTATATGTTTTGTGTGCTTTTGTCTGATCCTCATAACAATACCATGACGTCGATATTATCTCTGCTTTATAGATGAAGAAAGTCCCAGAAGATGAGTTACTTGCAGAGACCCAAAGCTAGTAAGGGGTGCGTATAGAGCTACAGCTGGAATTTAACCCCAGGTCTGCCTCTTCACACATAATTTTTCCTTCTTGGATATCTTTGTTGCTCATTGTTTGTCCCACAGAAATGACCGAAGGGAGGAAGGGGAGTGAAGCAGGAGAAACAGCACCCTGGATAAATCACAAAGTGAATATTACCCTTGGGTGATGGAGAGCTCATCCTACCAAGCATGTATGTGGGCATCAAGGAGAGGGGGGGCACACATATTATGTGAGGGTGGCATTGGTGGCCTGGTTCCCATTGCCTTAGGGAGGCAGAGCGGCTAGGCTTGGCATGGCTTTGCCCGAAGGGTCAGAGCGGAATCGGGGCGGGGGGGGGGCACTAAATTTACTTTTCACTTCATTAATGAAGTGAACGATGGCACCCACTGCTCTGACTTGCTATAAAGATTAAATGAGTTCACATCTGCAGAGAACTTAGGAGAGCACCCTCACATGGTAAGCACTAACTCTTTGTAGGAGGTGAATCTTCCTCGCCATCCTTCTTCTGCCCGGTGCCCACCCAGGGCAAGGTCCTCTGTTGGGAGGGAAGTCACCTGGCCATGTGGGAAGGTAGTGAAGACCCTGGACCCTGCTACCCTCCTGATGTTTTCATCTGTAGTGTCCTGAGTGGAGGTCATGCTGGGACATGGCACCTCTTTTCAATGCCATGTTCTCTGGCCAATCATGATAACAACTGCTGTTGAGTACTTGCCCTATGCCAGTTGCTATGCAAAGCACTTGACGTGCAAGGTCTCATTTAATCCCCACAGCAATGCTATGAGGTAGGCACTCTTCCTGTCTCCAATGTATAGTTGAAAAACTAAAGCTTATAGAGGTTAAACAAATGAGTAAATGTCACAATTCCTCGGAAGTCATGGAGCCGAGACTCCAGCCGAAGTCTAGCCTTGACTATTTGTTCATTCCTGTAAGGGAGGGCAATGGGATGTGAGAAAGAGTAGAAAAGGGGACGGAGAAGGGAGAACAGGAGAGGCACTGCCGGGAAGTGTGGGTTTGCTCACCTCACAGGTTTCACAGCAAGCAAGTCCCCATAAATGACTTTGTAATCAGAAGCATTTGCGCTATGGGATCTCGTACAAGCTTCTTAAACTTTCTGAGACTCAGCTTTCCCATCTGTAAAATGGGAGGTAATAATACCTCCGTTTGAGTGAGGTTGTGATAAAGTGATTATGTACATAGAGTTTGTACAGAGAGCCTGTCTCGTACTGGATGCTCAGCAGATCTTGGGCCTTAGAGCTCTGCTCCACTCCCCCTCCCTTCACAGAGTTGAAGGAAGGATTATGTCGCATAAAATGGTAAAACGCTTCTCATAGTAGCACATGGCAAGATTCAATGAATCTTAGCTTCCTTCCTCCCCTCCCTCCATCCTGGGGGCGGACATGGGTAACAGAGCTCAGCCCTCTCAAGCAAATCTCCCCTCTGCTTCCTATTTTTAGGCTTGGTAATTGCACCAATGTTGAATAAAATTGTCACGGTTATGACAGTTTTGTTCTCCTACGTAAGCGAGAATGCAGCCAGCAAAATGCTTTGACAACAATTAATTGCACTCACGCTGTGTCATTGCACAGATCCGTTTCATAACCTTCTCTTTTCTTGGACTTGGGCTGCTCTATTCCAAACCGTGCTCCGGTAAATGAAGTTTAGATCTCAAAGCTGCCTCTGCTGCCGAGGCTTAGGCAGAAGGCTGTCATCACTGTAGGTGTTTGAGGAGGCATCTTGGAACGTGCCCCGTGACTTGCCTCATCCAGGCAGAGGGAAGCGTGAGCCGAGCAGAGAAGTGATTCTTCAGGACACAGCCAGGCGTTTCCAGGGAAAGATGGGAAAGGTTTTTGCTTCATCCTGCCCACATTTTCTTCCTCCTCAGCTAGTAGTGTGCTCGAGCTGGCTCATACAGGCTTAAGAGAGCCAATCATTAAATTTTGCTAAATGGGATTTTTGCAAAATGGTTGTTAAACACAGCTATTATTAAAACCGGTTATGTAAGCTTACAATTATATTAATTAAATTAAACAAAGATAAATGTATAGTCGAAAGTCATCACCTCCTAATTATTTTATTACGTTTTGCTGTGATCTGTGCTCTTGAGGTTATGTCTATTGTATCTATGGTGGAAACTCTGTATAACAGTGCCCTACTGTGCACTTCCTCCCATCTTTATGTTCAGTGATGTCCCATTAATAGCTTGAAATCAGCCATGCTGGGAGTATTTACACCACAGAAAATGGCAAATGCTACAGATGAAGCCCCTCCCTCTCCTTTACCCTCCCCTCCTGGTGCTAGTTGTTAAACATTTACTAGTACACCTTGTTCACATTTACCAGTAAACACTGTTCCCAGCTCTGGCACACTGTCGGACTACACTGGGAGCCAGTGACCAGAGTGGCACCTGGGACCAGTACCCCTGAAGGCTTGGGCACCAGAACCCACTGTTTACCACCCTGAAGGAGCCACTGCCATCGTGGCCAGAACTGCCACCCACCCACAGCAGTGACGCCAGCAGTACTGCCACTTAAGCTCTTTTTGTCCCCTAGAGGTGATAGGAAAGGACACTTTCAGTTTTGTGCACTGTAGGCCATGAGGGCTTGGGCTTGGAGATGATATAAGTGCAGCACACTCTGCTGAGCATGAACCTACTGTTTGTACTTTGACCCTAGACTCACTACCCTTGAATTAACTTGGGGACCATCATTCTTTCTGTAGGAGGGGTCTCTTCCCAGGAGGCTTCCAGGGTCCCCATGCAGCCAGGCCCATGCCTCCAATCTGGATGCTGGGGGAATACAGACTGCACTCTGCTATGTTCCCACCTCCTAATGTGGTTTAAGGATGAGTAAGAAAAGCCTGTAAGGTGCCTGGTGCTGTGCTTTGCACACAATATAAACTCAGTAGCCCTTGCTCTGCTCATCCTTTCTTTGCTCGGCTTTACAGGCTGTTCACAGTATGGGTGGCCCCTCCCAGCCAGCCTACAGGGACCATTCTTCTGCATGCGCTCTCTCCTCCAAAAGCCAGTCTCCTGGTTGGGCCCCTGGTACCTCAGGGAACAGACACACAGCTTTTGGTTTAGAGACCCAACAGTCGGAGGTTGTTTTGTTTCCTGGAATGACTACCTCACGGCCAGGGAGAGAGCCTAAAATGCCACGGCAGTGTTTCTGTTCAAATGTCGTAACAGGGGTCTGAGTAGTAAACCCCATCTGTCCTTTTCAGAAATGCTTAGCACATGAGAAAAAGAATATCATCTTTCTGGTAGGAATAACTTCTGACATTTTAGAGCAGGAGAAGTAGGGAAAAGGAGGAACCAGTTAAATACCATTCCCCACATTAAATTATAAAGGAGCACATCCATCAAGCCCCCAAGCCTGAGACAGTCTGTTTTGAATGCATCAATGAAAGCAGCAGGGCAGCACTAGAGGCTTTGGGGGAAATTTTGTTGGTTAGTGGCATCAGAGGACGGGTCTTGTGATGCTGTTCTTATTTTCCCAAATTGAGAGTGAGATTGATGTTGAGGAAACTTTCTAGACTCTACAAGGTACAGAGATCCCTCTCAGTGGGGTGCAGACCACAGCATAATTTAATGCCCGGCAGATGGGCCAGATCCCCGAGGGACGGCTCGGAACCCTGCACCCTGGGCAACCAGTCTTTAAAATGAGCAGTTCTTTGTATTAATCGATATTTCATGATTAGATTAAAATAACTATTCCACAAGATCTAGCCCTTACCTAACATGGTTAGAAGTGCAGTGGAAAACTTAGCAGTAAAGACCCAAAAGCAGCTCTAGCTAAAATAAGAAAAATGAGGCCTGATCACATTCTTCATTTGAGACACAAGCCATCTGGGTCTGGGTTACTGGGGAACCCCCACTGCACGTTTCAACCTTACAGTTTGGGGAAGCCCAGCCCCAGCCACACCCAAATGTTCAGCACCAGTTGGATTATAATACTTTCTAGGGAGCTAAACAGAGGGAGCCCAAGAGTGCTGGTTCATGGATCAACATCAGCCTGGAAAGTGGAAGGTTGTCCTGAATGGGGTGCTGTGGGGCTTTGCACTTGACCCTGTCCTGTTCGACATTTATTATCAGTAACCTTCACATGAAGGCAACAGATCAACTGTGGGATGAGTGGGTCCAGAGCGGGGTATCTAGAATCCATTTCACAGGACTAGGCAGAGAAGCTTCAAGAAGACTCCTCAGGGTGCTTCTGCACATGGTCCTGAGCAGAGGGGTGGGCAGGGTGGCTCTGCACCAGGAACTCTGGTCTGAAGGGCTGGTGAGAGGCCTCTGCCCATGACCTTCTGTGAGCAAGTGAAACTAGATGAAGCACCAAGGAAAAGAAAAAAGGGGCTCTGAGAATCGTGGGGACCTTGGGAAGCTAGAAATAAGAGAAGTCAAAAGAACTGCTGTACATAAAAGAAGAGGGGAAGCAAATGCTTACCTGACTCAAGGGTTTATCCTGTATGGGACTCTCTGTGCTTCATGGACTTGGGTGACTATTTCCTTTCCCATGTTAGCTGTGTGGCTGACAGGGTCTTGGTGCTCCGGCCGGGTGTCAGGCCTGTGCCTCTGAGGTGGGAGAGCCGAGTTCAGGACATTGGTCAACCAGAGACCACCCAGCTCTACATAATATCAAATGGCGAAAGCTCTCCCAGAGATCTCCATCTCAATGCTAAAACCCAGCTCCACTCAACGACCAGCAAGCTACAGTGCTGGACACCCTATGCCAAACAACTAGCAAGACAGGAACACAACCCTACCCATTAGCAGAGAGGCTGCCTAAGATCATAATAAGGTCACAGACACCCCAAAACACACCACCAGACGTGGACCTGCCCACCAGAAAGACAAGATCCAGCCTCATCCACCAGAACACAGGCACTAGTCCCCTCCACCAGGAAGCCTACAAAACCCACTGAACCAACCTTAGCCACTGGGGGCAGACACCAAAAACAACAGCAACTACGAACCTGCAGCCTGCAAAAAGGAGACCCCAAACACAGTAAGTTAAGCAAAAGGAGAAGGCAGAGAAACACACAGCAGATGAAGGAACAAGGTAAAAACCCACCCGACCAAACAAATGAAGAGGAAGTAGGCAGTGTACCTGAAAAAATTCAGAATAATGATAGTAAAGATGATCCAAAATCTTGGAAATAGAATGGAGAAAATACAAGAAATGTTTAACAAGGACCTAGGAGAACTAAAGAGCAAACAAACAATGATGAACAACACAAGAAATGAAATTAAAAATTCTCTAGAAGGAACCAATAGCAGAATAACTGAGGCAGAAGAATAGATAAGTGACCTGGAAGATAAAATAGTGGAAATAACTACCGCAGAGCAGAAAAAAGAAAAAAGAATGAAGAAAATTGAGGACAATCTCAGAGACCTCTGGGACAACATTAAACACACCAACATTCAAATTACAGTGGTCCCAGAAGAAGAAGAGAAAAAAGAAAGGGACTAAGAAAATATTTGAAGAGATTATAGCTGAAAACTTCCCTAATATGGGTAAGGAAATAGTCAATCAAGTCCAGGAAGCGCAGAGGGTCCCATACAAGATAAATCCAGGGAGAAACACGCCAAGACACATATTAATCAAACTATCAAAAATTAAATGCAAAGGAAAAATATTAAAAGCAGCAAGAGAAAAGCAACAAATAACATACGATGGAATCCCTGTAAGGTCAACAGCTGATCTTTCAACAGAAACTCTGCAAGCCAGAAGGGACTGGCAGGACATATTTAAAGTGATGAAAGGGAAAAACCTACAACCAAGATTACTCTACTCAGCAAGGATCTCATTCAGATTTGACGGAGAAATTAAAACTTTTACAGACAAGCAAAAGCTAAGAGAATTCAGCACCATGAAACCAGCTTTACAACAAATGCTAAAGGAACTTCTCTAGGCAGGAAACACAAGAGAAGGAAAAGACTTAAAATAACAAACCCAAAACAATTAAAATGGTAATAGGAATATACATATCGATAACTACCTTAAAAGTAAATGGTTTAATGCTCCGATCAAAAGACAGACTGGCTGAATGGATACAAAAACAAGACCCGTACATATGCTGTCTACAAGAGACCCACTTCAGGCCTAGGGACACGTACAGACTGAAAGTGAGGGTGTGGAAAAAGATATTCCATGCAAATGGAAATCAAAAGAAAGCTGGAGTAGCAATTCTCATATCAGACAAAATAGACTTTAAAAGAAAGACTATTACAAGAGACAAAGAAGGACACTACATAACGATCAAGGGATCAATCTAAGAAGAAGATATAATAATTGTAAATATGCAGTCAACATAGGAGCTCCTCAATACATAAGGCAAATGCTAACAGCCATAAAAGGGGAAATTGACAGTAACACAATCATAGTAGGGGACTTTAACACCCCACTTTCACCAATGGACAGATCATCCAAAATGAAAATAAATGAGGAAACACAAGCTTTAAATGACACATTAAACAAGATGGACTTAACTGATATCTATCGGACATTCCATCCAAAAATAACAGAATACACTTTCTTCTCAAGTGCTCAAGGAACATTCTCCAGGATAGATCATATCTTGGGTGACAAGTCAAGCCTTGGTAAATTTAAGAAAATTGAAATCATATCAAATATCTTTTCTGACCACAACACTATGAGATTAGATATCAATTACAGGAAAAAAAAACCTGTAAAAAATACAAACACATGGAGGCTAAACAATACACTACTAACTAACCAAGCGTTCACTGAAGAAATCGAAGAGGAAATCAAAAAATACCTAGAAACAAATGACAAAACACGATGATCCAAAAACTATGGGATGCAGCAAAAGCAGTTCTAAGAGGGAAGTCTATAGCAATACAATCCTACCTCAAGAAACAAGAAACATCTCAAATAAACAACTTAACCTTACACCTAAAGCAATTAGAGAAAGAAGAACAAAAAACCCCCAAAGGTAGCAGAAGGAAAGAAATCATAAGGATCAGATGAGAAATAAATGAAAAAGAAATGAAGGAAACAATAGCAAAGATCAATAAAACTAAAAGCTGGTTCTTTGAGAAGATAAACAAAATTGATAAACCATTAGCCAGACTCATCAAGAAAAAAAGGGAGAAGACTCAAATCAATAGGATTAGAAATGAAAAAGGAGAATTAACAACTGACACTGCAGAAATACAAAGGATCATGAGAGATTACTACAAGCAACCCTATGCCAATAAGATGGACAACTTGGAAGAAATGGACAAATTCTTAGAAAAGCACACCCTTCCTAGACTGAACCAGGAAGAAATAGAAAACATAAATACACCAATCACAAGCACTGAAATTGAGACTGTGATTAAAAATCTTCCAACAAAAAAAAGCCCAGGACCAGATGGCTTCACAGGTGAATTCTATCAAACATTTAGAGAGGAGCTAACACCTATCCTTCTCAAACTCTTCCAAACTATAGCAGAAGGAGGAACACTCCCCAACTCATTCTACGAGGCCACCATCACCCTGATACCAAAACCAGACAAAGATGCCACAAAAAAAGAAAACTACAGGCCAATATCACTGATGAACATAGATGCAAAAATCCTCAACAAAATACTAGCAAAGAGAATCCAACAGCACATTAAAAGGATCATACACCATGATCAAGTGAGGTTTATCCCAGGGATGCAAGGATTCTTCAATATACACAAAACAATCAATGTGATAAACCATATTAAAAAATTGAAGGAGAAAACCGATATGATCATCTCAATACATGCAAAAAAAGCCTTTGACAAAATTCGACACCCGTTTATGATAAAAACCCTCCAGAAAGTAGGCATAGAGGGAACTTACCACAACATAATAAAGGCCATATATGAGAAACCCACAGCCAACATTATTCTCAATGGTGAGAAACTGAAACCATATCCTCTAAGATCAGGAACAAGACAAGGTCATCCACTCTCACCACTATTATTCAACATAGTTTTGGAAGTTTTAGCCACAGCAATCAGAGAAGAAAAAGAAATAAAAGTAATCCAAATCAGAAAAGAAGTAAAGCTGTCACTGTTTGCAGATAACATGATACTATATACAGAGAATCCTAAAGATGCTACCAGAAAACTGCTAGAGCTAATCAATGAATTTGGTAAAGTAGCAGGATACAAAATTAATGCACAGAAATCTCTTGCATTCCTATACACTAATGATGAAAAATCTGAAAGAGAAATTAAGGAAACACTCCCATTTACCACTGCAACAAAAAGAATAAAATACCTAGGAATAAACCTACCTAAGGAGACAAAAGACCTGTATGCAGAGAACTATAAGAAACTGATGAAAGAAATTAAAGATGGTGCAAACAGATGGCGAGATATACCATGTTCCTGGATTGGAAGAATCAACATTGTGAAAATGACTATACTACCCAAAGCAATCTACAGATTCAATGCAATCCCTATCGAACTACCAGTCGGATTTTTCACAGAACTAGAAAAAAAAATTTCACAGTGTGTATGGAAAAACAAAAGACCCCGAATAGCCAAAGCAATCTTGAGAAAAAAAACAGAGCTGGAGCAATCAGGCTCCTGGACTTCAGGCTATACTACAAAGCTACAGTAATCAAGACAGTATGGTACTGGCACAAAAACAGAAATATAGATCAGTGGAACAGGATAGAAAGCCCAGAGATAAACCCACACACATATGGTCACATTATTTTTGATAAAGGAGGCAAGCATATACAATGGAGAAAAGACAGCCTCTCAATAAGTGGTGCTGGGAAAACGGGACAGCTACATGTAAAAGAATGAAATTAGAACACTCCCTAACACCATACACAAAAATAAACTCAAAATGGATTAAAGACCTAAATGTAAGGGCAGACACTATCAAACTCTTAGAGGAAAACATAGGCAGAACACTCTATGACATAAATCACAGCAAGATCCTTTTTGACCCACCTCCTAGAGAAATGGAAATAAAAACAAAAATAAAAAAATGGGACCTAATGAAACTTAAAAGCTTTTGCACAGCAAAGGAAACCATAAACAAGACGAAAAGACAACCCTCAGAATGGGAGAAAACATTTGCAAATGAAGCAACTGACAAAGGATTAATCTCCAAAATTTACAAGCCACTCATGCTGCTCAGTATCATAAAACAAACAACCCAACCCAAAAATGGGCAGAAGACCTAAATAGACATTTCTCCAAGGAAGATATACAGATTTCCAACAAACACATGGAAGGATGCTCAACATCATTAATCATTAGAGAAATGCAAATCAAAACTACAATGAGGTATTACTTCACACTGGTCAGAATGGCCATCATCAAAAAATCTACAAACAGTAAATGCTGGAGAAGGTGTGGAGAAAAAGGAACCCTCTTGCACTGTTGGTGGGAATGTAAATTGATACAGCCACTATGGAGAACAGTATGGAGGTTCCTTAAAAAACTAAAAATAGAACCACCACACGACCCAGCAATCCCACTACTGGGCATATACCCTGAGAAAACCATAATTCAAAAAGGGTCATGTACCACATGTTCATTACAGCTCTATTTACAATAGCCAGGACATGGAAGCAACCTAAATGTCCATTGACAGATGAATGGATAAAGAAGATGTGGCACATATATACAGTGGAATATTACTCAGCCATAAAAGGAAATGAAATTGAGTTATTTGTCGTGAGGTGCATGGACCTAGAGTCTGTCATACAGAGTGAAGTAAGTCAGAAAGAGAGAAACAAATACTGTTTGCTAACACATATATATGGAATCTAAAAAAAAAAAAAGGTTCTGAAGAACCTAGAGGCAGGACAGGAATAAAGACGCAGACGTAGAGAATGGACTTGAGGACATGGGGAGGGGGAAGGGTAAGCTGGGACGAAGTGAGGGAGTGGTATGGACATATATACACTACCAAATGTAAAATAGCTAGTGGGAAGCAGCCGCATAGCACAAGGAGATCAGCTCAGTGCTTTGTGACCACCTAGAGGGGTGGGATAGGGAGGGTGGGAGGGAGACGCAAGAAGGAGGAGATATGGGGATATATGTATATGTATAGCTGATTCGCTTTGTTATAACGCAGAAACTAACACACCATTGTAAAACAATATACTCCAATAAAGATGTTAAAAAAAAAAAGAAGACTCTTCAAAGAACCAAAGGCTCAAGAGAGACTTCCCTGCTTGTCCAGTGGTTAAGACTCCACGTTTCCATTGCACGGGGCACAGGGTTGATCCCTGGTTGGGAAACTAAGATCCTGCATGCTGTGCGTCATGGCCAAAAAACAAAACAAAAGCAAAACAAAACAAAACAACCCCCCCAAAAAAACCCCCAAAGGCTCCAAGTGGGCAGAGGGCAGGATTTGGGTGGAAGCAACCTTCCCCCACCCTTTCCTCTTCATATGGAGCTGCAGCAGTTGTTTCGCAGGGAGGGTTCTGGAGAGGAGTCAGGTAGAAGGTGTGTTCTGTGGTCAAGTACCTGTGGGAACCGGGCTGAGCGCATCAGCAGACTTTCCCAAACCCTGCAGTCATGAGCATCACGAGGGATGACGGTCTCCGTGAAATGTAGCAGGAGAGACTCAGAGAGAGGCATGGGACAGATGGGCTCATGGTGACTGAGAGATGAGTATGTACTATGGGATGGAATAGGTTCCACATACGGAACTAAGCATTGCAAGTAACGTGAAAAAGTCGGGCTTGCTCCACATTGGGTAACACCACTAGTGATAATCAATCCACATAATGTAAATGTAGGTTGAGTTCAGGATTTGATAGATTATAAGCTCTTTGAGGATAGGTGTTTATTTCAATAGCTCTGGAGCTGGGCTTAGTTCTTAACAGACCACAGTAAATATATGTTGAAGTAAATTGAATTTTGGATTGCTTTTGGAGCCAGCAGGAGGCAGAGATAAGTGCTACGGTCAGTAGGAATCAGTGTCCTATGAGGAATGTAAAAGGGAAGAGTGTTAAAACAATGGGGAGGCCTGCATCCTGGAGACATCTTTCTGGGTTCAGTAGCAGGAAAACAGGCAAAGGCTCAGACAGAGTGCCTGCAGGTTGGTTCCCACGGCAAACCTCCCTGGGCTCATTCTCCTCTGAATCACTGAAACATAGACTCAAAGGAGCAAAGACAGCTGGGTCTCCAGAGTCACATAGTGACTAACACTGAACTCCATCACCTTCTGTACCTGTAACAGTCGAGAAAACCTTGAGGGAAAAAAAAGCCAGGTCTTTCTTTGACTGTTGTTTATTGTCTTGGGAGAATCTGGCTCATGGAAGCAGCTGTGGGGAGGAACATACAGGAAGTCACGTGCAGTGCCCTGGGTATTGCTCAGGTGTCTGAAGCCCATCATCAGCTTAGCCCTTGTGTGGTACTTCTGGCAGAAACAGGGCCTTCGTGGCTCCTGCTCTGCCCTCAACCCCTGGGAAGTTCTCCCACCTGGGGCTGTGGGGGGAAGGGAGCAGGTGGGAGCAGAGTAAGTGCTCAGGGAGAGTGACTTTAATGCCAAGCACTTCTACAAGGTGCTTGTTCATGTCCAACTTTTGAGTGGTTGGTCAGTCTGGTCCCAAGAGAAGCAAGGGAGAGGGCAGGACTATTCTGGGTAATGGATGGTAATGTGTTCGGTTTTGATGTTGTATAGATCAAGGTGATTCCAGCTATGGTGTGATAGAGACTGGCTCCATTTTTGATGTTTGACTGCTGACAGCTTTCAAGCCTCATCAGGCTGCCTTCCCCTTCCTCCCACATCTGGGCAAGCCGATAAGAAAGTCTTCATGCTCCCTCACTCGACACCAGAGGAAAGTTCCAGCCACACAAAACCTGGCTTGTTTGTGAGCCCTCCCTAGTCCCATCCGCTAACCACAATAAAAGCCCCAGCCAGTCACCCCTCTTCCCTCTCTCAAGCCATCTTTAGACCTGATTGGGAGCCTGCCCTGCTTTCCCCTGAAAGACTCATTCTGTGAGTAATAGATCTCTTCATGCCCTCTTGTGCGTGTGTGGCATCATCAGTCTCAACATCCAAACCAAATTTCGGGTTGGGGGTTGGTCTGGCTCTCACGCCAGGGCAACCAAAACATATAGTAGCAGGTGAACCCTGAATACAATAGAAGTCTATTTCGGGTTCATGTCCTAGTCCATTGCAGGAGTTCCTGGTCAGACAGGCTTCCATGAGCTCATTCAGAGACCCAGGCTCCTTCTATCTTGTGGCTCCTCCCATCTTGTGGCTCCTCCACCTATTCCAGGTCTTTAGAATTCTCTCCATTCAGTCAACAGATGGGAGAAGAACAGGGAGAGTCACATGATAGGTTTTCGAAGGGGTCAGGCTTGGAACTGGTGCACACCAATTCCCAACTTTCCTTTGCTTAGAACTCAGTCATAAAGCCACACCCACCCACATGGAACATTGGGAAATGTAGTCTAGGTGGGTTTTGGTGAATGTGTAGCAGTCCCCACCACAGATATGTTGGCTTTGAATATCAATTGGTCATTTAGGTGAAATATTTAAAAGGGAGTAAGATAGAGGGGTCGGAGGAGAAAGTTCTGGGCTAGAGCTATGCAGTTATAAGTCTAATTTCTAGGCAATGAAAGGGAAAAGGGAAAGAAAAAGAAAAAGAGGATAATTCTATTCATAATTTCCTTTTTGTTTGATTTTCATCTTTGAGGATTGCCTCCTAAAACCTCACTAGCAGTGAGGGGTGTTGACAGGGGGAGAAAAAAAGCAGGAAGATGTGAAATGCCACCCCTTGAAATTAGAGCCAGCAGCTTGTCTACACACACACGCGCATTCGCACACACACACACACACATATCTACACATCACACACAATTTTTTTCTTTTTTTTTTTTAAATGATCTAGCCTCTCCAGTCTCCTGCCCTTCTAAGCCTCCAATGAGAAGAAAAAGGAAGTAGCAGGCTAATTGGAGAAAAGGGTGAAGGAATGGCAGACTTAGTAAAGGAGAGGGGAAATCAGTCTGCTATTTTAAGGCTTAGAATGTCTTTCCATAAGTCATTATGGTCTCCTTGCCAGTTAATCTCATTTCAAATGAAGTTGAAAGGTAATCTTATAGGTTTCATTTTCTCCACAAATAATTCATCAATTCAGATGAACTCAGAACCATGACATAGCATGTAGGAGGATTTCAAGGTCTGACAAGGTGATAATTACCAGGACTGCGCTGGAACTGACAGCTGTTATTGGAATGATCTACTTTTTATTGAAATTCTTTGTGTGATTAGAAAAAAAGATGCCTAAATCAAATTAATCTGCAGCAGTTGGCAGACCCATATTGCTCCAGTGCAGACCAACATAGCTGTGTGTGGATGTGTGTAGAGAGGGCAGAGTCTGTGCCTGATTTAGAACTTCACAGGCAGAAGACTCTCACGTCTAGCCAATGACAGGAGCTGTTCAGATATGCAGAGCCGAATGGTATGTTCAGTTCCAGAATCCTGGAGAAACCTGAGAAAGGGAATCAGACACATTTATCAGCCCAAGCCAGTTCCTTTGTAGTAGCTCCTGCCTTGCTCAGGCTGGCGATGTATTGCTGCATTAGCAGGTTACATCAATTCTACAATCTCCTCTCCCACTCCCCTGCCCCCAGATGGATGGCAGAAAGTGAAGATGGAACATAATTGTTTGTCTGGTGGACCAGAAGGAAAGATTATGTCTTCTGTAAGCACTAAATCATTGCTTTAATGTAAGTATACTTAAGCTGATGGAATATCTTCTTCAACCTTGAAATACACGTAAGCTTATGAAATAAACTCATAAGGTTCAAGATAACCGTAACAGTGAATGGATAGATAGAGTGCATATATTAGAAGATCAGTACTTACAAATTAATTATCTATTTATTCATTTGTATATCACTCACTCATGCATTTTTTCTATAAGAGTTTATAAAATATCTGCCATGTACAGCCCTGAATATATAAAGATGAATAAAATGTAGCTGATGCTCTCAGCCTTCAAGGAGCTCACACCTGTTTATTTCTCTACCCCTGTCTCCATCCATGCAGCCATCCATCCTTGCCGCCATGCAGCCAACCATCCAACCAACCATCCATCCATCCATCCATCCATCCAACCATCCATCCATCCATCCGAGATGCCTACTGAGTCCTTAGTGGCTCTCAGAGATTCAACTGTGCCTCAAACCCCCAGCCCTCTGAAACTCTAAAAGCCCTTCCCAGAGTTTGTGTACTGGATGTTTGCTCCTCCTCCTTCTCTCTGTTTCTGTGCTTTTGGGCTGCCTGGAGAGTCCTTATTCCAATACTTTAGTGTGAACACAAAGCCTTGCCCCATCACTGGTTTCTGTCTCTCCAATTCATATGTCTTAATTATTTTGTGAGTTTAGTAATTTTATATAAGATGGGGGAAAAGCAAAGGGAAGAGTCATATCATGGAGCCTTTGACCTTTACACATTTCCTCTCCCTTTCTCTCACCCTTCTTGTGTTTCTTCTAAAGATGTAAAAATATATGAGACTTCCAACTCTCCCTGCCCCAACAGACACACACACACACACACACACACACACACACACCCTACAGTCTCCCACTGAATAAATCATTCCCTGGGGCTCAACTTTTACCCCAAGTCAGTTGGTCAAACACAGTTTTCCAAAGAAAACTTCCCACAAGGAGTTCTAGAAAGGAAATGGATTCTTTCCCCCTCGACTATGTACTATTTATCTATGTATATTTTATCTTAAAACCCCAGTCTTAAGACAGGGCATGGAGAGCTGAATAAGTGATGGGAAATGATTGATAGGCAGATAGATAGGTAGGTAAGTAGTTTACCTTAAAACTAGGGTCAGCTTTCATGTACCTCAGAAAAAGAAAATGAAAAACTTCAACAATTACAGTTCGGTTTGCACCTCTATTTCTTAAGCTAATGTTTTTTAAGTAGGTGTCTTGGCCTGAGATCTTGTACTGCAAGGTACGAAAAAGCATTTAATCAAGTTTAAGCAATAAGGCATGTACTAAGTTATCTGTTGTTGTGTAACAAATTACTCCAAAACTTAGTTTCATGAAACAATAAGCATTCATTATCTCACAGTTTCTGAGGGCCAGGAGTCTGGGGGCAGCTGAGCTGAGTCGTGCTGGCTTAGGGTGTCTCTTGAAGGTGTAGTCCAGATGTTGGCCAGAGCTGTGGTCATGGGAAGACTTGACTGGGATGGAAGATCTGCTTTTGAAATGCTCCTCACATGGCTATTAGCAGGAAACCTCAGTTCCTCGTAACGTGGGTCCCTTCTCACAACGTGGTACGTGGCTTTGGAGTAATCTAGAGGACAAGGGGAAATCACAATGTATTTTATGACCAAGCCTCAGAGGTGGAGGGGAGTACGTGTGGGTGTGGCTAGTAGGGGTGAGGATCATCAAGGGCCATCTTGGAGGTGGCTTCCATAGGGCATGTACTTAAGGGCGCCAGATTCAATTCCATGAACATCTGAGAGCAAGAAACTAGTGGAAGCAGAAATAGGAAGGTAGGAAGCTGTGGTCTCTTTCAACCCTGCTTCTTTCTAGTTCCTTTCCGTCTACAAGTGTTTGTGGCCTAATACGGTCACTGCAGGCTCCAACCCCACATACTTTTCAGTACAACATGAGCAACAACAATAATAATAACAATGTATGCTTTCTTAATATATTTTATAGTTATCGCTATTGCAATGGCTAACATTTCTTGAGCAGTTATAGTCTATGTTCAAGGTTAAGTGCATTGCATAAGATTACATTTAATTGCAAAGTCATATGCCTATTTTATAAATGAAGAGACTGAGAACAGTGATGTTGAAGGTTACCTGGCTAGAATTTCTGTGTCATTCATTTCGCTTCTTTTGAAGGCAAAGTCTCTCTGGTCACTGCCAGTTAGGTTACAGTACAGTTAGGTTACAGAACAGAGACTGTTCCTTTTGAGGCTGTGGGAACCACACACCAAACTAGATGGAAAAATTAAGCATGGCAGGAAAATTGATTCACATATCTGCTGGCATAAGCAATCGTTTTGTTATACTTAAGACTTTGCCTTAATTGCCACCATTAGTAAATAGGAATCTACTTGTGCAATGTGCAGACAGCAACTGAAAGCATTAAAACTACTATGAAAGATTTTTTTCTCAGAATACCAGCAGTTTAAATGTATGCTATTATTTTTTCATATTAAATTTTGCCATCTCGTGGCTTGCCTTACAGCTACTGAAGAAGCAGGAGGTTTTTGAAAGGCTACACAAGTAAAAATCCCAGAGGAAGGAGTGGATGTGTATTCAAATATACATTCAGCTCCCTTTGCCAATAAATGAGAGGATAAGGAGCCAGAATTTCCCCCATAAAAAGTAGAGAAATAATTTATCTACCAAGTGCTACATCCCACTGTATTATATTTTTGTCTCATTCTATCTTTTTATATTTGTATTGTTTCTGGTGAATTCTTATTCACCAAGCCAGTGAATAGAGGAATGTGGATAAGTAGCATACATTTCCAAGACGGGAGTGTTCACTCATTCATTCAACAGAACACCTGTTGAGCTTTGGCATGTGAGGTGTCATGCCGGGCGATGGTGTATTCAGGATTCATTCATCATCCTCTGATTGTATTTACTGAGTGCTTTTTAGCTTCCTGAGACCTTGAGAGATGCTGTGAAAATTTAAAAAAAAGAAGAAAAGGGAGTAAGATAAATGAGATAAGCTTCTTGTTCCTAAAAGACTTTGAAATAACATTGAGAAAACAAAATTAACATGAAACAAAACAAGAAAGTCTTTTTTTCCCCCTAAATAATGGGACTTTATTGCTATGCATTCTCTGTGCTCTACATGTTCAGAGAAACTCCTCTGGTAACAAACTATAGAAATGATCCCTGAGAGTATAGTCTTAAGACAGTTATTAAGTGTGAATTTTTGTGGTACAATCTCTGAGAACACCAGGAGTTTATAGAAGGGGCTGAAGAGCCAAAGGGAGGGGCTGGGGAGGCTTCTCAGGGGAGGTGTCACGGGGGCAGGTGCCCCCGTGTGAGGTGCCCTCACAGGGGGCTGCTAAGAGCCCTGGAGAGTGGGGTTGGGGGAGGGATGGTAAGGAAGAGAAGAAGGGGGTGCTCTGGAGAAAGTCCCCCCACTCTGACTTGGTTTCACCCTGGGTCAGACATTTTTCTGCCTTACATCTCACCCTCCCACACCCCTGAGAACGTCCAGAGCTAAATTGGATGTTGTGATGAACACTCAGGCTTGGACGAGGAGGGTTTAGAATCTCATGGGCCCTGAAACTGCAGCCCATGCCACCCCCTGGATTCTAAAGATGAGAGTTCGACCCAGAGGAGGAACCCAACTCCCGGAGCCTTTGGTCCTTCTCTGGTTCCAAACAGAAAGGCTGGGGCCATCATGGAGAGAGCTCAGAGGAGAGTGACAAGGGGATTACGACGTGAGTGCACAGCCTCAACAGACAGGTATTATTCAATCTGGAGAAAACGGAAGGATGAAAAAAACATGATCCTTAAGTACATCAAAGGTCTTACATAGCCAGAGGCTGGGGACTAGCACTGATTTCTCTGAAGGGCTATGGCAACTCCATCAGAAAGTTTGGGGTCAGTGCTGTTGGGCTACTGCCTACCCTGACATGACCAATGCCTCTGGACAGGCACCACCTATGAGGGGAACTCCAGGATTCGCCTCGGGTGGCCAGCTGCCCCAGTTTGCTCAGGACTTTCAGTCCTAAAACTGGGACTTTCCTGGGCAAACTGGGGCCGAGAATACCTCCTCTTGGTACTTGCGTTTTGACTCAGCAGCTCACCTGGTCCAGGCTCAGGTGTGCTCCCCTCCAATACTGCCCACGGGGGGCCAGAACCCCCAAGATGACCCCCATGACCATCAGTTCCAGGGGCGAGTTGAGCTGAGATGGAGTTTACCCAAGACCACATGGTCTGGTTGCTCAGAGAATCCCGGGCACGGCAGGAACCTCGGTGCCACTTACCAGGCCTGGAGGTCACCATGAAGAACAAAAACAGGAGAGTGAGTGAGTGAAAATAATAAATGGATCGATTCTTCTGTCCAGTTGTCCAGTTTTCCCAGTTGGGAAAACAAATGGGTGACAAAAGGGGTGGGGCCACAACTTCCCTCTGTCTGAGGCTCACACAGTGAATTTATTTACAGTCTCTCTGCTTCTAAAAGATGTGTCAGGCACAATTTCTGACAGTTCATAAGACTAACTCTCTGCTGAGAGCATTTTTAAAAGGGCCGAATCTCTCTGGAATAATTTTAATTGTATCTCAGACAGCAATGATTTTTCAAAAAGGGAATGGTTTTAATTACACTTAAGCATTTCGACATGCTTGGCACCGTGCTAAGTACCTCACTGGGATTATTTTGCTAAACCCTCACCATAATCCTACAGGCAAGGTGCCATCACACTCCCCATATTAGCAGGTGAGGAAACTGAGGTCAGGAAAGTGAGGTCATACGGTGGTAAGCTGGGCATCTGGCTGATGAGTTTGGCCCCAGAGCCCATGTTCTGCCCTGTGTTAGGTGCCTGGGTTAACCTGGCAGCTGATATGAGCTTTAGAGGCTGAATTTTATCTTGGTGTCCAGGAGACACCCACCACTCCTACTTGGCACAAGTAATCAAATGAATAACCAACACCTTTTATATTTAGCTGATTTCATCAGAAACTATCGAAATACCTAAAAATAGCCTCTTGTTGGTGATGCTGGTTCTCATTTTTGAAGGTAAGGACGTGGTGGCAGAGAAGCGAATCTACCATTCTATTTAAAGGATCATTACTCTGGTTTTGAATAATGTAAGACTATGCTGGGATGAGGGTTTACTAGTTTAAATGCTATTTTTCATGCATAAAATTGAAAGGAACTAAGCTTAGGCTGTCAGGGGAGATGAGAGAGAGACTCAGGCCTGAGCTGCTTTGCTTCAGGAAACTCACAGCTACATGCTCCTTGCTGGGACTTCAAGTTCCCAGACAGGATGGGGGAGAATAAATTTGACCTAATCAAGACCTTTATCTTGAAAATTTTAAGTGGTTTGACCCAAACCAGGCACCTCAGATCACATCCTGTCTTAGTCTGTTTAGGCTGTTATAACAAAGTACCATAGACTGAGTGTCTTATAAACAGCAGACACCTATTTCTTACCGTTCTGGAGGCTGGAAGTCTGAAATCAGGGTACCAGCAAGGCGGAGTCCCGGGGAGGGCCTTTTTCTGGGTTGCAGACTGCTGACTTGTTGTATCCTCACAGGGTGGAGAGCAGAGAGCCACAAGTTCTCTTGTGACTCTTAAAAGGACACTAATCCCATTCATGAGGGCCCCATCTTCATGACTTCATCTAACCCTAATTACCTCCCAGAGGCCCCACTGTCTAATACCATCACATTGAGGGACAGGGTTTCAACATATAAAATTGAGGGGACACAAACATTCAGTCCATAACATCCCCATCAATGTAATTTAACAACTGGATTTCCTAAACCAAACTAGATTGGAAGCATCTGAGCTGTATGATGTGGATTCCAGCTGTCAAACTGTTAATTCCCAGTTCAGAGTGGCTGAGTTATCTCATGGGGCCCTTTGTGAGCATTAAAAAAAAGCCACCCCCTCTGGGTGGATGCAGCTCCAGGCAGGCTGAGTTTCGGTCCCATTTCATCCCACTTGCCTCCTCAATGCTGCACCCCTCAAGGGCCTATGCGGTGGCTCCAGTCTCTGGGAAAACCTCAAAGCCTTTAGGTTCAGCACCTCTATGGGCCAGGTTCTCCACAGGGTCCAAGGATATAAGAACGAGTAAGACATAGTGCTCGCTCTCAATGGCCATACAAGATTCTCACTCTGCTGAGGGAAGCACATGAAGCAGGGCAGCTGTGAGCAAGACGTGGCCTGGGAGTAGGGGAGCGGAAGGGTGGGAGGGGTGGGACTAAGGAGGGCTCTCTGGAGGAAGGGGCACTGGACCGGAAGTGCACACCTGGCTCCTCGTATTCAGAAGCATCTGGAGCTCCACACAGTTAAGTGTGGTTAAGAGCTTAGGGTCTGCAGTCGACTGGAACTGAGGGTGAACCTTGGCTCTGCCACTTACTAACTACACAACTTGGGCGAGTTATTTGTCCTTTACAAATCTTGGTTTCCTTATCTGTAAAATGGGAAAACAATAATACCTACTTTTATAGGGGTGTTGTGAGGATTAAATAAAATAATGGATGAGAAGCCCTTTGTGTCATGATGCTCAGTTGAGGGCATTATTATTATTATTGCCATAGGGAGTTTTGCCCAAGGGCCCCATCTGATGCTTACACTGATGTAATCAGGAGGGAAAGGGCTGCGAGGGCAGCGGAGGGGTCAGTCCCACGTGTGGACGGCCAGGGCTGTGATTGCAGGAGGGTCATAGTCACCAGAGCCCTCTGGAGCACCTGAGCCCCTCCCCATTCCTGGGGCCTGGGAATACCTTCAACACAGGACAAAACCTTCCGTTGTGCAATCAGTTGAGCTTTAACCAGTAGACCATCCCAGAGGAGGAGATTTCAGAGAAGAAAATTCACTTCTAACTTCTTTTCTCAGAGCAGTTTCTGTGATAGAAGGTGGAGAGACGGTGAAAGGGTGATGAGAAAGGAAGTTGGGGACAGAGAATCAAAATTCAGGGGAATTTTGGATTTGTTCAGGTGAAAGCTTGGTGTGCAGCATGCTCGAGAGAAAACCAGACCAGAGGAGATGGCAAGGCCACTCTCTGGGTGGTTGGATGGGTCTGTCCTTCCAGATGCCAGTTGGGTCTGGTCCGAAGGCCCCACAGACTCACCAAGGAGCCAGCTCAGGTGGGGCTGGGGGTCCAGGATCCCTAGAAGGCTCCCTTGCTTGTCTTGCTCCCTCTCTTGGTCAGACTCATTTTCTTATTTTTCCAAATCTGGAGCCAGAGGATGTGGGGACACACTGGGTCTGCCAATGGGCTATCCAGCCAAGGATTCTGTTGCCAACAGAAGCCTGAAGGATATGGCACCAAAGAGGTGGGCAGAGGGGTGAGTCTTCCCTGGTGGCAGCCTTGAACTTCAATTTATCTAATCCCTTTGATATTTTCTTCCAGCATATCCTCCTCTTGAGGTAAAGCATTTCCCTGAATGACTGGCATTGCTTTCTTTCAATGGACTCTGGGAAAATGACTCAAGAATTGCAGCTGAACCAAGGAGACTTCATTTCTAGGGTGGCACTGTCCCGGCAAAGATGTTAGTCCTGGCCATGTCACCATCTTGTCCATTCCAGCCCTGGCCTTCCGGTCTCCTGATCTCACATGTCCTTAAGTTATGCTTCAATACCTCATTTTGTTTGGATCTGATTGCTTTCTGTCCTCTGAGATTAAGTGGCATTATATAACTTACCCTTTGCAGGTGAGCAGGAAATATCATTTTACCGGAGGGGCCGACCTGTATCAAAATAGTGACGTCCAAAATGTAGAAGTGGTGGTTAAAAATAAGCCATGCTCATTAGATGTCTCCCTGCCCTACATAGCTGCCCAAAAACTCACATCTTGTTCTGCCCAAGTGTAAATAGTCTCCCTATTTAGAAATGGCACAGTGGGAGGTAAATGAATTGGCTAGGAGAGACCAGTCATAACTCATCACACTGAAAAGCTTAAAAACTCTTTATGGAAAAATTCTAATGCCTGTCAGTTGTTGAAAGCCAGGCTCTGTGCTAGGAGCTTTACATACATTATCTTATTTAATCCTCCCACCAACTCTGCAAGATTCTTCTTATTTTATTTAACAGATGAGGAAGGGAGGCTCAGCAAAGTTAAGCAGCTTATTTAGGGTCATGCAGATCATGATAGGGAAACCAGGAGTCAGACAGCGGTCACTCTTGTCCTAAGCCCATGTTATTTTCACTAGACCCCACTGCTAGTGACTGACCAGAGGATGAGGTTATCAGGTGCATTTGAAGACCTTGTCCTTCATTACTATTTTTAATCAATTAATTTATTTTTGGCTGCATTGAGTCTTCATTGCTGTGCGCGGGGGCTTCTCTTCATTGCGGTGTGTGGGCTTCGGTAGTTGTGGCACGCGGGCTCAGTAGTTGTGGCTCGTGGGCTCTAGAGCACAGGCTCAGTAGTTGTGGTGCACAGGCTTAGTTGCTCCGCGGCATGTGGGATCTTCCCGGACCAGGGCTCGAACCTGTGTCCCCTGCATCGGCAGGCGGATTCTTAACCACTGCACCACCAGGGAAGTCCCTGTCCTTCATTATAGTCAGGAAATTCTTGGCCTGATACTTGGCCGAAAGGTGCTCTACAGTGAGGCTGCTTATGAAGGATAAAGCCTGAAATTAAATTCCCTCTCACTGTGGTTGAGTCCATTCCTGGCTTCCCTGAACCCCGGGCCCTTGGCCTGGTTCTTGTTCTGTAAATGATGGTCTACATGACAGTGACACCGTTGGTGTCCTGCTTGCCTCTGTGCACTGGCCTTTCGTGGATTTTCTGATAATAATGGCTGTTAAGATTTTGAAGCATTCCAATAAATAGTGCCTCCAATCCTGTCCAGATTCTGCATCAGAAATAAGGCAAAGAGGACTTCCCTGGTGGTGCAGTGGTTAAGAATCTGACTGCCAATGCAGGGCACACGGGTTCGATCCCTGATCTGGGAAGATCCCACATGCCATCGAGCAACTAAACCCGTGTGCCACAACTACTGAGCCTGTGTTCTAGAGCCCACAAGACACAACTACTGAGCCTGTATGCCACAACTACTGAAGCCCGTGCGCCTAGAACTGGTGCTCCGCAACAAGAGAAGCCACCGCAATGAGAAGTCCGTGCACCGCAAGGAAGAGTGGACCCACTCGCTGCAACTAGAGAAGCCCCGCATGCAGCAACGAAGACCCAATGCAGCCAAAAATAAATAAAAAAAAAAAAGAAAGAAGGCAAAGAGTAAGGTAGACGTAGGCCAGATATCATCTTAGCTGTGGATAAAGGCTAGATTGGAGAACATAGTTTAGTGAGAGCAAAATGGGTGTCTGTTGCAGGATGGTGGGAAGCAACATCTGAGCTGGAGATTAGTTTGCAGGAGGTCTATTAGGGAGTTCTTTCGGGATCTACAACCATAGGCGGAAGCGGAAAGAAATCACGGTGGGCAGAGAAAAGCAGCAATGATGCGGTCTTATCAGAGGCCTCAGCCAACTCCTTGGAGCATGCTGGGTCTTTATACTTTTATATAGGCCAGTCACAGGGTTCAGGCTCCCTTGGCAAAGGGCATGACTTTGGAAGACAGCAATATTCAGTCAAGGACGATTCCTAGAGAGGGCTGTTGGTTGAGGGCTGTCAGCCAGCAGCACCCACAACAGAGAGGGTAACAGTCGTTTGGTCCTCACAGTAAATCCTGGCAGCTCATGAGAGTGTCCACTGCATGAATCTACTTCTTCATTCAGTTTCTGGAAGCAGCTTCTCCAGGATGCTGGCAGGCCTCTTTTCCTGGCACAGACACACAAGATAAGTGTTAGTGGGACAAACTATAGCTCCCATCACAGGAGCTGGTCTTGAGGCCACAACTGATGTTCAGCCTCCCACATCCTCAGAAAACACCTCTGCTGGTCTAAGTGGGTGGCCAGGTGGTGAGACTAAGACTCTCATCCCTGATGACGTTAGTCCCTGGGCGCCATGCCTTCCTCAGGTTATGGTTGCTGAAGTTGTCGATTTAACATTAAAATTGGTTAAGGGGATGCCAAGAGATGCAAAACAGATGACCAGGGGCACCAGAGTCCTCTGTACCCCCACGTGTACAGCAACCCTGCCTCCTCCTACTGGTCAGGGTCAGTTTCTCCTGCCAAGACGGTAACTCTACTTCTTATCAATTTCCCTGGCACAGCAAAACCCAAGTGTCCTGGCAGTAGCCATTACTTATAGCTCAGCAGTTCTTTTGCTACATTCTCTAGTGGGAATGGACCCCTCCGACACACCCCGAACTTGGACTTCTAAACCTGAAAAGCCCAGAGTGGAGGAGATGGGAAACACAAAGTCTCCAGTGGGTCACTGGCAGTGACAGTAACTGGAGACATGTCACTACAGCTTCCTACTACTGAACTCCGGATTTAGCAGAGCTGGGGCTGGGAAGAGCAAATAAAGGTGGATCAGGGTTGCATAGGCTTCTTCCTCCTCTCTACCCCCACCTCCTTCCTTGAGACCCCACTCCCATTCTCCTACAAGGACAGTCTGTCTCTGGAGGAACAAGAGAGAGTTTGTACTCTTTTGGGCTAGTTCATTCCTAAGAGGAAAGAGAAGCAATTGAGCCAGGCATGGTCATTTTGCTCTTGCCACATTGATCACTGTGGTATCACTCCTCTCCACCCTGATTGATGGGGTGGAGATGTGCCAGGAACGTTATGTTAATGGAGCTCCCTCCACATGGAAGGAAACATCGAGGATTGTAAAGAAGCACTTCCCTCATCAAAAGTGCTTGTTTATTGGGCACTTACTCTATGCCAAACCCCATGCTAAGTACTTTTCTTCAGTTATCTTCACAACAATCCTTTGAGGTGGGAACTATTTTTGCCTCCAGTTTATGCATGATATAGTGAAGCACAGAGAAATAAAGAAATAGGCCAAGAATCAACCTCAGTTCCAAGTCAGTTCCAAGTCAGTCAGTTCCAAGTCCCAGGCTTCAACCACTATTCCTGTAGCTCTCAAACTGGTAAACATAAGAATCACCTGGGGTTGTTTGTTAAAACTCAGATCCTGGACTCACCCTCAAAGATCCTGATGGGCAGGATTTTCCTGGTGGTCCAGTGGTTAAGACTCCATGCTCCCAATGTAGGGGGCCTAGGTTAGACCCCTGGTCAGGGAACTAGATCCCGCATGCCACAACTAAAAGATCCTGCGTGTCACAACTAAAGATCCCGTGTGCCGCAACTGAGACCAAGCACAGCCAAAGGAAAAAAAAAAAAAAAAAAAAGGCCGCTGGGCTTGAGGCAAGAGCCAGGAATAAGAATTTTTAACAAGGTCCCATCTACTCCCTGTGGAGGAGGAATATGACTTAGGTGATTTGAGACCCATCTTTGAGAAATATTTCATGATGGTATATACTTCCTGCTCATTTGTAGGCCCAATGCATGAAAATAAATGTGCTACTATCAACTGAGCACATTTTCTGTTCCCCCTGCTGGAGGGAGGGTTAGAGGATAAGGAAGTTCATCTTGCTTTTGTGGAACATAAGTAACCAAAGATAATAAAGCTCACCACTGACTAAAGGGCTAAACCATGGGGCTCAGACTGCAAAAGCAATAAGAGTTTAAAATGGAACCTCCACTGTCAGTTCAGCCTGAGTGGTTAGCAAAGGATTTAGATAAACTGGGGTGGTGGAGAGGAGTCAGTCTGGGAGTAAGAGAGTGAGGAGCAGCCTGGAGAAAGCATCTAAAGGAAAGAGTTTAGACATTGGGAGCTGTAGGAAAAGATGCTACATGTGAAGGAGTAGAAGCAATGGAAGCATCAGATTGTGGTGGCAGTAAGCAGGTGAACAGAAGCACAGAGAATGTCAGTTGCCTCCTAGTGAAGGACTCAAGCCCCCAGATCCTGAATGCATGCACACAACACAAATGATCCACAGAAAGCCTGAGGAACTGTGAAGATGAGACAAGGTTTATGGATCAGCAACATCAAATGGATGTTTCAACAGCACTTATTGCCTATTGGCATCATGTCAGTGCTTCAGATGCAGAGAGGAATAAAACCCAGTCCCTACCCTCCATAAGACATCACGAAAGTGTCCAGTGTTGGGGAAGAGAGCTTAAATTTATTCATTTCTTTTGTAGGGGAGGAAAAATAATTTTATTCTAGTCTTCAAATTTCCAGCTGGGGCCCCTGTAACAAAAGACAGATTAACAAGAAAAAAACAAACATAAATTTATTAACATTGTTAAAAAAACAAGAAAGGAAAAAAAGAAACAACAGCCCTAAAATGGAGTCACCTGTGCTAAGTCCCAGGTCAGCAAACCAAGACTTAATATCTAAACTAATTGCAGTTTTAGCCTCTCCCAGGAATGTGAATTTTAACCAGTCAATCTTGAATTACCTGGTTAGCACTAATGAGGTAATCCCCCTAATAGCCCCTTGCCATCCCCCATAGGAAGGTAACCTTGACTAAAACAATGCACTCTTTGATAGAAACTTCCTTTTTCTGTCCCCTTCTATAAAAACCTTCCATCTTGTACAGCTCCTTGGAGCTGCATTCTATTTGCTAGTTAGGCTGCTGTCCAATTGATAAATCACTGAATAAAGCCAATTAGGTCTTTAAATTTACTCTGTTGAATTTTGTTTTTCAACAGATTTGGTGGCAGCAGTGGGATAGAAGGAGATTTCTGATGGCTTTGGGGACAATGAGAAATGCAGGTGTGGTACACGTTGAACTCTTTGAGTTTTCTGTCTTTCTCGCTGTTTCTGAGGACCATGGGTAAGTTCCTCTTGGTTCTGAGCTAGGCTCTTTGTGAGTCAAGTTCCTGATCTAACTGGCTTTCCAATGTTCCCCATTTGATTGCAAAACCAAGCTCTTGGTTCTGTCCCCAGATTCCATGCTGGGAGCTGCTGGCAGTTTAGTCTGCAGCTCCCCATTTGTTTGGAATTCTTCCCCAGATTCCACAGTGGGAACTACTGGTGGCAATCACAATTCCCCACTGGTTGGGATTCTCTATATTTCATGATGGATTCTCTGCAGTCTCTATTCTTTGGGGTCTGCTGGTTTCCCAAATCCCCAGATTTCACATTGGGAACTGTTGTTGGTGGTTACTGGCCAGAGCTGAACTGAGTCTGACTTAAAAAATGGACTGGGTCCAGAGTCATAGTGGGTCTGACTTAAAAATTCAACTGAGTTCAGCTGTACTGGGTCCAATGGGTTTTGGGTAGGTAAAGGCTATTTCCAGTAGGAATCTTGGAAGCCAAAAAGCTACAAAAATTGGTGAGCCTGGGTCGGGCATTGAAAAGCTGTTAGAGTGCTTGCCACCTCCCAAAGACTCTCACGTTAGGATAAGTTGGTCATGGAAAATGAGTTAGATTGACACTATGTCACTCACAAACTTTAAGAAAATTTCCGTGCAATGAGATGCACTGTGAAACATCACACTATTACCAACCCAGAAGCACATCCCTTTTAGGTATTAGTCTGGCTATAAGAGACTCAAAGTCTTAGCTAAACAAACAAACAAACAAACAAATAAATGGGACCTTTAAATTCCAAAGAGTTGAGCACAGCACATTTGGCACACTTGCCTATTTTATGTCTAAGAACTATGGTCCTGGAAGTTATAAATATCTACAAAAATGGTAAAATCTTACTGAAAAAAAACCTAGAATTATAATGGCTATTATGGGGAACATTCTAATTAGACAAAATCATTTATTTAAGAAGTGTATTTGAAAGCAAGTTTTTCCCAAATCATACAGAATAGGATAGCTATTTTAGAATTTTTTTTTTTTTTAATGACAATGTAGATTGATTGATTGATTTTTGGCTGTGTTGGGTCTTCGTTTCTGTGCGAGGACTTTCTCCAGTTGCGGCAAGCTGGGGCCACTCCTCATCGCGGTGCGCGGGCCTCTCACTGTCGTGGCCTCTCCCGTTGCGGAGCACAGGCTCCAGACGCGCAGGCTCAGTAGTTGTGGCTCACGGGCCTAGTTGCTCCGCGGCATGTGGGGTCTTCCCAGACCAGGGCTCGAACCCGTGTCCCCTGCATTGGCAGGCAGATTCTTAACCACTGCACCACCAGGGAAGCCCAGGATAGCATTTTAATTCACATGCAGAAAATTCCAAAAGTCTTAAAATGACAAAATAGTTTCATTGAAAGATTCATTATAAAAGGCTAATGAAAGATTAGACACAAGAGGACACAAGAGTATCTAAAACAAAAGACAAAAAGACTCTCATAGCTCCTGCTCCCCTCTATCCTCCTTTATTTTAATACTCATTCTAGTAATCCTGCCTGAATGGTCTTTCCACTCTAAAGAGACCACGACACTGTATACAATAGTCCATCAAGTTAGTGGCCTTACAGACACCTCCATGTCACCCTCAAAGGTGGGCCCCTGAATGGGCTCCTCCCAGAACTGATGGGACTCTGAGAGATTTTCTGGTAAGCTGCTATGCTATTTCTTTAATTAGACAAGGGGAAACTAAATTAAAATTAATGAAAAACTTTGCCAAATTCTGGTAGATACCAGAGCTACTCTCTACTTTACAGCGTACAGATGGGATCCTGGGAAAACTGACAAAAGTCAGCTCTCCTGGATCTCTGTCTGTAGTACCCAGTAGAGAGAGGAAAATAAAATAGCTTTTGAACCCTCTTTGGGGATGCTTCTTGAGTCCAAGGGGTTGTTCAATACTGACAGAAATATTTACTGTTTGCCCCACCTGAAAACTGACAAGACATTTGAATGAAAGGATTTTTTTTCAAAGTAGCTCTGTGGTCAGAAATTGGCCAAATGGAAAGCTGATATTCAGAACCTGATAGAAAATTTTCTTAGGCCTTCTCCCCTATGCTAAAATAAAACTGTGTACCCAGAGGGAGAGAAAAGCCTTCTAAAGACTTTATGGAAGGATTTACGAAAACATTCCAAAGACAGAAGCTCTGAATCCAGAACATAAGTGTTTTGATTTCCATCTTAGGTGGAAATCTTCTCTCTGATATAAAGAAGCAATTTGAAGACACTGTGGTGGGATGGGTGGCTCAACTCATGAAGGCATTTAAGTTGCAACCTAATTCTTTGAGGAATTAAAAGCAACTGTCCTTATCCTACAAATCTTTGCAAAACCAGAAATGCAGCTCTAAAAACTGTCAAAGTCTACCTCTCCTTTTTAACATTTAATCTGGCCTATTCATCTCAAAAGACTTGTAGGTATTGTAAAAATTCTGGCCTTAGGAAAAAAGCCCTTCTTAAAGGAACTTGTATTCTTTTCCTGTGCTTTTGAGATGTAAATGTTCTACTTGATTCCTCCAGGAACTCTTATCTAGCTCATCTCTTCAACTTCAGGGAGGTAATTCTTATCAGAAGAAAAACAAAAGGGGGAAAGGTTATTTTGAAACTTAGCTGAATGAAAAATCTGTCTTCCCCCAATAGTAATAAGCTTCAGCCCTCTGAGCTGGTAACTTTAAATTATTACATCTTCCAGAAACATAAATTTATAACTAGTGAGTTTTGTATTATTGTACCTAATTCATAGCTAAAATTCTAAAACAGAAGCTATAAGTTCTCTGCTTGCTTCTCTATGTATGTTTATGTGTCTATGTATGTGAGTTGCAGATGTGTGGTATTTTCTACCTCTAGATGGTATTACTAAAATTAATTTGTAAAAGAGCTCTATTTAATTGGCTTAAGGAAAATTAAGTGCTTATATGAATTAAGGTTTTTTCAAAGCTCTCAGAAATGTAATAGAAACTAACCCAAATGTTTTTCAATTTCATGTGATCTGGGAAGATATTTGGTATTAAAGTTAGTGTAAGTTAGTTTTTTAAAATTGAAACAGGTTTGTCATTAGAGTTATCAGCATTAAATATAATACTTCATTCTACCTATGTACAAAAGGTCAAATAAGTTCATGTCATCTCTTACAAAATTTGTCAGCAAGAATAACAGCTTGGGATGATGTTGGATTTTGTCTAATGTCTCAAAAAGTTTTTGTGGGTAGTCTAAACAAAATTTTTGGGAGCGAGTGGATTAAATAGATGAAAGTGGAACAAAAGTTTATAATTAACTTTTCAACAATGGTGAGGTTTTATAAACTATGTCTGTTTAAAAGTAATTTCTGGGGAGATTGGTTCAAGATGGCGGAGTAGAAGGACATGCAACCACTCCCTCTTGCGAGAGCACCGGAATCACAACTAAGTGCTGAACAATCATCCACAGGAAGACAATGGAACTCACCAAAAAAGATACTCCACATCCAAAGACAAAGGAGAAGCTGCAGTAAGATAGTAGGAGGGGTGCAATCACAATAAAATTAAATCCCATAACTTCTGCGTGGGTGACTCACAAACTGGAGAACAATTATACCACAGAAGTCCACCCACTGGAGTGAAGGTTCTGAGCCCCATGTCAGGCTTCCCAACCTGGGGGTCTGGCAATGGAAGGAGGAATTCCCAGAGAATCAGACTTTGAAGGTTAGAGGGATTTGATTGCAGGACTTCAATAGGACTGGGGGAAACAGAGACTCCACTCTTGGAGGGCACACACGAAGTAATGTGCACATCAGGACCCAGGGGGAAGGAGAAGTGACCCCATAGGAGACTGAACCAGACCTACCTGCTAGTGTTGGAGGGTCTCCTGCAGAGGCAGGGGGTGGCTGTGGCTCACTGCGGGGACAAGGACACTGGCAGCAGAAGTTCTGGGAAGTACTCCTTTGCGTGAGCCCTCCCAGAGTCTGCCATTAGCCCCACCAAAGAGCTGTAGCCTCCAGTGCTGGGTTGCATCAGGCCAAGCTACCAAAAGGGAAGAAACTTAGCCCCAACCATCAGCAGACAAGAAGATTAAAGTTTTACTGAGCTCTGCCCACCAGAGCAACACCCAGCTGTACCCACCACCAGTTCCTCACATCAGGAAGCTTGCACAAGCCCCTGGAGAGCCTCATCCAGCAGAGTGCAAACAGCAGAATCAAGAAGAACTACAATCCTGCAGCCTGTGGAACGAAAACCACATTCACAGAATGATACACAAAATGAAAAGGCAGAGGGCTATGTACTAGATGAAGGAACAAGATAAAACCCCAGAAAAACAACTAAATGAAGTGGAGATAGGCAACCTTCCAGAAAAAGAATTCAGAATAATGATAGTGAAGATGATGCAGGACCTCGGGAAAAGAATGGAGGCAAAGATTGAGAAAATGCAAGAAATGTTTAACAAAGACCTTGAAGAATTAAAGAACAAACGCCTAGAAGAATTAAAGAACAAACAAACAAAGGTGAAATGAAAAACACACTAGAAGGAATCAATAGCAGAATAACTGAGGCAGAAGAATGGATAAGTGATCTGGAAGACAGAATTATGGAATTCACTGCTGCAGAACAGAATAAAGAAAAAGGAATGAAAAGAAATGAAGACAGCATAAGAGACATCTGGGACAACATTAAATGCACCAACATTCACATTATAGGGGTCCCAGAAGGACAAGACAGAGAGAAACGACCTGAGAAAATATTTGAAGAGATTATAGTAGAAAACTTCCCTAACATGGGAAAGGAAATAGACACTCAAGTCCAGGAAGCGCAGAGAGTCCCAGGCAGGATAAGCCAAAGGAGAAACACGCCAAGACATAGTAATCAAATTGACAAAAATTAAAGGCAAAGAAAAATTATTAAAAGCAGCAAAGGACAAGCAAATAATAACATACAAGGGAATCCCCATAAGGTTAACAGCTGATCTTCCAGCAGCAACTCTGCAAGCCAGAAGGGAGTGTCAGGACACACTTAAAATGATGAAAGGGAAAAACCCACAACCGAGATTACTCTACCCAGCAAGGATCTCATTCAGATATGACAGAGAAATCAAAAGCTTTACAGAGAAGCAAAAGTTGAGAGAATTCAGCACCGCCAAACCAGGCCTACAACAAATGCTAAAGGAACTTCTCTAAGTGGGAAACACAAGAGAAAAAAAGGACCTACAAAAACAAACCCATAACAATTAAGAAAATGGTAATAGGAACACACATATCAATAATTACCTTAAATGTGAAGGGATTAAATGCTCCAACCAAAAGACACAGGCTTGCTGAATGGATACAAAAATAAGACCCATATATATGCTGTCTACAAGACACCCACTTCAGACCTAGGGACACATATGGACTGAAAGTGAGGGGTTGGAAAACGATATTCCATGCAAATGGAAATCATAAGAAAGCTGGAGTAGAGATACTCATATCAGATAAAATAGACTTTAAAATAAAGAATGTAACAAGAGACAAGGAAGGAAGCTACATAATGATAAAGGGATCAATCCAAGAAGAAGATATAACAATTATAAATATATATGCACCCAACATAGGAGCATCTTAATACATAAGGCAACTGCTAACAGCTATAAAAGAGGAAATCCACGGTAACACAGTCATAGTGGTGGACTTTAACACCTCACTTACACCAATGGACAAATCATCCAGACAGAAAATTAATAAGGAAACACAAGCTTTAAATGACACAGAGAACAGATAGATTTAATTGATATTTATAGGACATTCCATCTGAAAACAGCAGATTACACTTTCTTCTCAAGTGCACATGGAACATTCTCCAGGATAGATCACATCTTGGGTCACAAATCAAGCCTTGGTAAATTTAAGAAAATTGAAATGATATCAAGTATCTTTTCCGACCAGAAAGCTATGAGAGTAGAAATAAATTACAGGGAAAAAAACATAAAAAACACAAACAAATGGAGGCTACACAATACGTTACTAAATAACCAAGAGGTCACTGAAGAAATCAAAGAGGAAATCAAAAAATACCTAGAGACAAATGACAACAAAAACATGATGATTCAAAACCTATGGGATGCAGCAAAAGCAGTTCTAAAATGGAACTTTATAGCAATACAATCCTACCTCAACAAACAAGAAAAGTCTCAAATAAACAACCTAACCTTACACCTAAAGGAACTAGAGAAAGAAGAACAAACAAAACCCAAAGTTAGTAGAAGGAAAGAAATCATAAAGATCAGAGCAGAAAAAAATGAAATAGAAACAAAGAAAGCAATAACAAAGATCAATAAAACTAAAAGCTGGTTCTTTGAGAAGATAAACAAAATTGATAAACCTTTAGCCAAACTCATCAAGAAAAAGAGGGAGAGGACTCAAATCAATAAAATTAGAAATGAAAAAGGAGAAGTTACAACAGACACTGCAGAAATACCAAGCATCCTAAGACACTACTACAACCAACTCTATGCCAATAAAATGGACAACCTGGAAGAAATGGACAAATTCTTAGAAAGGTATAACCTTCCAAGACCGAACCAGGAAGAAATAGGAAATATGAACAGACCAATCACAAGTAATGAAATTGAAACTGTGATGAAAAATCTTCCAACAAACAGAAGTCCAGGACCAGATGGCTTCACAGGTGAATTCTATCAAACATTTAGAGACGCGCTAACACCCAACTTTCTCAAACTCTTCCAAAAAACTGCAGAGGAAGGAACGTTCCCAAACTCATTCTATGAGGCCGCCATCACCCTGGTTTTGATACCAAAACCAGACAAAGATACTAGAAAAAAAGAAAATTGCAGACCAATATCACTGATGAATATAGATGCAAAAATCCTCAACAGAATACTAGCAAACAGAATGCAGCAACACATTAAAAGGATCATACACCATGATCAAGGGGAATTTATCCCAGGGATGCAAGGATTCTTCAAAATATGCAAGTAAATCAATGTGATGCACCATATTAACAAACTGAAGGAGAAAAAGCATATGATCATCTCAATAGATGCAGAAAAAGCCTTTGACAAAATTCAACACCCATTTATGATAAAAACTCTCCAGAAAGTGGGCATAGAGGGAATCCTTCTCAACATAATAAAGGCCATATATGACAAACCCACAGCAAACATCATTCTCAATGGTGAGAAAATGGAAGCATTTCCTCTAAGATCAGGAACAAGACAAGGATGTCCATTCTTGCCACTATTATTCAACATAGTTTTGGAAGTCCTAGCCATGGCAATCAGAGGAAAAAGAAGTAAAAGGAATACAAATTGGAACAGAAGAAGTAAAACTGTCACTATTTGCAGATGACATGATACTATACATAGAAAATCCTAAAGATGACACCAGAAAACTACTAGAACTAATCAATGAATTTGTAAAGTAGCAGGATACAAAATTAATGCACAGAAATCTCTTGCATTCCTATACACTAACAACGAAAGATCAGAAAGAGAAATTAAGGAAACAATCCCATTCACCATTGCACCAAAAAAAAAAAACAACAACAACAACAGAAAACCTAGGGATAAAACCTACCTAAGGAGGTAAAAGATCTGTATGCAGAAAAATATAAGACACTGATGAAAGAAATCAAAGATGACACAAACAGATGGAGAGATATACCGTGTTCTTGGATTGGAAGAATCAATACTGTGAAAATGACTATATTACCCAAAGCAATCTACAGATTCAATGCAATCCCTATCAAATTACCAATGGCATTTTTTAAATAGAACTAGAACAAAAAAATCTTAAAATTTGTATGGAGACACAAAAGACCCCAAATACCCAAAGCACTCTTGAGGGAAAAAAGTGGAGCTGGACGAATCAGACTCCCTGACTTCAGACTATACTACAAAGCTACAGTAATCAAGACAATATGGTACTGGCACAAAAACAGAAATATAGATCAATGGAACAGGATAGAAAGCCCAGAGATAAACCCATGCACCTATGGTCAACTAATCTATGACAAAGGAGGCAAGGATATACAGTGGAGAAAAGACAGTCTCTTCAATAAGTGGTGCTGGGATAACTGGACAGCCACATATAAAAGAATGAAATTAGAATACTCCCTAACACCATACACAAAAATAAACTCAAAATGGATTAAAGACCTAATTGTAAGACCAGACACTGTAAAACTCTTCGAGGAAAACATAGGAAGAACACTGTTTGACATAAATCACAGAAAGATCTTTTTTGACCAACCTCCTAGAGTAATGGAAATAAAAATAAAAATAAACAAATGGGACCTAATGAAACTTAAAAGCTTTTGCACAGCAAAGGAACCTACAAACAAGATGGAAAGACAACCCTCAGAATGGGAAAAATATTTGCAAATCAATCAATGGACAAAAGATTAATCTCCAAAATATATAAACAGCTCATGCAGCTCAATATTAAAAAAACAAACAACCCAATCAAAAAATGGGCAGAAGACCTAAATAGACATTTTTCCAAAGAAGACATACAGATTGCCAACAGGCACATGAAAAGATGTTCAACATCCCTAATTATTAGAGAAATGCAAATCAAAACTACAACGAGGTATCACCTTAACACTGGTTAGAATCGCCATCATCAAAAAATCTACAAACAATGAATGCGGGAGAGGGTGTGGAGAAAAGGGAACCCTCTGGCACTGTTGATGGGAATGTAAATAGATACAGCAACTATGGAGAACAGTATGGAGGTTCCTTAAAAAACTAAAAATAGAATTACCATATGACCCAGCAATCCCACTACTGGGCATATCCCCACAGAAAACCATAATTCAAAAAGACACACGCACCCCAGTGTTCATTGCAGCACTATTTACAATAGCCAGGTCATGGAAGCAACCTAAATGCCCATCGACAGACAATGGATAAAGAAGATGTGGTATATATATACAGCGGAATATTAGCCATAAAAAGGAACAAAATTGGGTCATTTGCAGAGACGTGCATGGACCTAGAGATTGTCATACAGAGTGAAGTAAGTCAAAAAGAGAAAAACAAGTATTGTATATTAATGCATATATGTGGAATCTAGAAAAATGGTACAGATGATCCGGTTTGCAGGCAGAAGTAGAGACACAGATGTAGCGAACAAACATATGGGCACCAAGGGGGGAAAGCGGCAGAGGGTTGGTGGTGGAATGAATTGGGAGATTGGGATTGACATATATACGCTAATATGTATAAAATAGGTAACTAATAAGAGCCTGCTGTATAAAAAAGTTAAATTAAATTAAAGAAAAATAAATAAAAGTAATTTCTGGGCTTCCCTGGTGGCACAGTGGTTAAGAATCTGCCTGACAATGCATGGGACATGGGTTCAAGCCCTGGTCGGGGAAGATTCCACATGCCGTGGAGCAACTAAGCCCGTGCGCCACAACTAATGAGCCTGCGCACCACAACTACTGAGCCTGTGCACCACAACTATCGAAGCCTGTGAGCCTAGAGACCATGCTCTGCAGTAAGAGAAGCCACCGCAATGAGAAGCCCGCGCACCACAACGAAGAGCAGCTCCCGCACCACAACGAAGAGCAGCTCCCGCCCGCCGCAACTAGAGAAAGCCTGTGCCCAGCAGCGAAGACCCAACGCAGCCAAAAATAAATTAATTAATTAATTTAAAAAATAAATAATAAAAGTAATTTCTAAAATCTTAGAGTTCTGCTGAGTTAGGTTAAATAATGGGAACTCATTAAGTATCTAGATCATTTTAAAATAAGATAAAATACTGAAACATTAAGTACTAAACACAGGTATAGCCACTTTTGTCTTCCTTTTTCAGAGGAACTAAAGATATTTGTGTCCTTTAGTAAACATGTTTTGTGACACACTAAAAATTTAGTATGAGAAAGCATATGTTTCTAGAAATTATAAAAGGTATTTATAAATTTGCCAAGCCACAGAATGCTAGTATTAAAGGCAGTTTACAATTGCTTACTTTGTAATTTTTAATAGAAATTAGATTTTTAAGGGTTTAGCATTCTAATATATGTAATTAAATCCACTAGAAATAACTAGGGAAACATCTTCATATGCAAGGAAAATAGAATGTGTGTTTGTGGTAAAAGAAGGTATTAAGGCAGGAGATAGATGGGCCGCAGGCTGAGCAGCTGGAGTTTGTCCCCTGTCGGGGGAGAGGAGCAAGGAGGAGCTGAGCCCTGCCCAGATAAAAGATAAAGAGACCACATATTTCTCATTCTCAAGGTCAAGGAGACCTTCCCAACTACACATGCATAGAAAGGCTCCTCAGCATCCAGAAAGGTAGGGGGGACCACCCCACAGTAGGTGATGTCAACCTACCCATAGGCCTCTTCACTAGAATCCATCTTGGCTAAGAGATGCGCATGCACACATGGGAGGACCCTGAGATAAACCAAATACGAACTCAGAGCCAGGCAAAGCAAGATGACTAGCCATAGGAACCTGGAAGAAATGCCCCATATAAGTGATTCAAACTACGGCAAGGGCACAGCTCTTTCTCTGAGCCTGCCATTGTGAGTCTACTCACACGTACTCTTTTTCTTCCAAATAAACAGTTTAGTTGTTTCGCTACTTTCCGTCTTTTTTGTGGAAATTCATTTCTACAAAGCCAACGGGCCAGGGCCTTGTCACTGGCTACTGGCCCTCGTGGTCTGGTGGCTGGGATTCAGCACACTCAATGCCACGGCCTGACTTCAGTCTCTGGCCAGGGAACCAAAATCCTGCTTGAAGCCGCTGCAGGTGGAGGCCATCAGAGATCAGTATGAAGAATGGAGATGCATTTTGTTGTTGTTGAGGAAAAAGAAAGTAATTCTGTGCTAAAGTGAGGCTGCTTCTTTCAGAATAGGAAAGAGGAAAAACAGGACAAAATCTGAATGTAAAAAAGAAAGTTGTAAAAGGTTTGTGGAAAAGGAAACTATGGAAAGAAATTTTAATGTGTGGTCACGTTGGCTAAGATTAGAATGAATTTAATTAATTTAAATACTTTTTAATATCAAAAGTAAGCTGATGCAAAATTAGAATTTGAGTTTTTCTCTCAAGGATGACTAAGTATTGTTTCACAGTGATCTGAGATCCTATTTGACCAAGTGTGTTAAAAACCTTTTGGTATTTTTGACAAATTCCCCAAATCAAATTCTAAATGAAGTGTTTTTGTTTTTTTTTTTTCTTTTTAACCTTGATATAACTTTGGGATTTTTCAGAAGGCCCCTGGAACATCTCAAGAGATTTGTTTTCTCTCCTTATAAAAAGAGAGATGTTAAACTAATTAGGCTTATTTGATACGTTAAATTGCATGGGAATCATTGTCAAATAAGTTATAGTAAGTCTTCTTCATGTTGTATTTGTATAGGCATCTTCAAGGAGATTCACAGAAAAGATGTTGACTAGCACAGGTTTCTGATAACTTTAAGATCATAAAACCAAACTGGGTTAGAATTTCCAGAGCTAATGGAAAAACTGCATTCAAGCAGAACAAGAATTAATAACATGGGACTGTATAAACTGTGGAGGATGCTTATTATTTTTATGACTTCTTGTTTGAAACACTGCTGGTTCTTTAATGCTTTGTTTTTCCAGATTTAAGGAAACTTTTTCTCTAACGTTACCTATGACCTATAGCTATTTGGTAAAGTATACCTTTGCAAACCAAGATGAAACATTTACTTTTACCCCTTACCTGATCACTCCAGAATTCAGAAACTCTTGACTATTCTTCTCACGGCAACATAGTTAGTTACATGTGTAATTTCAATAAGGATCTGTTCTCCTTGTAATAAGACACAATTGGAAACATTGGCTATACTACTAATGCTTTGGCTGGAATGTCATGTTTGAGAGAGATGTGCATAGACTCAGATATGATCAGACAGTTTTAAGGAACTAAGATTGGCTTTACAGAGACAATAAAGCCCCTTGGAGAAATCGACCTGGTACTTTGCTTACAAGGCCCCAGCAAAGCAGTCTTAAAGGGTTCTTATGTGGTTGATCACTGTTCTTGCTCTACTTGTGTAGATAATCAGGCCAAATTTAGTGCAAACAAATTAGTTTTACTGTGATTATCTTTTGTAAAAAATAATAATAATAAGGTAATTGTAGAAAGAAAAAATTGTTTGCACCTTTGTCTATGTTGGATTCTGGTCGTGTTGATTGTCTTTGAAGTTTTGCCATATACCTATGGCTGGACTGGGCCCTGAATTCTTCTAGTTTCCTCGGATATCTGGCTATAGCTCTCCAAACTAACATTTCCAATTTTTTCCCGCCCCTCTTGGGAATCACTGAAAACAAAGACTACCCTTGACTTTTCTTGGAAGGGACTATGCCAGGTCTTCCTCACTATCCAGATGGCAGCTAAACTTCAGACACTTGAACCTTGGCTACACATATCACAGATAAAGGAAGCTCCACCTGACATCTGGTCTTATACCGAGGTTGGAGATTTGAATCAAATTGATGAGGAAGAGAAGTAACTGACATTGATGTAGAATGCTTCTACCCAAGATGTTGGATCAAGACTTCCCATTTTAATTAAACATAAAACCCTTTCTTTTCTTTCTTTCCTTTACTCTGGCATTGGCCTGTAAAAATAATGCCATCTCTCTGGACATTGCTAGGGGGGTAATCTTTCAGACTGCTGGATTTGTCATAAAAAAACTCTGATACGTCCAAGATGCTGGAGACCCTGTGGTCCTCACTGTGACCAATTTTTCTTCTATTCCCAATGTCACCATAATCTTGTAGTTCTGCCCATTACAAATTTCTCCCTGATTTCCAATGCCTCAGTTTATCTGGAATAAACACAGCTCGCTCACTATTTTGTCAGACTTATTGACCCTGGGGTCCATTTCCCTGTCTCTTGTTAACAACCCCAAACCTGGGGAAGTTGTTTCCAGGCTCTATACAAAGAAAGGGACACAAGGCAAGGGTAACAAGAATAAAGTCACCTGTGCAGTCTACAGATCCTTTACTTTTACTGGCCTACATGGCTGTCACCTTTCCAGTCTTAAGCCACAGACTCAAAATGGGAATTACCAAGAGGCAGTCATGATTCAAAATTAGCTTTCCTGGGCAGATCCCTAGTGCCCTGGCTAGCAGAAAGTGCAAATGAGTCTATGATCAGGAACCTTCCTTTACTCTTGAAGATATTGCAGAATCTGCTGCTAAAGCAATAGCTGCCCAACAAAAATCCTTAGACTCTCTGGCCAAAGTTGTTTCTCATATTAGGATATTATCCTTGATTATCTTTTAGCTGAGCAAGGAGGTGTCTGTGCTGTGGCCAACATCGCCTGCTGCTCCTGGTTAAACACTTCTGGGGAAATGAAGCTCAGTTACACAAGATCACTGAGCAAGCCACTGGCTTAAAAAGGTGACGCCTTCAAAATGGGGTCTTTCTTGGACTTATTTGATTTCGATTGGTTTGGTTTTGGAGACTATGGCTCTGAAGTACACTCCAAACATTAGGAATTATCCTGCTTATAATGATCATAGGTGTCTCCCCCAGTGCGTTGTTGTTCTCTCGAAATCTTTAAATGCATGTTTGCAGCTGCTAACCACCAAGCAAGTGATCTCCCTAAGGCTGAAATGTCAAAAAGGGGACAAAGAACATAACCAACTTAAAAAATGTGAATCTGAAGTCCTGACCTTTGAAGACCACAGAGATTCAGCAAAAAATGTCAAGACCTGTGACTAACACACAGAGGATCAATAAAAGAAACAGGAACTGTAGACCAGTAGCTGGGAGTGATGCTAATGTGTTAAATTTTCATCTCTCATATAAGCTGAGAGTCTGATCAAAAGGGAGGAATTATTTAAAAAGAAAAGAAAAGAAAGAAACAACAGGCCCACAATGGAGTCACCAGTGCTAAGTCCCAGGTCAGCAAACAAAGACTTAACACCTGATCTAATTGCACTGTCAGCCTCTCCTAGGAATGTGAACTTTAACCAGTCAATCTGGAATTTCCTGGTCAGCACTAGTGAGGTAATCCATCTGATAGACTCCTTCCACCCTCCATAGGAAGGTGACCTTGACTGAAACAATCCACTCTTTTTTTTTTTTTAATAATAATTTATTATTATTATTTTTTGTCTGTGTTGGGTCTTCATTTCTGTGCGAGGGCTTTCTCTAGTTGTGGCAAGTGGGGGCCACTCTTCATCGCGGTGCGCAGGCCTCTCACTATCGCGGCCTCTCTTGTTGCGGAGCACAGGCTCCAGACGCACAGGCTCAGTAGTTGTGGCTCACAGGCCTAGTTGCTCCGCAGCATGTGGGATCTTCCCAGACCAGGGCTCGAACCCGTGTCCCCTGCATTAGCAGGCAGATTCTCAACCACTGTGCCACCAGGGAAGCCCAACAATCCACTCTTTATTAGAAACTTCCTTTTCCTGCTGCCTTCTACCTATAGAATCCTTCCATTTTGCACACCTCCTCAGAGCTCTATTCTATTTGCCAGATGGGATGCTGCTTGATTCATGAATTATTGAATAAAGCCAGTTAGATCTTTAAATTTACTTAGCTGAACGTTGTTTTGAAGAACATGTATAACTCAGGTATGCATGAGAGATACCCAAGGGAAAATGAGTAACTCTCACAGGTGGCTTAAAGCTCCATCTTATATAGCATCTTCTACTAAAGACAAAGGAAAGAAAGGTGCGTGTGTTGGGGGGCAGATATGAGGAGGTGACCAGGAAAAGTATAGGTAACAAGAGACCGTAATACAGATTTAGGTCCATGCCTTCTCCATTGATAAGGGTTTAAATTTGTTCAGGGTGAGGGGTGATTAAACTTTGTCTTTCCTGGTAGAGAGGGTAGGGGGCCATGTTTGTAAATTTATGTCCTGCTTTTAGGCAAATTGGGGGGGGGGAGGCAGAGAGTTTTTCTTGTATCTGCTTCTTCTCAACTGCCTTCAATATAAAATAATTCTTATGCCAAAGTGACATATTTTGGGGTGGAATATTCTGCCAGCCTTTGCTTTCATCTGTTTGTCGACTGAAAAAAAATTTACAACCTAAAAGTTGAGAATTGTGTTTTATTTGGCGGAAATTTGCTGAGGACGTAAGCCTGGGAGGCAGCCTCTCAGGTAGCTCTGAGGGACTGCTCTGAAGAGGTAAGGGAGGAGCAGGATATAGAGGGGGTATTGCAACAAAAACCAGGTCGTTGCAACATCAAAAGACGACTGTTAATTAAAGAAAACCAGACATCTCAAGTTAATGAATTTAGTGCTTTCCTATGTATGGGAAAATGCAAGAGTCTGGGCTCACTGACATCATTCCTTTGACATGTAACTTAACTACCTAGGGCCAGTAGCCTGTTTTTCTTCATCTTGAATCCCCTCAGGGTGCACAGCTGGGGGCGGCTGCAGTGGCTGAGGGCTTGTGGACATTTTTTATCCACATATTTAATCAAGGTTTTTTTTTTAGAGCACTCAAGGCAGACTTTGTTATTTTTTTTTAGTTGAAGTACAGTTGATTTACAATGATTCAGGTGTACAGCAAAGTGACTCAGATATCTTATGTATATATTGTTTTTCAGATTCTTTTCCATTATAGGTTATTACAAGATATCACGGATAGTTCCTTGTGCTATACAGTAGGTCCCTGTTGCCTATCTATTTTATATATATAATAGTGTGTATCTGTTAATCCCAAAGTCCCAATTTATCCCTCCCCCATTTTCCCCTTTGGTAAGTGTAAGACTGTTTTCTATGTCTGTGAGTCTGCTTCTGTTTTGTAAATAATTTAATCTGTATCATTTTTTTAAGATTCCACATATAAGTGATATCATATGGTATTTGTCTTTCTCTGTCTGACTTACTTCACTTAGTATGATAATCTCTAGGTCCATCCATGTTGCTGCAAATGGCATTATTTCATTCTTTTTTATGGCTGAGTAATATTCCATTGTATATATATACCACATGTTCTTAATCCATTCATCTGTTGATGGACATTTAGGTTCCTTCTATGTCTTGGCTATTGTAAATAGGGCTGCTATGAACATAGGGGTGCATATATCGTTTTGAATTAGACTTTTCTTCTTCTCCAGATATATGGCCAGAAGGGGGATTGCTGGATCATACAGTAGCTCCATTTTCAGTATTTTAGGGACCCTCCATACTGTTCACCATAGAAGGCAGACTTTATTAGCTTTGGAAATCTGTGCTGGGTAGGGACTGGGTAAGAAAACATGAAAAGAGAAATAGTCTTTTCCCCCCGGAGTTTATGCTTGAATGGGGAGAATAAGACATGACGTGACACAGAAACTGATTGCAGAGGAAGTGAAGGGACACAAGAACAGTGTCAACCTGTTTAAGATCCTAATTTTTTCTGAAGGAACCTAACCGCAATGAATGTCTCGTGACGTCACGCCTTGCCTCACCCCATAACAGAGTCCAGGTTTCTGCTGTGTTAGCACAAAGCATGGGAAAAGTGTCAGCCTTGGACAAAGGGTGGAGGTGCAGAATCTGAGTGCAGGACAGATCTAGGGCTCCTGATTGATGGTCTTGCCTGTCCCTCTTTGAGATGGGCTGCGTCCCTGGCCTTTTAGACCTGAGCAGAGAAGAAATTTTAAGGCAGGTAGCACGTGTTGATTCTAGGAGATGGGGCGGCTCTGAAGCTCAATTATGAGGTGTGGAGTTGACACCTCCTCTTTCTCTGGTCTCTGTCCACTTTCATGTCCCCCACCCCACATCCCAGAGTGTTCTCAGTGCTCTGGTTCTGGGGGCCGGCCTGCTTCACCCCACCTTTCCTTTCCTGTCCTCAGCAAAACTGCCCTCTTCTTTCCTAGACGCTCAGTCTCCACTCAGTAAGGAGCAGTCTGAGCATGAAGTCTAATCAAGGTATTATCAGCGTTCCACGGAAACTTAAGGTGCTATCCTTCCAGGGGCAGGACATTTTAACTCAGACCCCATGTCCCAACCAAATAGGGCATCTCTAATTTGGAACTTTCAACGTGGAGGCTGGTGGGTGGGCCAGCACCAGCTCTCAGGAGAAGGTATTTCCAGAAGATTTTAAGGTGCCCCAGTGAGGCAGTGTAGTTCCCCTAAGGAACTGCAGTCAGGAAGCATCAGAGTCTGAGTTTTGCCTGGGGCAAGTCACTACAACTCCCGGAGCCTCATTTCTGCTATTTGTGAAATGGAGAGGATACCTCCTAAGTCAAATCACTGAATTGTTCCCAGTGCAAATGAGATGCGCAGGTGTTTGTGAACCAAAACGTGAGCTTTTCTTACAATATGGGGATGCTGGCAATGGCTGTGAAGTGCAAGGCCCTGGTGGGTGGGGAGTGGAAGTGGATGCAGATTAATCCACAGCACTAAAACAGGTGGCTTCCCAGAAATCCTCACACCACTCGCCTAATTGCATACAGCTCCGGATTTAATGCAGCCGGCGCAGTCCCCTACCACCAGCCCTCCTTCAGTCACCCCTGCAGCTCAGTGAGAAGTTGAGTTAGACATGAAAAAGCTGGCTTTGTAGGAGTGAGAGGTTATTTCTGCTTCCATGTCCCCCATCATTCAAAAAAGAAGCAAATAAATGTTCAGAAACATTATTGTGAAGAGAGGGGGTTTGGTTCACCTGCTGGCAAGGAGGGAGCCAGAGGAAGATGACAGGGGAGGCATCTCCACATACAGGGATCTGGGTGGGTGGTGCTGTGCCTGGGACCCTGCGTGACTGCCTCAGATGGGCTGAGCTTAGCAAAGAAGGGACCAGCTTTGTAATTATTCAGAGACTATTAAGCACATACTGCTTGTGGATTAATTGGTTTAGAAGAAGGAAGGAATTAAGTGGCCCCTTAACGTGATGGGAAGCTTTAAGATATGAATGGCAATTAATCTAGCCCTTCTGGTAAATTTGTAAGCACACTTAGCAAATAATTACATCTAATTATAATGGCAATTATGGCTGGAGGTAACTGCAGGTGGTCTTAACACAAGCAAGCTGCGGTCCCAAGGATGTGTAATTCACATGAAATCTACATGGTGTTTGTCAGATCCTGTGAAAAGGAGGAGGGGAAGATCCCGGAGGAACTGGGAGAAGAAAAGAGGAAAAACCACAGAGGGCCTAATAACATTCCTGATTAAAATTCAGTAGAGAAGCGTAAAAAACTGAAAAAAGATTGAAATGCTGAGCAGACAGTAAAGCTTTAAGCCCCAAATGAAATTAGTAAGCAGATCTTCCATTACAATGAACACAATGAACCTGTATTGACTTCAGAGTTAATTTTCATTTCAGTTGAAAAACCACTTGGCCTTTACCAGCTCATTTGTGAGATGACACACGCATTTTGGTTCTGTTGATCCCAGGTTTCTGGAAAGCTTGCCCGTACTGACTTTAAAGGATTGTAGTTTCTACTCTGACGCTCGAGGAGTAATCTGTTGGGCAGGAGGGAAGAAAGCCTCCCAAACTACAGCCAGTTAATGTTAAAGGTCCTTCCAATAAGCCATCTCATTTAAGGCTGCATGAAACCCAGAGAAGAGGGCCGATAAAATTGGAACATGCGGTCTCTCCACTGTTTCCAGCCCAGGTAACAGTGACGATATATTAATACCCTTCATTTATAAAGGGATTTCTCCTTAGGAAGGTTTTTGAAGCTAGTGGTTTTCCACCACCAGAATTGCCCAGGGCATTTTTAAAAAACAGCCAAATGCCCCATGGCTCTGTCCCGCAAAGATTTTGATGTAATTGATGTAGGCTGGGTTGCTCAGGTGATTTTAGGGTACAGCTAAAGGCAGAGAAATGTTGATTTTAAAAGTTTGTCTTACTGCAGTTCCTCATTGCAGATGCTGGGGTCCACCCTTAAGGTCTCACATTCAGCAGGTCTGGGGTGGGGGCCGAGCGTTGCATTTCTAGCAAGTTCCTAGGTGATGCCACTGCCGCTCGACCTCAGGCCCCCATGTTGGGAACCAGTGACCTACACAGTGTGGTTTACAGTATAGTTTATTAGCTTTCTGATGGTTAGACATGGCCATGGCCAGCAGCCCGTCAGGGTGCACGGTGGCTATTCCAGCATCCTTTTGAACAACCTCCCAGGATCCTCCTTGATTTGCTTCAGACTGGCTTCTTTTCTGCTCTGGTTCTACCAGGCTTCTGACTTGCAGCTTCCTCTCCCGCTCACCAGCAGCATTTGGATTTGGGTTTTGGCTCTGGCTCCCCTGGCCCTGACTCTTGGCATTTCTTCAGGTCTTGGCTTGGTCCCCCCTTCTGCCTCTTTATACTCCGGACAGCTCAGACCGTATAACTGTCCCTGGAGACCACACAGCCCTGGCTCATTGTCAGTCCTCCTGGCCCCCTACTAGGTGAAAATGGAAGCAGTGAGGATATAAGTGTTTCTCAACATTGTTTTCATGCTTCTAACAATAGCCTCATCTTCACAATAACAACTGTAATGATACCAACAGCTGATGCTCTTCGAATCCACATTATGTGCCGGGTACATGATATGTTAAATACTTAAATGGATAATCTCCTGTTGTGTTTTTCTTGTTTCCCTAACTCTACTGTACGTTGCCTGGGGCTGGGGATCAGGTCTTACATAGGCTGTCACTGTAACCAAATGAAACTAATGGTCTTGTGTGGCTTTTGGTTGTCCCCATCCCTTTATGATATGTAGCAAATTCTCTAATTGATTTAAGATGTTAAAAGAGAGAGGAAAAAAAAATTTTTTTTTTTTATGATGGAAAGTTGAGATGTGAATTTTTTTTTTTTTAATTTACTTATTTATTTATTTTATTTTTGGGGTGTGTTGGGTCTTCATTTCTGTGCGAGGGCTTTCTCTAGTTGCGGCAAGCGGGGGCCACTCTTCATCGCGGTGCGCGGGCCTCTCACTATCGCGGCCTCTCTTGTTGCGGAGCACAGGCTCCAGACGCGCAGGCTCAGTAGTTGTGGCTCACGGGCCCAGTTGCTCCGCGGCATGTGGGATCTTCCCGGACCAGGGCTCGAACCCGTGTCCCCTGCATTGGCAGGCAGATTCTCAACCACTGCACCACCAGGGAAGCCCGAGGAAACATATTGAGCTACATAACAGGGCAGTCCTATGCCACTGGTCATTGCTAGGAATGTCCATGCCACTCTGACCATCTGGGAGCATTGTGTTGACTGTCTTTCCTCTTGTGTGGTTGATACACCTCTGAGGCTGCGATGCTGAATGCAGGGTCAGGGCCGGGGGCGGGGACTGGAATGCTTCCCTTCACACTGTGGTAGGGATGCCCCACCCTCTGTAGCCAACACTGGAGAATGCGTGGAAGCAGTACGTATAGCTAATTCTCTCCTAGTCTTGGGACATCTGAAACACAAGCAAGCCTGGTACTCACAGCCATGATGTGGTTTAGCGAATCAGCAAAGACCCTTGGCTTATTTGGCAGTCAAGCCTTCCAGAACTGTTCCCATCAACTCTTCAGGGCAGCAAAGGCTTATTCTAAGATGCAGAGTGAACTTGCAGTCTCAATTCTAAAATCACGTTTACATATTTAACATGGGACTCCCTCTTGTAATAGGTTCAGGCTCTTCCTGAGAGCAGTTTCTGAAGGGCTTTCTTGTAGAGATGGATTGTAAAAACTGGCTGAAGCAATGTTCAGGAAAATAACAGGATGCAAACTCATCAGTAGCTTTTAATTAAAATAAAAGAGGCTTGTGGGGGAGAGGGGGATGACAATATTTGATTCTTTTATTAGACCGAAGTGGAAAATGACCTCCTTCTGTCTAGAGATAGCTGTCTGCTGTAGACTGAATTATGTCCCCCCAGATTCGTATGCTCAAGCTCTAACCCACAATGTGATGGTATTAGGACTTGGGGCCTTTGACAGATAAATGGGTTTCAATGAGGTCATGAGGGATTAGTGTTCTTATAAGAAGAGACCAGATAGCTTCTTTCTCTCTCTGCCACGTGAGCACACAGCAAGAAGGCAGCAGCTGACAAGCAAGGAAGAGCGCTCTCAACCAGAAATCAACCTGGCAGGCACCTTGATCTGGGACTTCCTGACCTCTAAACTGTGATGAAGAAATGTCTGTTGTTAAGCCACCAACCTATGGTATATTATCGTAGCAGCCTGAACTGTCTTAACGTGTGTCGGGAGAATTAGAGCCAATTCCATTTTCATTCTGGCCTGTCAGAGGGTGCATGTAGGGGACTCCTGGCGGGGGAAAGGACCGGTGCAGTGTTTCCCAGCCACTCCAGAGTCCTAGGAAGTGACTCCAGGCCTTCTCTTCAATTAACTCCCTCAGTCTAACCAGGGAGAACAGGCCGCCTGTGAAATGGGTCAGCTAACTGGTTAACAAGTGCGGGGCGTTTGGACACCGAGCCCGCTTAAAACTCTGGCAGTGTGAGAACCTCAGGATTTAGATTCTAAGATAGGGCTGGACATGGGTTAGAAAGGAGCACCGTAATCCAAGTTTTTCTGTTCTATTTGGGTTAGAATAAGTGGATAAACAGAATGGGAAGGACCCTGGAGAAAGGCAGTAAACTACATGTATTTTTTAAAAGCTGGCTCTATGAGACTTCGTCACCTTACTACTTAATGTTTGTTATGCTTAATCATTTTAGGCTCCGTTAAATTAAAAACATTTAAAGGCATGGAATGTTTTCAAATTTTTAAGGAACATACGATTTCTGTGCTATTTCAGTTTCTCTGAGCTACAGAAGATGCACAGCCCTCCGTCTATTCTACAAAGCAAAACCAAAGGAAGAGAACACAGAAAGCGAAAGACCAACCTGAACACCGGCAAAGACATTCTAAATGAAACATGAGCACACAGAATGCGATCCTACTCTCCACAATGCAGTAGGGTCGATGCCAGAAATGATAGGAACATTCAGTATTAGCAAATATATTAAGAGAGCTGATAAGAACCTTGGTGGTGTTGAGGGGTGTTGGGATTATGAAGTGGGAGCAGAGCAAAGTGATGTGATAAATAGCTTAATGGGATCACTCTGGCTGCTGTGTGGAGAACAGATTGAAGTGAGACAAAAGTGGAAGCTGTGAGATGAGTTAGAGATGTGGTAAGCAGAATAAGATCCTCCCAAATATGTCCACATCCTAATTCTGGAAGCTGTGGATATCTTATTTTACATGGCAAGGAGAATTAGGTTGCAGATAGAATTATGATTGCTAATCAGTGGATCTTGAGATGGGGAGATTATCCTGGATTATCCAGGTTGGACCAGTGTAATCATAAGTGTCCTTATAAGTGAAAAAGTGAGGCAGGAGAGTGAGAGAATGATGCAGTGTGAGAAAGACTTGACCATGAGCCAAACAACGCAGGTGGTCTACAGGAGCTAGAAAAGGCAAGGACGCGGATTCTCCCCTAGAGCCTCCAGAAGGAAAGCAGCCTTACTGACATCTTGATTTTAGACCACTGAGATCCATTTTGGATTTCTGACCTCCAGAACTGTAAGATAATAAATTTGTGTTGTTTTCAGTCACTAAGTTTGCGGTAATCTTTTACAGTGGCAATGGGAAATGAATACAGGTTTGCTCCTGCAATAATCAAGTGGGAGTTGGTCCTGGCTTAGACTAGAGTGGTGGCAGCAAAGGTGTTAAGGAGTGGTTAGATTCTGGACTTTTTCTGAAGTCAAGTCAACAAGATTTACTGATGAACTGAATGCAGGAGAAGTCAAGGTGATTCTTAGCTGAAAGGGCTCAGAATTTCCATGGAGATGTGTAATTTGAAAAAGTCCCCCTGGAAACTGACAGCTTTCCTCTCCCCTCTCCCAGCACCTTCACCCATCACACCCAAGGGTCCCTGGTCTGGACTAAAAGCATGACAATTGGGTTCTGTGGGCCCTTTTTTCTAGACCTACACCCTTTCTTGACCTACACCCTGAAGATACTACTACATTGGTGATAAGAGTCACAAAGAAAAACACTAAATTGTGGGATTTACAGTATCTTTCCCATCCCCCTGACTGTGAAAGAAAGAGAATCATTGAATCTTCCTCCCCCTCTCTCTCTAAGGGGAAGTTTGAAGTTGTCAGCTCAATGCCTGGGCTGGAGCATCTAGTAGAAGAGGCCAGAGCTTTTCCATCAAAGGGGAAGCAAATATCTAGTGAGAGAGAGAAAAAATAGATCCAGGAGCGGGGGGTGGGGAGGAGGGGAGCCAAAGGACTCAAGAGTCACTTGGATGGGTTATCGCGGAGGGTTGGCAGTGAGCGGGAAATGAAATGGAGAGAGAGGCTTTAATCAACAAGGTGTAGAAGCAAGATTGAGAGGGAAGAAAAAGAAAGAGGATTTTAAGACACGTTGCTATGGTTTAGAACTATATCCTCTGGGATATTCTTTAAGAACATCAGTAAAAATTGGAATTGCTTTTAAGTGCATAGCTGAAAAACTTCTCATGCCCTGTAATATATTTGTTAATATTCCTAGGCTACCCTCTCCTTTCCATACTGTAAGTTCTCAGATTCTCAGCCTATTATTTTTTCCTATGTGCTAAAAAGTAGAATTATGTTGCTTAGTCTTGAAACTGTGCCCCCTTTCAACTGCTGATGAAAACAATCTCACAAGATAAAAAGTTCTCTGTTTTATTAATGCTATTCTGCATCATAAAACAATCCTTGCAAATGGCAAAGGAGACTTGTAAGGAAAAAACCCTGCAATTTTTTTAGGTTAATCATTTATTGAACCAATAAATGATTAACCATTATTTATTTAACCAATTCCCCATTCTGTTTTTAAAATTTATTTTTTTTTGAATTATAGTTGATTTACAATGTTGGGTTAGTTTCTGGTGTACAGCAAAGTGATTCAGTTATACATGTATATTTATATATATATATATGTATATACATATATATACATTCTTTTTCATATTCTTTTCCATTGTGGTATATTACAGGATATTGAATATAGTTTCCTGTGCTATACAGTAGGACCTTGTTGTTTATCTCTTTTCTATATAGTGGTGTGTATCTGTTAATCCCAAACTCCTAATTTATCCCTCCCCCCACCCCCTGTGGCAACCACAAGTCTGTTCTCCATGTCCATATGTCTGTTTCCTGTTTTGTGATAAGTTCAGTTGTGTCGTATTTTAGATTCCACATATAAGTGATATCATCATATGATATTTGTCTTTCTCTGTCTGACTTACTTCACTTAGTATGATAATTTCTAGGTCCATCTATGTTGCTACAAATGGCATAATTTCATTCTTTTTTTATGGCTGAGTAATATTCCATTGTGTGTATGTATAGATATAGATATAGATATTCCATTATATATATATACACACACACATACATGCCACATCTTCTTTATCCATTCATCTGTCAATGGACATTTAAGTTGCTTCCATGTCTCGGCTATAGTAAATAGTGCTGTTATGAGCATTGGGGTGCATGTATCTTCAAATCATACTTTTGTCCAGATATATGCCCAGGAGTGGGATTGCTGGATCATAAGGCAACTCTATTTTTAGTTTTTTGAGGAAACTTCATACTGTTTTCCATAGTGGCTGCACCAATTTACATTCTCACCAACAGTATAGGAGAGTTCCTTTTTCTCCACACCCTCTCCAGCATTTGTTACTTGCAGATTTTTTACTGATGGCCATTCTGACCAGTGTGAGGTGGTACCTCATTGTAGTTTTGATTTGCATTTCTCTAATAATTAGTGATGTTGAGCATCTTTTCATGTGCCTGCTGGCCATCTGTATGTCTTCTTTAGAGAAATGTCTATTTAGGTCTTCTGCCCATATTTCGATTGGGGCTTTGTTGTTGTTGTTGTTGTTGTTATTGAGTTGTATGAGCCGTTTGTATATCCCATGCTCTTGGATTGGAAGAATTAATATTGGTAAAATGGCCATACTACCCAAAGCAATTTACAGATTTAATGCAATCCCTATAAAAGTACCCATGACATTTTTTCACAGAACTAGAATGAATAATCCTAAAAGTTATATGGAACCATAAAAGACCCAGCATTGTCAAAGCAATCCTGAGGAAAAAGAACAAAGCAGGAGGCATAACCCTCCCAACTTCAGACAATACTACAAAGCTATAGTAATCAAAACAGCATGGTATTGGCACAAAAACAGATATATGGATCAATGGAACAAAATAGAGAGCCCAGAAATAAACCCACATACCTATGGTCAATTAATCTTTGACAAAGTAAGCAAGAATATACAATGGAGAAAAAACCAGTCTCTTCAGCAAGTGGTGTTGAGAAAGCTGGACAGCTGAATGTAAATTGATGAAGTTAGAACACACTCCCACACCATACAAAAAATAAACTCAAAATGGCTTCAAGACTTAAATATAAGACATAACACCATAAAACTCCTAGAAGAGAACACAGGCAAATCATTCTCTGACATGAATCATACCAATGTTTCTTAGGTCAGTCTCCCAAGGCAGTAGAAATAAAAGCAAACATAAACAAATAGGACCTAATCAAACTTCTAGGCTTTTGCACAGCAAAGGAAACCATAAACAAAATGAAAAGACAATCTACGGACTAGGAGAAAATATTGTCAAACAACACAACCGACAAGGGCTTAATTTCCAGAATATACAAATAACCCTGCAATCCTTAATGGTTGTTACTGAATAATTAGTTGCCCTGGTAATGGAAGAATGTTTACTTTGATATTTCTGTTTTCTGAAAGATGTAAATGCTTGTGAATTTTCTTTGATTAACCAAAAGATCACTGACACTCTCTTCTTCCACATGAATGGATGTAAAAATGAATAAAACTTAAGACTTGGTTAGATTTCTTATTTTAAACCCCAAAATTGGGCACCTGGGCCCCATTCTTCACTAACAAACACTTTAGTTTACTGAATTGTGTTTTCTGGAATTTTGTGCTGAACTCTCCTGGTCTATGTCAAATTTTGTGCTGAACTCTCCTGGTCAAATGATATAGCAAGAACAATTTTCTGTCAGCCCTAAAGGAGAATGGACCTAAACTGACTTCTTCAGACTCCAGAAATCATCCTGAGTAATAGATTCACACCCCATCACCCACCCCACCCTGAGTCACAAAGGAGACAAGAGATGGAGGGTCCCCAAAACCATCTGAAGAAGGGCCAGTCGTTAGGAGAGTGCCCATCCCATCCAGGCCTGTAGACGTGTCTCAACAGGAGTTCCTCCTCCAGCATGTGACAGAATGTGACTGTGAAGATATTGCTGCATTGATGAGAAGAGTCATAAAGAAAATATTAAACTATGAGATTTACAGCATCTTTCTCATTCCCCTGTCTGTGAAAGGAGAAGTTTCCAGCTCTATTCCTGGATCTCTCTTTACTTTTGGCCCATTTCAGGGAAGAGGAAAATCAGAGGACTGAAAGATTTTCACTCCCCCCAGAGGTTAGACGGTGTATCTACTGTTAGCCATATGATGTTTATTCTGTTAACTCAAGGACTCAATAGCCTTGCCTGTTGCTGTCCCTACTAAGAGATATTAATGAAATATCAGGAAGGGTTTCCCAGTATCTCCATGAAATTCTTTCTCTGACCCTTCTCATGGCTTACCATATCTCTCTTTCTCATTGTAACTTCTGTGCATTAATCATGTCTTTTTATTTTCTGTATTTTCTTATGTTTTTCTATTTTGGGACCTTGCTGATCCTGGAGAGACTGCCTCTCCCTGGGCTAACTAATTCCTAGAGATAGTAAAAGATTCACCTGCATGTTTCTAATGCCAACCAACCAATCTAAGCTCATATACCACAACCATTTGGGCTCTTACTGAACAATTAAACTCTGGGTCATACCCCTCTGCCCTAATCACCCAGGGCCAGGTACCAGACAACTAGAGATAGGCCCTACACCCCAGAGCCCACTGAAATGATTCAAATTAGCCAACCCTAAGCCTACTCACCACACCTTGCCTGTTCCTTCCCACAAAAACCACAATAAAGTCTCTCACCCATGTTTTCTTCCCTCTCCCTCATGTTTTCTTCCCTCTCCCTCTGCCTGCTAACTGACCTTGGTGCTTCCTCTGTGGCCCTTTGTGGCATGGTTGGTTCCCTCCTCTTGGGAACTGTGAAGTAACAGACTATCTTTTCAATGGCAGTCATCTCCTGATCTGTTGGCCTCACCATACCTGAGTAATAATAAAACCTATATTTTAAGACACTCTAGCTCTGTGCAGGACACATAAGGGTACTCAATAAATATTCATGAATGAATGGCCAGTGAAATGGGCAACTCAGCAAGTCAAGGCTTTTGCAGGTAACTGCTAGACCCCAAGGTTACGGCCAAGAGTAATTTCACTTTTCAAATTATATTTGGCTCTGTCCTTCAATCAAACTTATCAGACCAAACTATACAAAAGTCCAGGAACAGGACTTCCCTAGTGGGTAAGACTCCACACTCCCAATGCAGGGGACCCAGGTTTGATCCCCGGTCAGGGAACTAGATCCCGCTTGCATGCCACAACTAAGAAGTCCTCATGCCGCAACTAAAGATCCCGCATGCCGCAACTAAGACCTGGCGTTTAGTAAATCTGCTATCTTCTATGACTGTATCCCCAAGACCTGGTACAGTGTCTGGCACACAGCAAAATGAAAGGAGAAAGCAAAGAAACACATTCATTTTTTTTTTTTGGCTGTCTTGGGTCTTAGTTGCTGCACGCGGGCTTTTCTCTAGTTGTGACGAGCGGGGGCTGCACTTCGTTGCAGTGCGTGGGCTTCTCATTATGGTGGCTTCTCTTTTTGTGGAGCACAGGCTCTAGGCACATGGGCTTCAGTAGTTGCAGCAGGTGGGCTCAGTAGTTGTGGCATGTGGGCCCTAGAGTGTGCAGGCTTCAGTAGTTGTGGTGTGAGGGCTCAGTAGTCGTGGCACATGGGCTTAGTTGCTCCAAGGTATGTGGGATCTTCCTGGACCGGAGATTGAACCCTTGTTCCCTGCACTGGCAGGCAGATTCTTAACCACTGCGTCACCAGGGAAGTTCCAAGAAACACATTCTATTACATACAAGAATCTAATCTCTTTTAACAGGAAAGAGAATATCTGCAATAAATGGAATTAGCTTAAGTGGTTAGGAATTTGAGAGAAAATTCTTCTCATACCACATACTAAACTAAACTTTTGATGGAATAAGGCATTAAATATAAGAAATTTAAACTACAGAAAACATACTTACCAACTTTCCAAGCTTAGAATAGAGGGAAAGACTGACACAGTATAAACTTCTAAAACCATTCTAGGTCCAACAATCATGCAAACAAACATAAACAGATCCATGAAAATTAAAAATTTCCATGTTGGAGAAAAGATGGCAGAAGTAGTAGGACACAGTGTGTGTCAAGATCCTTAAAAATATTTACACTCTTTGATATAATAAAGTACCAGTATGTTTGGATGGAAGGAAAGGGATTTTGAAACAAAAGGATCTAGGTTTAGGTTTACATCTTAGAATAAATTAATGTCTGAGATGGGGATATTATTATTTACCTGAAAAAGCCATTGAGAATAGGAGTAATGCAAGTAAAATTTCTGGAGATAGTTAGTGCTCAATAAGTAATCATTTTTATTAGCCATTATTACTATTTTGTATCTAAAATATCTCAGAGCAAAGTTAACTGTGAAATTAGCTTTATACACAAAAGTGTCTACATGGATTATTTATAGTCAGAAATATCCTAAATGTCTTCCCAGAGGAAATGGCTACATAAATTATGGTTCATGTTCTCACTGGAATATCTTGCAGCCATTAAAATGAACGTTTATGTAGGTTATGTAATATCATGGCAAAATGCTCATGGCAATGTTTAGTGGAAAAAAGCTGAGTAATATTACAATTTTGTAAAAGGAAAAAATATGAATAACAGCCTGGCAGAAAAAATACTGAAATGTTAACAATGACTGTGCTTATGAAGACTATGGATTATCTATTTTCTAGTATATTTTCTTCATTTTCCAATTTTTTTAAAGTGAGTACGGAATATTTTTGAAATTAAAATCTAAATTTAGGGAAGGAAAAACAAAGACACTCTGAAAACTTAATTTTGCAATCTGAATATTATTTAAAGAGTTAGTCTTGGGCAACATGACGGAGGCTATGACACTTCTCTGCCCATGAAAATTTCTGAAAAGGGAGAGGAACCCTCTGAAGTTCTAAAACTGAAGACTTGACTTGTCAATGACCTCATCTCTTATGAGAATCCTTGAGGACTCTGATGGGGACCACAGGGCAAGAATCTGGAAGCGCTGGTCAACCAGAGTCTATTCTTGGAACCATATTTGGGGAAATGGATCAGCGCCTTTACCCAGTGCACTTGGGGAGGGACAAGCTTCCAGATTTACAGACATCTGACTGCTGTCTGCCTCAGAATCTGTCTTTTCCTGCATCCTTTTCCCTTCCCTCCTCCTCACCCTTCTATCATCCGCCTCCCCTCAAAAGCTGAGAGTTTGACAAAACAAGCTGGTGTAGAATGTAAAATAGCACAGTGTTTCTGGAGGGCAGTTCAGCAATAATGGGCACACCCTTTAATTTAATCATCTTACTATTGGCAATCAATCCCAATGAAATAAACAGAGAGATGTGGGGAAAATGTATTTAAAAAGCTGCTGATCAGGACTTCCCTGGTGGTCCAGCGGTTAAGAATCCGCCTGCTAATGCACGTGACGCAGCTTCGATCCCAGGTTGGGGAACTAAGATCCCACATGCCGCAGGGCAACTAAGCCCGGGTGCCACAACTACTGAGCCCATGCACCTCAGCTAGAGAGCCCATGTGCTGCAACTACTGAGCCCGGGTGCTCTGGAGCCTGCGCACCACAACTAGAGAGAAGGCCGCGCACTGCAATGACAGATCCCACGTGCCGCAACTAAGACCCAATGCAGCCAAATTAAAAAGAAAAAAAAAAAAAAAGCTGCTGATCATCAAGCTGCAAGGTAAGGTACAACAGTGGGGTCGCTGGTTGAATAAATTAATGCTTATCTATATGATGAACTAATGTGTAGCTATTCAAATTGTTTTGGAAGAATATTATTGTAAGTGTTAAGTGAAAAAAAGGAGTAAACTAAACTCTAGGACTCCAATTCAGGAAAAGAAAGACAAACAAAATCCCCACAGATGTGTGGGTATGTGAATTTGAGTCGGCCAGAAGAATACTACTCCAGTAAGTTGAAATAGTTTTATTTGGGTTGCATCATGTTGCATGATTACTCATTCCTTTACACTTTTTGCATGTTTTTAGTGTTTTTTTTTTAACAATAAGCATACATTAATTTCAATACAACAAAAAATGGAATATTATCTAACAAACAAACAAACTAGTAATTATTATGGAAACTGAAGAATTTATATGTCTAAGATTATCTATATTTTAAGGAGAAAACGATTGCTCATCTGGTCTTTTCAGTCCTTTGTACTTGGATCTCCTCACCATCAACAATGACAGCATCTACTCACTCATAAAACTTAGTGAATGTGTATTAGAACCTCAGTATGCCCTGACATTCAGTTCCTTGCCTTAGTGATGAGTCTATATGTAGGTACATTTAGCAGTTATGAAAAGATTTTGTGAATTGTTGGACTGCCCGTGCCTACTTTCAGAGACAACTGGATTTTCTGGGTTAGCCCATGTGGGCATCAGCTGACAAAGATTGCTGTGGAAACAGATCTAGGGCCAAAATCAAAATGTTGGCCTGGGCTTCCCTGGTGGCGCAGTGGTTAAGAATCCGCCTGCCAATGCAGGGGACACGGGTTCGTGCCCCGGTCCGGGTAGATCCCACATGCTGCGGAGTGGCTAGGCCCGTGAGCCACAACTACTGAGTCTGCACGTCTGGAGCCTGTGCTCTGCAACGAGAGAGGCCGCGACAGTGAGAGGCCCATGCACCGCGATGAAGAGTGGCCCCCGCTTGCCGCAACTAGAGAAAACCCTCGCACAGAAACAAAGACCCAACACAGCCAAAAATAAATAAATAAATAAATAAATAAATTAATTAATTAAAAAAAAATGTTGGCCCCAAGAAGGTAAGGACTGTATTTGTCTTACTTATGGTTTTATGCTCAGCAACCAGCATGCCTACCTGCACATGTAGGAATCACTTAGTAATATGTGAATCAGTTTTGAAGGAGTGAATCAATGAGTTGATATTTGTTTCATAAATGAAGGAAAAAATCGAACAAAAAACAGTGGTGTGTTGATATCCCATTACTTTTTGGGGGGATGGGAGACAATTCTTTACAAATCTCTCACAGTCTTCACATCTAGGCATTAACAGCCAATTTACTCAGATTTATTTACATTCCAGGATAGTAAAGAGAGAGAAAATGTTTCCCTCCATGGAGAGGGTCCAAGACAGTAAAGATAAAGACCTGTCTCTCCCCTTCTGAGGGAAGATTTGTTTACATGTCAGGGTAACAAAGATCCTGTCTTGAGCGGGTGGGGAGGATGAGGCAGCTCAGGGCTCCTCAGCGTCAGACGCCCACTCTGTGCATGGTATTCACGTGTGCCCACCTCTGCATCGCCCCCATGGGACTTGGGGAGTAAGGAGCCCATGCAAATGGGAAACTTACACTGTCTGCTGTGCTGTGAGTAATAAAGCATCTAAGTCTATCTGGGCTCATTGTCTCCTTGTTGGCTAAATCTATGGGGCTGTGAGAAGACAACCTATCCGTTGTCACTGAGCTGCTTCGTGAATGCTTGGCCATTGGACACACCTATTATTGTTTTTGCTTGGTGTCGATGGTCTAAGTGAGCAAAAGTGGGTTGGTGGAAGTACCCTGAGTATGTGTGATAGTACTTTGTCAAATTAGCATTTGGTAAGTGGGGTGTGTGGTGCTGGAGAGTGAGCTGAGTTTGGTTGAAAACAGACCACAGGAGAAATTGAAATAGAGGTTTAGTCCTCACGGGTTGAAGGAGGTACCAGCCACATTTCAAGGGACTACGTGGGGAGGTCAAGGCAGAGGTAGAGAGAAAGACAGGACCTGGAGCACCTGCCTTTATTAGGATCTGTGTGTACAGGGCTTTGGAGCTCCTGGGCTAGGGCCAGATTGGTCAATTCAGACCAAAAGAGCAGGGTTTCGGTAAGCTCCACTGGGGTGAGGGTGGAGTTATCTAAGGGGCACATAAAGGGGAAGGAGCTGGGAGGCAGGGCAGACTGTTGGTCACAGGGGCTGTTGGGAAGTCACATCAGGAACTTACATTTGCTTGGGACCCTGCGGGCTGCGCTCTAGGGCACAGGCCTGCATGAGCGGCCTCGTGTTCCTTTAAGGCCCTGCTGAATAAAATGAAGGCAGAGGCAGCAACACCATGGAGTAACTCAGCTAAACTCTTGACGATGCGCGTCATATTCAGACGAACTTCTCTTTTGTGACTTTGGCTAAATTACCTAATGCTTCAGGTTCCTATATCTATGAGATGACTTTCTTATAGGGTTGTTATAAAGCTTGAATATAAAGCATCCAGCAGAGTGGCGGGCACACAATAGTACTGTGCTTGCAACAGTTAATCTACCCTCTTCCCTGTAAGCCCAGAAATCATATTACAATTTACTTAATTAGCAACTATTGACTACTCTTTTATAACTTTTAATCTACAATTTCCACTAAGAAAAACTCTTTTTTAAATAAAAATAATTTCATTTAAAATTCTTATTAAAAGTAATTATAGACGCTTTTTCACAGCAATATTAAAAGATACTTTAATAAACCAGTTGTAAATATGTAAAGTCACAAAAGAAATATACAAACTAGCTTACTGCACAGATGGAAATCTTATTTATCTTAATTTCCCAGGGGGAAGAGGGAAGGGGAATATTTATTAAGCGACACTCTCCAAGCCACTTTACCTGCGTTATCTTATTTAAAGTGTTCAGCAATTTTGTTTCATTATTTTGCAAATGAAGAAACTTAGGCTCAGAGAGATTGTAACTTGTACATGTTCAGAGAGTGGTGGAACCAAAATTTGAAACTTCATTCTGTTTGACTTCAGAGCATGAAGTCTTTCCTTTACGAGTTTGAGGAACTGATCTGTAGAAAGTGTCTACTCTAAGCCTCAAGGCCTCGGCCCTTCATTCTCTGCACCCTTCCTTGTCTTTCCTTGGTCTTCCATCTCTGTCCTCCTCAATGAATTATGACCGAGATCCCCATTATCCTCAGAATGGCGGGGTTTTCTGGCATAACTAAAGCTGGAACTTTGAGTCCTCTGGTGTGTGGGATTCTACCTCCTCCCAAATATTGAATTGCATAACTTAATATGCAAAGAGGATTTTAAAATTTTTGTTTGTTTGCTTGCTTGTTTTTGCCAAAGGAGTAAAGAGGATCTGGTGAAAGAGCTGGGGGTGAGAGTGATAGAGGAGGGGCTACATGGCATCCCAGTGGACGTTTGCCATTTTAATTTTTTGGACCTTCTAACTTCTGAATCCTCTTTGTATATTTAAGACTTTCACAGTGTGAGGGGAGAGGTCCAGACAATTGTCCTGGCCTCTTTGTAGCCTGAATGCGGCACATGACTGAGGCCTAGGCAATCAGACAAACCTTGCAAGGGCTCTGAATTGGGAGCTAGTGAGCTAGAGGAGGTCTGGGCCAGAAGCTGAGAGATTAGTGTCACCGAAAGACTTTGTCAATGTCTGGGAACCATCAGCATCTCTTGGGGGCCAAGGAACCGTACAACCCACCATCGGATAAGAGGCTGTCCTTCCACCCTGCTTCTGGTTGCCACTCGGCCACAGCCCTGGGCATGTCTGGTACCCTGAGAACTTCGGGTTCATCAGGGAAAGAGGCCTGAGTTCTATAGGGGTGTCTTTGTATCCTCCTGAGGGGCACCCTTAGTAGAGGGGCCAGGACCCTCAATGAGGAGCTGGGGCAGAGAACACGAGCAACTTTTTTCTGAGCACTCGTTAGATGCTCTCCCAGGGAGGGAGGGAGACTGGGAGGATTCAAAGGGGTGGTTTCTGTGTGAGCAGGTGGCCAAGGGCCATGATACTTCGGAACAGATGAGGTCTGAGATATTCAGGTGACCTATACATTCGAGAGCTCTCTCATCAACAACCCTGCCAAAGAGTGTGGGCTTGAAGCAGTAAAGATCGATTTCATATCCCACCTCTGACACAAATAAGGTGTGTCAGTGACATGTCACAGAAATGGAGTCACAATGTTCACATCTCTGAAATGGCATAATAATGCACCTTTATCTACAATTTGTAGGGCAATCATGAATAAATGAGAGTCTGTTAGTCAAAGAGCAAGACGTTTTTTGGGGGGAGCCAGGGCTTAGGTACCAGCCACACCTATACCTTAGAAAACACTTACTACCTTAGCCAGTGCTAGGAAAGTGAGAGGCAGCTAATGGAAAAAAGCTAATGTTTTGATCGCCTCACATTTGCCTGTAACACATATTTAGAGCATTCTGACTAGTAATTCTGTTCTTTTGGCTGAGAAGTCTTTGATTGGAAACACAGTGGAGTGGACATCTGTGTGTTTGATTTTGAGGGGGGCACAGCTTCCCTTCTTTAGGATTTTCCTCCCCAGACCTGAGTGGTTCTGATGGGGCTACTCATCTCAGTACTCAGGCTCCTGATCACAAGAATTGCATGTGGCCCAGACAATTAGAGCACATAATTCTTTCCAGAATCCAATCTGGAACAGAGACACATGAGGTCAAAGCCCTCTGGTGCCACATTCAATGGCAGTACATTAGAGAAATGGAGACCACAGGCTCTTGCCCACTGAGCCCCATGCTGCTATCTTGTCTGTCTTTCTGAAACCATTTCTTCAGCTATTCCTTGACTTATGTCCAGTAACTCCCCTCTCCTATTTATGTTAGAGTTTAGTTCTGTTGCTCAAAGTAAAAAATATCTTTACAGAGTGATTTTTAATTTGTGTAAAGGACGGAAAATAGCACTTAAAACTAAAACAGTAAAGTGGCTTTTGATTTTAAGGGGCGGGGGTGGTTTCAAGATGATGGTGACCTATTTCCAAGCCATCCCCTTCCTCTTGCAGAGGCTGGTGAGAGGGTGAGGAAGAGAAGATGGTGCATCTCCTAGCAGAGCCATGCCTGGTGGGACACAGAAAGGGGTTGAGATAGGGCTGAATTGCTCTGCCTAACAAAGCAGGAGAAGTTTCTGGAAGACGGTAAGCAAAAAGATGGCAGGAGGCTAGAAATTAAGGGCAAAGTAGCCAGAGGGATTTTGAGAATAAGAATAACACATTTGATGTGAAATAGTTTGAATTGTTTCACTGTAAATTCAATATCCATTTCCCCATGGAAAAAGTCAACTATGCACAAATTTCTGTATGACTGAATGTGTGTGTGTGTGTGTGTGTGTATCAAGGAAAGGGCCTAGGATCTATGTCTAGCATGATACGGTGTAGAATAGCGATGGTAAAAATACGGGAAGGCAAGACGATGCATGCACTAAACCACTTTAGCAAAATAGGGTGCGTTCATTCCTCCTGGAGAGATTGGGTGGCACACAGGCTCGCCTCTGCAAGTGGTTTCATTTTAATCTCAGAGAGCAGAGTGCATCAGCTAACAACATCTGGTTTATAGGACTGTATTCACAATCCACACATGGATTTTGATGGGACAGGGAAGAGCTTGGAAGACAAGTAGGAAAGAACCTTGTTCCTCTAGAGCAGGGTTTGGCCAACCACAGCTGTTGGTGTAAATACTTTTACTGCTACACAGAGGGCTCGTTCGTGTACATCATTTCTATGGCTGCTCTCACCTGTACAGGCGGAGGCGATTTGCCACAGAAACCACGTGGATCACAAGGTCTAAAATAGTTACTCTCTGGCCCTGTGAAAGAAAGTTTGCCTACTTCTGCTCTAGAGGCCAAAAAATGCCTTATAGGAATAGGCAGCCTTTGGCTCAAGTTTTAAAGAAGGTCCTACATATTTGGCCCATAACCCTGAGGTAAGGTGACATGGTTTATTTCAAGAGAAACCAGGTAAAATCTAAACCAAGTACCGGAATGCCTTTTTAAAAAACTTTTGTCAGTGAAACTCTTAATTTTCCTCTTCTCTTGTCTACTGTTAGAAGCAGTCTGGTAGAGGATAGAGGGCATGGCTTTGGGATTAAGTGGTTATAGACCTGCATCCTGGCTCTTCAACATACTGGTTGTGTGATCTGGAGCAATTTGCTTCACTGAGAAATCTGTTTTCTTATTGGTAAATGGGTAGAATAAAGCCCATTACATGAGGCTGTTGTGAAAACTAAATGATATAACACTCAGTGTGCCTAGATTTTTGGAAACTCTCAATAGCTATCACCCACAGCCTTCTCTCCCTACCCTCAACTCTTTGCTATACTTTGTGCATATGAAGGAGAGCTTCATAATTAGCCAAGTGTCCCCAAGGCCATCTTTTTGCTACTAAACAGTAGTAACTATCAGTTGCTTGGCTCCATGCCAGCCAGGAGATCAGGACAGGCTGACGGAATAATAATGTTTAGATCCACTTGGAGTCTTCACATTATTCCAAAGAAAGACGAGAAATAAGATCTGCCGGGTTCCCTAGGAGTTCCCCAACCTTCTGAGCCCAAATTCTTGAGTCTGGGCCTCAGTGTATGTACGGAGAGGAGGAGGCAAAGGCCAAGAAGGGTCTTAGGCCAGGCCTGTAGAGGTACCAGTGGCCCAGCAGCAGAAAAGCCCAGACAGACTATTTAAGATAATTTAGGACAAGCATCTTCTCTTTGGATTTGTGGACCAGGTTTAAGATCCCAGAGACCTGACATGGGAATTGGTTTCTGTGAATAGAGGATTCCTGCTGAGCAAGGAAATACACCAAATTATACCCCACAGAGAAATTACCTGCCTACCTGCCTTCTGGGCAAATACCTTACATACTAAAGTGCCTGAAAAGTCTGGCCTCTTGGACTTGAGTGTATCGTGGAACTCCCATGCCTGCTATCTTGTTTCTGTGTGAGAGGAGAAAAAGCCTCTCTCCTACCTGGCTGCCAAGCCAGCTCCCAGTAGTGTGAAGTTAGAAGAGCTCTAGTCTCCTGGGTGAAGTTTTAAGTCCTCTTCATTGTTGAATGCAAATTAAGACCTCTTCAGGTTCACAAAATTCATTGTCACCATAAGAATGCTGGTAACCACCATCACCTGAGCTCTTGCTAAGCGTCAGCTGTTTCACATGGATCTTATTTCTAATCTTCACCACAAGCCGGGTAGGCTGGACTTGTTACCCCCATTTTAGAGATGATGAAATTGAGGGTTAAGAAGTTAAATCACTTGCCCAAGACAAAGGTGGTGAAGTCTAACTCTAAAAGCACACCCCAAAGCTCCCTTGCCATATCTATGTTGCTTTTGCTCACAAAGATCCAGATCAGTGTTTCCCTAACTGCCCAAGCTCTCCCCTGGAGATTCTGATTTGGTGAGTCCGAGGTGGGCTGGGAGAATTTAGGATTTGATAGGTGATTCTTGTCATCCGGGAATTTGGGAAACACAGGTAGGCATCAAACTCCTCCCTCCTTAGCTTCAAACTGTGACTCTTACAGGGAGACTGAAGTCAGGCATGTGTACGAGACACCAGTCCCTATAAAATCCAAGCATAAGGAGATGAAAAAGCTCAAGTTCAATAACAGCTCCTTTTTCTTAAGAGCCTGACATGATTTCTTGGGGAGCCGAGATATATGACATGGAGTAGTAACCATGACTGGGATAATTGTGCTGAATTAGCTTGATTAGCTGCTGTAGACTGGCTTTAGCAGATGCCAGCCGTGAAAATGGTCAAAATAAACTAGACAGGTCTCAGAATGACTGAGAGTAGATTTCTTGGGCTGTGAGACCATCGTGGGCTCAGTGGCATGGGGGATGGAAGATGGTTGCAACGACAAAGCTGCTGGGAAGATGCTGAGTCACAATTGCTGAACAGTCATGGCTGGGCCTGAGCAGGTGTGAGGGTCTTTTTCTACAGGGTGTCCTGCTTCGCAGGCTGCTAGAGGCACGTTACAGGATGCTAGTACATCAACGGAAAGGACAGGGAGAAAAGATTTAGAAAAGCCTTTAATTTAAATTCAAACTTATGACAAATCTTTCATGTGGTGGCAACCTGAGGATAAAAACAAAATCATAAAACATTTATCTCCAGGCAAAAAACTGGCCTTTCAGAAATAAAATAGAAAATAAAGGAATGTGGAGCCAAGGGAAATTTTGTTTAATGTTCTGAATGGGCATGCAAAAAATCTCCCCCCCCCCCCAAAAAAAAAAACAAGAAGAAAGGAAGATGAGAAGAGAGAGAAAATAAATAACAAAAACAATAACAAGGAAACAATAACAAGGTAATTTAAAAACACAAAAAAATGTTTTTGATTGTCTAGAATGAAAACCTTTTGGCCTTACTACCATTCAAATAGTCTTCCCTATTGGTGTGAGATGCTATAATTCTGAGTAAGAAGAGGTATCTGGTAGGATTAGGTCCAAACGTGTACAACAAAAATAAATATGTAAGTAAAAGTGGCTGCAGCAAGATAGTTTAGTTCTTGCCATCATGAAAGAAGTCCAGACGGACAGACGGAGATAGTCCAGAACTAATGCGGCCATTTATAGTCTCAAAGACTCAGGCTCCCAGGCTCCTTCTATCCATCTGTTCTTCCATAAGCATTTGGCTTCTTCCCCCAAAAAGTCTGCTTAAACTCCAGGCTTCATATCCACATTTTAGTCCTCAAGAATAAGAAAGAAAGAGAAAAGTGGCAAAGGGCATGCGTTAGCTGTCTTTCAAGGAAGTTTCCTGTAAGTTGCTCCGTAGCACTTCTGATACCATCTGACTGGACAGCACCTAGGCACAGGGCCATATTTAACTGCAAGGGAAAATGGAAACTGGTCTTCAGTCACACGTGCGCACGGCTGAAGATTAGGAATTTACTCACAAAGGCAGAAGGGGTGAATGGATAGGCGAGTGGGCAAATGGTTTTTGCAACAAAATGTAATGTTCTAGCCACAAAGAAACAGCTTGTGGAAACTCTGGGCTAGGTAACCAACAGGATCTGAGAATAAGCCTTTCCTTCCTGGCCCTGTCCCCTCACCCAGAGAGGGGAGGCTTAAGGATAAAACGCTCCTCCCTGATACCCTGCCCACCCCAACAATGCCTCCAGTCAGGTGCCCCAGAAAAAACACCTGCCATGAGCTCCGGGAGGCTGTGAAGGCTACTCAGCTTCATCTACATCATGGGAGCAAGTCACTGACTCAGAAAGGGAGGGCCCACCTGTGCACTGCCAGGTGTGTTCCAGAAGGCGGGTGCTGCCCTGGGGCACTGCCCTTTGGTGATTCCACTGCTGAAACTTCTTGCCGTACCAACTGGCCTGAGACCTGGAACTAGCACTGCTGCTGTGGCAGATGTTGTCCCACCTTGTCTTCTGTGGCCCACAGTGCAAGGACTGATCATTTAGCTGCTCTTGGTGGGGCTGAGAAGGCAGAAATGATGGGATGGTTGTGTGGGGGAGGGCTGCAGAGCTCAAAGAGTTAGGTATACAGGTTAATAAGAACATTGGATGAGCCTTTACTCTATGCCAGGCACCATTCAGTTTTTTAATATTGGGGCCTCACAATAAACTTGGGGAGAAGATGGGCTCATTATACCTATTTTGCAGATGAGAAAACAAAGGCTTCAAGAGGCTACTTGCCCAGAGTGAACTCAGCTAATAAGTGATACAGTCAGGTTTTAAGCCCCAGGCCCTTCCGACCCCAGAGAGTGCCCTTGACCCCTACACTATGCCCTTTAGCCTTTGAAAGGTGCTGCTCAGAAATACTCATCCCTTCCTGATGCTTTCACACCGAGATGTAGCCAGAGCAGCCGTACGTGGCTACGACTGGGGTAGGGGTGGCAGGCTACATTTGGTGTTGTCATATAGGAAACCAGGGGGTGAGCAGAATATTTGAACAAAACTGATGCTAATTACTCTAAATAAGAATCTGCCCAGTGTAAGCTTGAAAGTGGCAACTTTTTTCCCTCCCTGCTTCATTCCCACTTCTCTTGCTCTGCTGCTTTTGAGCAGTTGTCAGTGATGCTATCAAGCTGGCAGGGGATGTCAGGAAAGAGAGAATTTATTCCTCTTCTCCAGCAGCTGAGGATGTCACCTCCCCAGTGACAGACACTCCCTTCCTACAGAGAGAAAGCAGCAAAACCTGGCATCTAATGAGTGGCCAGCTGGGGTTTCATGCCTAACGCTCACGTGGTGAAAAGGGAAGGGGAAGGTTTTATTCCCAGATATGTTTTTGTGCTGTCTGAAAGATGTTGGCTTATGAGGCCCAAAGGAAGGCTGGCCCCTGGGACCACCATGTGAGCACAGACCCAACTGTCCAGCCAGCTGGTGCTGAAGAAGGGTCTGGTCCAGACAGCCCTGGAACTTCTTTGAGGCCATCAAAAAGGAACTGACTTAGAAAATCAGAGAGCTTGCTTTTTTTGCTTGTTTGTTTATTTGGTTTTTGTTCTTTTTTATAATAAAGTTTGTCTCTTTTCTGTATGTAGCCATTTTCCTCATTACCAATAGCCAGGCAATACTACCAAATTTGTGGGTGGGTCTGTCAGCTTTAGACCAATGAGTAGACTTCATCAGAATGACAACTTTTTGATAACAAATCTCTAGTCCAGATCAATTTTTCTACATGGTTCCTAGTGTCCAGAAGTAAAAAGAATAAATTCGTTTTGCTCAGGAGTTCTTTCTGGAACTGAGACCTTAAAGAAATCTCTTCTGTGGTTCTTTATAAAGTGGCCTCTGATATAATGAACAAGATATCTAGTATTAGGATAGTCTCATGATTAGGGTTGCCAGGTTGAGCAAATAAAAATATAGAACATCAGTTAAATTTGAATTTCAAATAAGCAGTGAGTAATTTTTTAGTGTATGTCCCATGAAATATTTGCAACATAACTTCTAGTAAAAAATTATTGGGTACTACATGATCTCACTTATTTGTGGAATCTAAAAAAGTTGAACTCATAAAAGCAGAGAGTAAAATGGTGGTTGGCAGGGGCTGGGGAGTAGGGAAAATGGGGAGATGTTGGTCAAAGGGTACAAAGTTTCTGTTATGCAGGATGAACAAGTTCTGGAGATTTAATGTGTGGTTTGGTGGCTGTAGTTAATAATACTATATTGTATAACTGAAATTTGCTAAGTGAGTAATTTTAAGTGTTCTGACCACACACACACACACACACACACACACACACAGGCACACAGAGTAACCGTGTGAGGTTCTGGACATTTTAATTATTTTGACTGTGGTAATCATTTCACAATATATACATATATCAAAAATCACATTGTATACCTTAAATATATACAACTTTTATTGCCAAAAATAAATTAGATTTAAAAATTTTTGATGTTTATTTGAAATTCAAATTCAATTGGGATTTCCATATTTTATTTAGCAACCTGACTTGATAAATACAACATGGAGACTCATAGAGCTGCTTTTATCTTGTTTGTTTAACATTTTATTTACATCCACGTTATATACCCACCAAGTTCAGGGAGTCAAACAGTTCAACATGGCTTGCTATAAATACACGGTTCTTGCACTATTCCCTCTCTTCATTTCCCACAGTCCAGAAACAACAATTTTCAGCTCCTCTAGCTGATTTTTTCTGGTGAGGGAGGTGTAGCTCCATTTCTCTAACCACCATGCTTGTGGTACATCTTGATTTCTCCGTTTTAGACATTCTCTATTGACTTCCTTCTATGCAAGATGAGAATTTAAGCTTTCACCACCTTCCCCAAGCCAACTGCCCTTCTCCACACTCTCCCAGTGTAGTTATATGGTCATTTTGATCCAATCAATAGTCAGGATTTACATTATTATGACCATGTAAATACTAATCACAGCCGAGCCATTTACATTTCTTTTGTGGCATAACTTTTGGAATCTGTTTTGCGGGGGGGGGGGGCGGTTATAGTAATGGTCTTTGCTGAGTTTTTAAGGTACTTATCACTGACTTGTCCTAAAATTCTCTCCCAGTTATGTAAATCCCTCAATATATTCAAAACACGTTAGGTATCCTCTCAACTTCATCTTCTCTGAAAAAGTCCTCCCCCTTCTTACCTCTGACTTGAATTGACTGATCTCTTGGCCAGTGCACAGCTTCGTCCTGGGATCCCCCTTTATCACCATTCGTGGCACTCCCTTTGCCTCTTGTACTAGTTCATTTATTCCCTGGAGGCAGTGTCTCCTATTTCTCAGGTCACTCCCTCATCTGATGTGGTATACCTTCTGATAGGCCCTCAGTAACTACTTGTTGAAGAAAGAGTAGATGAATCCATGAAAACCACTGTATGGGATGAAGACTCTGGCCTCTTGGAGGGTTGCCATAGGGACCTTCACCTTGCTTAGCACATGCTGTGGTACCTAAGACAACACTCTGGATCCCACCTTCCTACTCCCATCTCCAGCCCCCTCAGCTGGCCTTCTGGTCTCCCCAGAAGTCAGGATGTCTTCCTTTTCCATAGGAAATGTCAGGGCCAACAGCACTAATGAGTTCACTGGTGAGCAGCCCCTGGGTGGCAGGCAGGATGCCTGAAATGTCCTGCTGGGTTGGGCACTGCTGAGGGATTTCCAGCCTCTCACTTCCTCCTGAGCCTGGGTGAACTCTCACCTCATTACTGAAATCTTGACTCTCTCCCACTGTTCCAAACAAAACTGTCTGAGTGAACAGCCATTAAAATGTCATTAGAAGCAGCAGGTACTGGGTGCTGAAATTTATGAAACTGCAGTGAGAGTGATGAGTAATGAAGGTAATAGGACACTTGCACTATTTATTTGTTGTTTTTTTTTCTTCTTCACTAGTGATTAATTAAATAAAATGCCTAGCGATTTAATGGTTTGCCTCTCTCCTAACTGGATGTGGGTGGTTATAAAAGGGATAGATTCATTTTTTATTTCCAAACTGTGGCCTGACAGAGAATGCTTCTGTTTTCTGATCCACACTCTCATTTTTCTCTTTCATCCACTTTTCCTCATCTGATAGAATAAACATCATGCAGAATGAAATCTTAAGCACTTTCCTCTTTCGACATACCAGAGATGTGACCCTGATGTCACCTGGTCTGACTAAATGTTCATTTATTCTAGATTCTCATAGTGGGAGCAAGGGCTGGGCGAGCCAATTTTCTCCAGTGGGTAGAGAGACTGAGGCAGAGAATTCCCATCTAGGTAAGAGAAACACAGAGAAATTCCTCTGGAACAACATAGTTGGAATGAAAACTAGAGACTTGCTCATGGCTGAGATTGTGCAATTAGAAACCATGTTCAATGAGCAGTTATGATGAACACTGTCAATTTCCACCTATTCAGGGGAAAATAACTATTTAATATATTTGCTTGTGTGGGATATTACTCTGCCCTACTTGGAGGGAAGTATCTGCATGAAATTAATTTCTTTTACTAAAAAAACACAATCAGGACAGTTTTAGCTGCCACTGGCTGTTAATAATAGTCCCAAACTTAAAGGTAGTAATTGTTGGGGAAAGTACCTTTTAGTTCTGCAGCCAGTTTGAAAAGTTGGGTCTCTCCCTTAAAGCAGGTTAGACAAAATGGTTATAGATACTTTCTGAGGAAAGAGGAAGGAAAAATTTCCAAAACAGAATGAAGGATTTAAAGAGTGAAAGGTGGATGACAGCAAATATTAGATTATGCTGAGAGGAAAAAATTTCCCTTTTTCCCTTCTAGGTTCTGTGGCTGGTCTAATAATTGAATTGACGTAAGGCAGATTAGCAGGAGAAAAACAAATTTAATTTCATATATATGGGAGTCCTACAAGGATATGAGACTCAAATAAGGAAGCTTTTATACCTTTGAAATAAAGAAACAATAAATTTGTAAAGACAAGGCAGAGGGATTTGGGCTAGGGGTAGTAAATGATGAAGTAACAAGGCTTGTTTATACAGCCTTATCGGCCCTGAATCAACCTGTCTCTGGTGATAAGGATATCTTCCTTCCTCCTTGTACAGGCAGGGTACCTTTCACATGGGAGATTTATCTCCTGCTTTTATGAAAGAAGGGCAGGATGGTGGGGGGAGGTCACAGCAACCTTCCTGCTTCTGCCGTTTTCCCTGACTCCTTCAGCTTAAGATATTCAATATGCGAGGGTACCATATTTTGGAGTAGCATGTCCTGAACCCCATCAGTGACAAAGAATATTTAGCCATGGTATTATTTAAAATAGTGGCAAACCCAATAAAGACCGGGAAACTGAGAATGATGGGTGTACCTAGGTATAGATAAGCCAGAAAACCGCCGGGAGGTCTTGGACAAATCTCTACCTGGCACGAGCTTGGCCACTTTCTGTCTTTACTCAGACTGCATCTTGGGGCAGGAACATTCTCCTTCCCCTACTTCAGCTGGCAGGATGGCACTCACACTTGGATACTTCTTTCAAATGCCTTCTCTTTCGGGGTTATCCCCCCAAGGTGACTTGGGTACGCTTGCTCACGTGCGCCTACAACATCTGTACTCACCTCACATCCCACTGTACTGGAATTACTTCTTCACATGTTTGCTCCCTGCTAGAGAGTGTGCTACCTCTGAGACTGTCTTATTCATTTTCTTTCTTCTTTTTTGTTTGAATCTTTGAATTTTATTTTATTTATATTTCTATACAGCAGGTTCTTATTAGTTATCCATTTTATACATATTAGTGTATATATGTCAATCCCAATATATGTCTTATTCATTTTCATAGCCCTAGAAAATGCCATGATGCTTGAAAACAGTAAATATTTAGAAAATAAATGTTGAATGATTTAATAAATGACTGTTTAATTGTTATTTAATAATATTAAGAAGAAGAACTTGCTTTTGAATTGTACTCTGTAATCTTCAAAGTATATCCACACACATTATCTCATTTGCTCCTCGGAGCCTACTGTGAAGTAGGCAGGGCAGGTGTTACTATTTTTTTTTTTAACAAATTTATTTATTTTTGGCTGCATTGGGTCTTCATTGCTGCGCGAGGGCTTTCTCTAATTGTGGCGAGCGGGGGCTACTCTTCGTTGCGGTGTGCATGCTTCTCATTGCGGTGGCTTCTCTTGTTGTGGAACACCAGCTCTAGGCGCCTGGGCTTCAGTAGTTGTGGCGCGTGGGCTCAGTAGTTGTGGCTCACGGGCTCTAGAGCGTAGACTCAGTAGTTGTGGTGCACGGGCTTAGTTGCTCCACGGCATGTGGGATCTTCCCGGACCAGGGATCGAACCCACGTCCGCTGCATTGGCAGGCGGATTCTTAACCACTGTGCCACCAGGGAAGTCCCAAGTGTTAGTATTAAATAGGGCTTAGAAAGCAAATTTAATCACTTCTTAGGCTTTAGAGAAGAGATGATATAGCCAAAGTTACATTGGTTATTGCACAATGAGAAAAACACTGGGGAACATTGTATGCTTGATCAGAACCCCTTTTTTGGGATTCTAGAAAAAATTCTGCATCATCCCTATATTCCTTCTAATTATCTTTAGTTATAAGCAGATGGTCTTGTTTCCTGAGTCATGAATTGTGAATCCTGGGCGCATATATAGAATTACTCTTGAGGTTATAAATCTAGCAGTAATGACTTAAGACTGACAAAGAAATCTTTGTTCTTGCTTAGGGTGTGAGCTATGGAGAGTATGAGGTTATGCTCCCATTCCAGCATTCATCCCTCTGGGTGCCCAGGAGTTGGGGGTGTCCACCACCTTGAGTCATACTTGATATTAGAGAAGGACCGTATTGGAGTAGAAAGATCCTCAAAGTGGGTGCTTAACTTTAATGTAGCTCTCTTTGTTCTGGGGTGTAAAAAGATGCTATAAAACTAAGATTCCAAGAAGAGAATGGAAGAAAAAGAATATGGCAATTTAATAAGGTCCTTGTGCTTTTTCCCTACCTATTTATCCTTTCTTCTCTGATAATAGCTCTGATTTTCCCTTAAAGAACCACTTCACTCCATAAGGTTTTGGTGAGGTCAACCCACCGGTAGTTGGTTCCAGGGATAACCATGCAAACTTGGCCTTGTCAGTTGGTGTCTGCCATCTCCCTAGCCACAGTGATCGGCTCAGGAATGTGCACATGATTCAGGTTTCCCCAAGGAGACTCCGTTTTGAGGCTCTGTTGAAACTATTGGAATGGAGAGGCTGTCCTTCTCCTGGAATGCTAGCTAAAAGGAGAATATAAATCAGGAGCTGGCAGGGGTTCACAGTGGATAGGTCCTGGCTGAGGTGAAGCCAACAAAGAAGAAAGCAGAACTAAGAGATGTGAAAAGAACTATATGGGCTTGGTCTGGATGACCTTCTTTAGTCCCTGGATACAGTTGTACCTAATGTCAGTTCTACTTACTTTGGATTTTTCAGTTACATGACCTAATACATATGTAATAAGCTAATAATTTCTCTCTCTCTCAAATCAGTTGTAGTTATATTTCTGGTATTTTTGTTTGTTTGTTTTTGCAACTCAAATCCTGATAAAAGCATACAACTTGGGGTAATACGGTGGGAAGGGCACATGAAACCGATGAGAAAGCTTGGCTGGGAAGTTGTTCGTATGAGACAAGGTTCGGTATCTCACAGTACCCGGGTGGAAAAAAGGAAATGAGGGCTTCCCTGGTGGCGCAGTGGTTGAGAATCTGCCTGCCAATGCAGGGGACACGGGTTCGAGCCCTGGTCTGGGAAGATCCCACATGCCGTGGAGCAACTAGGCCCATGAGCCACAACTACTGAGCCTGCGCGTCTGGAGCCTGTGCTCCGCAACAAGAGAGGCCGCGATAGTGAGAGGCCCGCGCACCGCGATGAAGAGTGGTCCCCACTTTCCACAACTGGAGAAAGCCCTCGCACAGAAACGAAGACCCAACACAGCCAAAAATAAATAAATAAAAAAATTCTAAGTCTCTGCAAATTAAAAAAAAAAAAAGGAAAGGAAAGGAGATTAGAATTCACACACACCTTCAGGGGACAGTGTGGGTGTGTGTAAGTGTTGGGGCAGCAGCAAGTGATACGGCCAGTCACATGGAAATGTTACTTGCAGGTGCTCCAGGTGGCTGCTGTGCTAAGGGGCGTGTATGGGAGTGGTTTGTAAAGACATGTGGCTGTCATAGTCAATTAGAAATTAGAAGTAAAATATAACTGCTATTGCTGTGTTTGTATCCAAGCAGCATTTGTTATGACCAGGTTATAAGAAGTGCCTCTGGAATATGGGCGTTTACCTTACGCAAATTATATTAATGACTCACTTCATTCACATATGAAAGAGGTAAAGAGAAAGTGAGTTTTGTTAATAAAACTTTGCTGACCAGCGATTCTTCACCTGGGGTTCGTGGCTCGTGGTTACGCCTCAGAGCCTCTGTGAATCCCTTGAAATTATGTGTAAAAATTGCATGTATGTGCACTTTTCTGAGGAGAGGCTCCAATTCTCCAAAAGGTAGATGAACGAAAGAGTTGATTGCACCCAGAGTAGACACTTGACCCACGTTGGCCAATCAGCAGCCACTTCCTCCTGTGAATTAAGACTTGAGAGTGAGCAACTTCCTGTCAATCTCTGAGAGAGGCTGGCACTGAGGAGAGTAAACTCAGGAACTGAAGGGCTGACATAAGGAGGGAAAGCAAACACTGTCTAGCTGTAAGGGAAGAAAGGTGGAACCAATGTCACGGAGTATGAAAGCATGAAGACATGTGGCCCCAGAGACAGACCGTGAGAGCTGTGCTCTGAGTCATGACAGCTTGTTGGTTCTTGCTTCAGGTGTCACGTGATGCCTTGAAGCCTGGCTCTGCCTCTGCTTTGCCATCTGTGAGAGGCTCCTGTGTCTTTCCAGGACATTTGCTTCCTTTTTTTTGCCTTGGTTAAGCTGGTTCCAGTTGGTTTCAGTTATTTGCAAATAAAAGGCTCTCAAATAAAACAAGGACTTACAATGAAAAGACGTGAGAAGATCCTTGCTGGAGAGGAAGTGGAACAAGTGGGGGCTCTTACATACATTGTCTCATTTAATCTTAACTGAATTCCTGCCATCTTCCAGCTGAGGAAATGGAGTCTCAGAAGGCTTAAAAGCCCTTCCCAAGTCACAGAGCTAAGAAAATTTTAATTACGTTATGGTAAAATTTAATGAATACAATTTTATTTATGGCAATATCAATAACTCTCTAGTGATACGGATATTCATGTTGCCTTCTTTCTGGGCAAAAAGAATGAAAATTGACAAATGAAAACTTCATGGATCTTCCATTCCTGGATCCCCTGGTTCTTCCAAAGAATTTTTCAACTCTCTTTTCAATCAGAAATCATTTATTCTCTTTATTTAAAAAAAGAGTGCTGTCTTTTTTGCTATCTTTAATAAATGTTTATTTTGTCATTATAAAATATATTTATAAGTTCATTATACAAAAGTTTAAATCCAGGAATATACAAATTGGAAGAAAAGCTACCATCCCAATCGTTGCTAACATTTAGATGTATTTCCTTCTAATATATTTTATTATACATAGTTTAGTTATTTTTGGATTTGTTTTGTCTCTTGTAGTTGAGACCATACTGTATTAAAATTATTTTTTACCAAGTTTCTGATGTTGCTAGAACTTTGAACTTGAAGGAAGCTTGGCTACTAGTCGTGCTTCTATTTTTTCTACTATCACTACTACTATTTTTACTAATGCTACTACTATTATCTAAATGTGGAAACTTGCCTTATATTTACAAAATGCTTTCACTTGTATGATCTTTATTTAAAATTAAATCTTTATTTTAAAATTAAAATGAGATATAGCTTCTCAACAAAGTTTTAAGTGTAATTCTGGTGTTGTTGGCTATGTGTATAATGTACAGCAGATCTCTAGAACTTACTCATCTTGCTTGCCTGAAATTTTATGCTCATTGATTTATAGTTCTCCATTCCCCCCCACCCCCACCAGCCCCTGGCAACCATAATTCCACTCTTTGATTCTATGAATTTGACTATATTAGATACCTCAATAAGTGAAATCATGCAATATTTATCTTTCTATGACTGGCTTATTTCACTTAGCCTAATGTCCTGAAGTTTCATCCACATTGTCACATATTGCAGAATATCCTTCTTTTTAAAGGCTGAATATTATTCCATTATATGTATATACCACATTTTCTTTATCCATTCATCAGTTGATGGGTATTTAGGTTGTTTCCACATCTTGACTATCACGAATAATGTGCTGTGATAAACATAAGGGTGCTAATAATATCTGTCCAAGATTCTGATTTCAATTCTTTTGGATAAATACCCGGAAGTGGGATTGCTCACTTCTGTGTAGTTCATATGGTAGTTCTATTTTTAATTGTTTTGAGGAACCTCCATATTGTTTTTCATAGCAGCTGCACCATTTTACATTCCCACCAACAATGTACAAGAGTGCAATTTCTCCACGTTCCTCACCGACACTTGTTGTCTTTGTTTTTGGATAATAGTCACCCTGTCATGTGCAGGGTGATATCCCATTGTGGTTTTGATTTGTATTTCCCTGATGATTAGTGATGTTGAACATTTTTCACATGCCTGTTGGCCATTTGTATGTCTTATTTGGAGAAATGTCTACTCAAGTCCTTAGCCCATTTTAAAAATCGTGTTATTTGTATTTTTTGCTAATGAGTTGTATGAGTTCTTTAGATATTCTATTGATGAACCTCTTATCAGATCTATGGTTTGAAAATATTTTCTCCCAATATGTAGGTTGCCCTTTTACTCTGTTGATTGTTTACTTTGCTGTGCAACAACTTTTTAGTCTGGTATAATCCCACTTGTCTATTTTTGCTTTTATTGCCTGTGCTTTTGGTGTCATATCCATGAAATCTTTGCCAAGACCATTGTCATGAAACTTTCCCCCTATCTTTTCTTCTGGGAGATTGATAGTTGCAGGTGTTACATTTAAGTTTTTAAACCATTTTGAGGTAATTTTTGTATCAGGTGAAAAATAAGGGTCCAATTTCATTCTTTTGTTTGTGGATATCTAGTTTTCCCAATACCATTTATTTAAGGGACTGTCCTTTCTTCACTGTGTATTCTTGGCACCCTTATTTCTGGTCTCTCTGTTTTGTTTCATTGGTTTATGTGTCTGTCTTTATGTCAGTACCATACTATTTTGATTACTGTAGCTTTGTAATATATTTTGAAATCAGGAGGTGTGATGCCTCCAGCTTTGCTCTTCTTCCCTAAGATTGATTTGGGTATTAGGGGTCTTTTGTGGTTCCATATGACTTCTAGAATTGTTTTTTTCTATTTTGGTAAAAAGTGCCATTGGGATTTTGATAGGAATTACACTGAATCTGTAGATCACTTGGGTAGTATGGACATTCTACCAATATTAGTTTTTCCAATCTATAAACATGGGATGTCTTTCCATTTGTTTATGTCTTTAATTTATTTCATCAATGTTTTGTTATTTTTAGTATATAAGTATACAAGGGTGTTGAATTTTGTTAAATGCGTATTCTGCATCTACTGAGACAATCATGTGATTTTAATCCTTTATTCCGTTAAAGTAGTGTATCACATCAATTTTTTGTATGTTGAAACATTCTTGCATTGTAGAGACAAATCCTACTTGGTCATGGTGTATGAGCCTTTTAGTGTGCTGTTGGATACAGTTTGCTAGCATTTTGTTGAGGATTTTTGCATCTATATTCATCAGGGAATTGACTTGCCATTTTCTTTGCTTCTGGTGTCTTCATCTGGCTTTAATATCAGGGTAAGACTGGCCTTGTAAAGTGAGTTTGAAGTGTTCTCTCCTCGTCAATTTTTTGCAAAGAATTTGAGAAGGGTTGACATTAATTCTTCTTTAAATTTTTGAAGAATTCACCAGTGAAGTCCACTGGTCCTGGGCTTTTCTTTATTGAGAGATTGTTGGTTGATGATTCAATCTCCATTCTAGTTATAGGTCAGTTTAGAATTTCTATTTCTTCATGATTCAGTCTTTGTAGTTTGCATGTTTCTAGGAATTTATCCATTTCTTATCAGTTACTTAGTTTGTTGGCATATAGTTGTTCACAGTAGTCTCTTATGATCTTTTTACTTCTGTGGCTTCAGTTGTAATGTCTCCTTTTTTCATTTCCAGGTTTATTGTTTGAGTCTTCTCTCATTTTTTTCTTAGTCTAGTTAGGGGTTAATTTTGTTTATCTTAAAAAAAAAAACAGTTCTTACTCTCATCAATCTTTTCCATCATTTTTTATTCCTTATTTTGTTTATTTCTGCTCTAATCTTTGTTATTTCCTTTCTTCTGCTAACTTTGGGCGTGCTTTGTTCTTTATCTAGCTGTTTGAGAACTTTTTTCTTTTTAAATATGGGTATTTATCTCAATAAAATTTCCTCTTAGTACTGCTTTTTGCTGCATCCCATACATTTTGATATGTTGTGTTTTTGTTTTCTTTTGTGTCAAAGTATTTTCTAATTTCATTTTTGATTTCTTCTTTGACTTGATGGTTGTTCAAGAGTGTGTTGTTTAATTTCTACCTATTTGTGATTTTTTTTCATGTTTCCTTCTGCTATTTATTTCTAGTTTCATTCCACTTTGGTCAGAAAAGAAACTTGGTATGATTTCAGTCTTCTTAAATGTTAAAATTTATTTTGTAATTTAACATGTGATCTATCCTGGAAAAAGAGGGGTGTGTATTCTGCTGCTGTTGGGTCAAATGTTTTATAGGTACCTGCTAACAGGTTAGTGGAGTCTAACAGGACTCCACTTGTTCTATAGTATTATTTGAGTCCTCTGTTTCCTTATTGATCTGTCGGGATGTTCCATCCATTATTGAAAGAGGGGTATCAAAGTTCCTACTATTATTGTATTTCTATATATTTTTCCTTCTGTCAATGTTTGCTTTCTATATTTAGGTGCTCTGATGTTGGGTACGTATATATTTATAACTGTTGTCTTCCTAGGGGATTGACCAATTATCATTATATAATGTCCTTCTTTGTCTCTTGTCACAGTTTTTGATTTAAAGTCTATTTTGTCTGATGTAAGTGTAACCACTCCTGTTCTCTTTTGGTTACCATTTTCATGAAGTATCTTTTTCTATCTCTTAACTTTCAGCCTATGCAAGTCCTCAAATCTAAAGTGAGTTTATAGTTATAGTTGGGTTACATGATCTTAACTAATCTTCATAATTCTAAAAATAATGCAAATCCTTTAACATTTCCATTTTGAAAGGAATAAATTGGTGCTTACAGACTAAATGGCTTGCTGAAGTCCATGTTTAGTGAGGGAAAGAGCTGGGACTAGACCCAGTCTTCTCCTCATTGGTGGTGCAATACTGTTTCCATAGAACCACCCACTGCGTCTCTCCATCCCATCCTCTCCTACAGTCACAAGAGGAGCTACCAAATGCCTAAAGCTCCTCAAAGGTGCAAAATTAGGAGTCTGGTTTCAGGTGTAAAGGCTGCATAGTTCCTTGGAAATCTCAGACATCATCCTGTATCCCCAGTCTCGAGTCTTGGTGGCTACATGCTCAGATACTTGAGGGCTCTATGGTTAATACGTTATTGTGGTTCTGGCACTCAAGAGTATTAGGTAGTATTATCTGTCCTTTTTCTTGTATCATTTTTCACCTCTTTATCATTAAGTGATATAAAAAATTAGATGATCTCCATCATATCTTGGTGGTTGCCATGGAGCTTAATTGTGCATCTCTTAGGCTGGTAAAACCAATTGAGACAATAGTTGGATGAGGAGGAGCTGCCTGTGAATGTTAAAGTGGGACAGAGCTCTTCAGCAGGCAGACCAAATGATGCTTTCCAGTGGGACGGAGGATGGGTGCATAACCACACTGCTTAAGAGTGGCAGCATATTCCATATTCCAAAGTATAATCAGGGCCAAAATGTTCAAGGAAGGTTCCAAAGACTCTTATTATATGCTGAGTAGTTTCTTTCTCTGAAGAGGTAGTATAGAAATTAGGAGGACAGGTTGGGATTTGAAGAAACCAGTGGCTTTCATATGTTATTTGACATGACCCACAGTAAGAAATACACTGTGACTCTTGTGTGTGTATAAATGAAACAGAAGTTTCAGGAAATAATGCTTACTACATGCTATGTACTCTTATGTTCTATGATAATTCCATTCCAATCCAATCAATTAAAATAAATGTTAGTTATGACCCACTAAGTACATTTTACTACACACTAATCCAACAATAGGTCATAACTCTCAATTTGAAACACTCTGAGATAAATCTTAATTGAAGCTCTGCTCCTCTACAACTTCTCCATCAGTAAAAGGAGATGATGACGTCTTTCCTATAGGTGGTTATATTAATGAAATGCCATATGTGGTCACTAGACAAGCTCTGTGCTTTGTTTTTTCACTGCTGTACCCCCAGCACCAAGTGCAGGGCGTGGTACATAGTTGGCACTCTATACGTGTAGTTATTTTCACTATTCCCCCACCCCCATCCTGCCCAGGTGATGTTGGAAGCATGCAAGCTGCATTAGGGCACTCCCAGTGGTGATTCAGTATGGGAGAATTGAGACTAACCTCCCTTGTGGGCCTTTACGAGGAGAAATATTGCAGAGGCTGCTGCGATCAACCCATCAGCTAAACTTGAATCTATGGAATGCATATGAAGTGTAAGACCCTGGAATAGGACCAAGCAAGACTCAAAAAGAAAAAGAAAACCTCTATTTTTAGTGTATTTCCACCTACTAGGAGTTTACCTGATTGAAGAAACAATACAAAAACATCAAGAGGTAAGTAGGGGCACAGGACAGGCAAATCAGTACTAAATGCTGTGATTTTGTGATAAAGACTATAGGACAGAGAGATCCAACATTTTTTAGTCGATGTGATTTTAGTACGCAATTGATTGAAAGCATAATGAAATAGCTCCAAGGAATTTATTAATGATTTTTCAGTGAATCTGTATGCTATTAGTCTTCTATAACATGTATGTATTTCTTCCTCAGTCCACAGACAATGTATTTGAGGATTCCTAACAATGTCAGGGATACACTGAAGCCTTATTGCTAAGAGAAAGGGCCTTGGGGTCAGAGGGCTGTAGGTTTGTCCCAGCTCTGACACTCACCAGCTCTGTGGCCTTTAGCAAGTGACTTAACTTTGTGGTTTTGCTTCTTGCAAAAGGGAGCTAGTAATTGCCTGCCTCACAGTATCTTTGGGAAAGTTAAATGGATTAAGATTTGTAAAAGTCTTGGCAGAGTTTCTGACAAAGAGTGAATGCTTGAGGAAGTTTGCTGATACTCTCGTGGTTTTGCTCCCCTTTGGGGTCCAAGGCTCTCGGCAGCAGAAAATCAAAGAAAGATGTCACCCCAGTGGGCGGGTGGCCTCCTGCTGGCTGGCCTCCAAAGCACATGGTAGTGTGGGTCCTTCTGAGACAGGCTGGGATCTGGGACATGGGACCCTTTGCTGCAGTGCTTGCACCTGGACAAACGTCTCCTCAAGCAACAAAATAGAAGGAAACTATGAGCGACTAAAAATAACTACATGCATGTGCAGTTGGGGCAAATTATGGACAAGACACAAAAAGGCCCAAAAAACCCAACTGCCACTTCTGAAGAGCCGGGGGTGTGTCGGGAACAAAAGCAGGGCACTGTGCACACTCCCTGCACACACCACCACCAAAGCCCCCCGTCCTGCCTGCCCCTTGGACACATCCCCACCCTCACCCCATGTAAGGAGCCAGCTCAGCCCCCCTCGGGGAGCGAGCAAGGGAACCTGTTACTGGTTCTCGCTGCCCCCTGCTCAGCAGGGGCCCCAATAAAGCCTTGCCTGAATTTCTTATCTGACCTTTTATCAATTTCTATTGATTAAGGAGGCCAAGAAACCCGGCTGGTAACACTTCCAGAAACCCTGCGGCTCCTCACAGGCATTACTCAGTCATCCTGTGGTGGAGAAGCCAGGAGGTGGCAGGAATTGTTTTCTTGGTGGAAGAGCCCTGGCACGAAGAGGTGGAGGTTTCCCAAGCCTTATAGAAGACAAAACAAATGAATCCCACCAAAAGAGCAAACCAGCAAAGGGACCTGGGTTCGAGCTCCAATTCTTCCACTTTGTGAATTCTGTGATCCTTGGCAAGTCCCTGAGACCTCTTTGCGGCCCAGTTACCTCATCCTGTCTCTCTGGGGGGTGACAAAGATGAGGGGAGATATGAGGGTAGTACCATGAACAACCTTACTTTTTGGTAGCACAGAGCAGGTACAATCAGCCTGTCCTTTTTCCCAGAATGACACTCTATGTGGGCCCGTGCACACCTCCTCTTGGCTTTCCTGTGTCCTCCTGCCTTGCACCGCTCTGCCCCTCTCTTCTTCTCCTTTTATACCAACCCCCCACCTTGTAAGTACCTGCGCCACCCTTGGGAGATGCTCCTTCCTGCCCCAGGTGCTTGTCAGGCACTAGAGAATCAGTATCATCATAGCCCCTCTTGAATCCCACCCAGCCCCGCACATGCTGGGGCTCTCCATATTGAAAACTCTTTTCCAAGTAATGAACTACTGCAATACCAAAAGGGGTTTTGCTCCATTCGTTTTGTGAGATGATAAATGTGATGGGGCGGGACCCTCAGAGGATGGCCAAGTAAAGGGCTGCCACCTTGTGTAGATGAGTCGGGGCTGAGGATCCTGGCCTCAGATGACCACCTTAAGAGGTCGGTCTGGAGGCAGTAATGGGATTCTTCCGATCCAGCCACTCTCTCCCAGGCAGGTGCTTTTTGGATCAGGGACCTGCCCTGGGGAGATGGCTGCTGCCCACGGTCAGGAGATGCAGTGTATTCTCTGACTGACATGGGAATCAAACCTATGACTTCTACTTCATCAGCACCACTAGTCACAACCCACAAAACGAATTAGGCATTGTGGCCAAACAGCACGGCCACACGTTCTCTGCAGCAACTCCCATCAAAAGGTGGAGTCTATTGTTTCCCCCTTTGAATCCAGACTGACCTGTGCCTGGTTTGGACCAATAGAGTGCGTAGAATGTGACACCGTGTGACTTCCAAGTCTGGGCCTCCAGAGGCTTTGTGATTTCTGTTCTTGATTTCTCGAAACATTGCTCTGAAACTGTCAAACTGAAGGAGACTGGGATCAAAGACCACGTGGCCCAGTCACTCCAGCTGCTAAGCTCTGCGATCCTATTGGCTGAACAGCCTGAGTGAGTCCAGGTACAATTGGCAGAAGAACTGCCCAGTCAGTCCACAGAATTGTGAGAAATGATCAATCACTTAAGCCCCTCATCTGGGGCTGGCTTGTTACACAGCCATAGATAACCAGTATAGGCACACCTGTACATCAGCAGAGAAATTTGAGATGTGGGCCTAGCTGGGAACTAGCCCAGGAGGTTTAGAAGTAGGACAGCCTCAGAAATGTCAATTCTGATAACAGGGCCACATTTTACTTGTAGGTCCTTCAGGGTTACAAAGCTCTTTCACAAACATTATCTCCATTAATTCTCACAGCATTCTTGTGAGGTTAGGGGATATTGTAAGACAGGCTCCCCAGGGATGAGGCACAAGTGATGGAAATGGTTCCCAGGGGAAACCACTGAGGGGGTGTTGGAGAGGAGAGGGAAGAGGAAGGAGCCAACCAATGGTATGAGGTTTCAGGCCAAGTCCCACAGCGGGGGCTGTTCCTTCAGGAGAATACTGGAGTCTAAGTTATGTTTCCTGGGACAAGGGACCCAGAGATTCAAACTTCTGCATCTCTTAGTCATTGACTAAGGGCTCCCTGGGTGGGGATGGGAGGGTGCAGAGAGAGAGAGAATCAATTCCCAGACATTTCTTGCTTCTTTGCTTTGGGGGACAGTCTTTTGAAAAAGAGCTGTAGGTACTGGCTGTCGGAAGCAATGCGTGTACCAAAACTGGGGGCTGCTCCCTTGCACGTCACCACGTATGCCACAAAAGGGAAGCTTGAACTGTGGCTGGATCTAAGTCTTGCCAGAATACTCTGTGATCCTTCCAGAACGTGAGCGCGTGGGGGGCCCGTGAGGAGTGGCTGCAAGCCCGCAGACCACTCACACCCTGTCTGCCCTGGGAGGCTGGCAGGAGACAGCTCTCATGGCTTCTCAGGTTCTGATGAGGTCGGAGGCCCTCTGCCTTGCCCCCCCTGGGGTAGAGCTGCCGACTCTAAAACACCTCGGCTGCACGCGGCCTGGGCTTCTCTTCTTGTATTCTTTTCTGAGGAGGTCTGTCAAATGCGGCCACAAGAGGAGACAGAGGAGAGGCTCAGAAACAAGGTTTTTTATACTCACAGGTCCTAGAGATGGGAGGTACTGCTGGCCCTTCAGTGCCACGTGGGGAAGACACCAGGGTGGTCAGGAGGCAGAAGACAGAAGTGAATCATCCCAGAGCCTTTATTGGGGTTTCTGCAGGAAGGCAAGGCAAGGCTTAGGACCAGCTAATTTGAATAACATGGGCAGGCTTTGGGTCATAGGGGTGCCCCCCGGCTGCCTGGAACCTGGCTTTGGGATGATTAAGCAGAGGGATATTCCTTACCCTCAACCCCCTCGGGGCCACGTGGAGGAGGAGGGCCTCTGGATTGCTTAGTCTGCAGATCAAAAGCACGCTCCCTGCTGAGCCCTTGGCCATCTCTAAGAATTAGCTACCCAGGAAGAGGCAGAACATCATAATGTACCGAAAATTGAAAATAATTATAGTACAGTTTCTCAGCAGCAGTGTCCCACTCTCTGTGCTGTAGTCGGCTGACCCCTTTTGTTTGGTGTGCCCCTGTGCAACCGCAGGAGCTGGCACCTTGGGCGATTCTCACTCCCGAGAGTTAGCGTGTGAATAATAAACTGCCTGAAAATAAGAAGATCTTTGTTTCTTTACTGGCTAAAGCTTTTCTTGCCCTGTACGTGACAGGGAGATGCACAAAACACTGCCGCAAAGCATTCTGAGGGACTCTGAGTGCAGCACCAACATTGTCCGGTATAATGGGCAAATATCACCTCTTTTTTGAGCAGAGAAAACATAGTCTCAGACCAATTATTATATGGATTATATGGTCAATGGTGAAGCTTGGACTAGACCCCAAGTCATCTGACTTCAAGGTCATTGCTCTGCCAATAGAATATGCTAAGCAAGGTATACCCAGGCTACCCTGAATATCTAGGTCCAAGCAGAAACCCAGGTGGTAGAATCTTTCCTGGGCCAGAAACTATATTGGAGCTCTGGGTCTGTCACAGCTGTCAATAATCAGTGCCTTCCGCCAAGGAGTCAGTGGTGGGAGCCGCCCAAGACAGGGCTTTCAGGGGAGAACTTTCTAGAAATGGCTATGCTTGACATCACTGTGGTAAAACATAAATCATGCTGCAGCCCCAGGGCACACTTTTAGCAACTGAAGTGGTTCTCCATCCTTACTTGGGGGATCCAGCTGTCACTTAGTTTCTGGTCTTGGGTTCCAGCCTGTATGTCTTCTGTATGGGCAGGTGTTAGCCTCTATGGGTCGGCTTCTTTAGTTGTTGAATTAGAATGATGGTGACCTTCCTGCTCTGTTATGACCTTGGAAAAGCACTTCGCTTCTTTGAGCCTCAGTTTCCTCATGGTTAAAATGAGAAGTTGAGCTAATTGTTCTTCTGGGTCCTCTTCAGTATGATTATTTGATTCTTGGCAGGAACATTGTATGACTTATCATTAGCAAACTTGAAAAAATGAAAATGGCAAGTGTTGCGGAGAAACTACATTACAACCTCAGCTTTAAAGCCTCCTTATGCGCCGTCATTTGAAAAGTTACATTCCAATTAGTTTGAATTTCAAAAGCTGCCTTTTGTTGTTCGTATCAGCAACTCACATTCATGCTATATTTTTTAACTGTTTATTTTGAAATAATTTCAGGTTTAGGAAAAACATAATACTAAGAATTTCCATATACCCTTCACTCACATTCTCTAAATGTTAAAATTGTACCACACTTGCTTAATCATTTGTCCTCTATCTATCTTCACACAGACACACACACACACACACACAATTATTTTTCTGAAATGTTTTAGAGTAAGTATTGACCTCTATGTATTTTAGTGTTTATTTCCTAAAAATGAGGACATTCTCTTATGTAACCACAGTGCAGTTATAAAAGTCATGAAATTAACATTGTTACAAATTTAGTGGAAGACCTTATTCAAAGTTTGCCAATTGTCCCACAAGTGTCCTTTCCCTGGTCCATGATCGTGTGTTGCATTTATGTCTATTTTTTGAAAATTACAAGTGATGTTTACTTTGATCATATGATTAAGGTGGTGTCTTCAGATTTCTCCCTTGTAATGTTTTTTCTATTTCTAATTAGTAAGTATTTTGTGGATAAATACTTTGAAACTATGTAAATATCCTGTTTCTCATGCTTTCTCCATTGATCACTTCTTAATGATTCTAGTCTGAAACCGTTACTAATGTGGTGGTTTCCAGGTGGTGTTTTCTCCCATCATCTCTGCTACTTTTATTAGCTAGAAGAGCTTGTCCCTTTCCCCATTTATTTGTTTATATCACTATGGGTTCGTGGTTTCTTTTGTTTTATTGGATGTAATCTATTGTTATTTTGCTTCTCAAATTGTCCCATGTTTAGCTGGTGGGAGCCTCTTCAAGCTGGCTCCTAGGTCCTTTTGGCATGTCTTCATCCTTTTTTGAACACATCCTTGGTTTCTGACATCACAATATATTCCAGGCTTATTTTTTATTTTCAATGCCCCAATGCCCCTGGAAATAGCCATTTCCCCAAGGGGCCCTAGTTCTTATTCGAAAATGGTATTTTGAAATCAAGACCTAAACTATATATATTATATATATTATACACACACACACACACTCACACAGAGGTATCTCCCACTTTTCAAAAGCTTACTTTACACTACTTCACTTTTATGAAAGACCTGCATTAGCAGTACCTGTTTTCACTACCTGAAAGAATTTCGAAAAGGATCTTCACTTTTACAGAAAAAAAAAGGTGAAAATAGTGCTCAGCATTTGTTTTGCAGGCAGTCATTCCAGAGGCAGCCTGCACCCCGAGCAGTAAGAATGGCACCAACAAGCTCCTTCCTTGGGAACTATACTCAGGATCTCAGCATCAAAGCCATAGCTTTGTACTGTGTCTGTGAACATCTGTACTTTATCTCGATTTATTTTGATAAATAAAATAAATAGCATCCATTAGCAAGCTGTGTCCTAAGGTAATTGCTTCTTCACTTTACGCCATTTTGGCTTATGAAAGCTTTCATAGGAATGCTCCACTTTCGGATGGAGGGAGAAACCTGTATCCACACACACGCACGATCTAATATATCTGTACCTACCTGTGTGTGCACACATGTAGCCATGAGCTCAAGGTCACTGATATCTCCCATTCCCCTCCAATACTACACAGGGTTTATTTTGCCTTCCCCCTTTAGTTATTTGTAAGTTCTTCTCCAACAGTGAGAAATCTGTCTCTCTCATTAGCTGCAATGCATCCAATTATTTGCTTAATCCTAGTGTGAACACACCTAACGTAGTTTTAGAATTGATAATCCATATCACAGTGAAAACAAATCTATTGACTAGAGTACAATATTTATTTATTTATTTAGTTCTTCAAAATATGTTGTTTCAAGGTTACTTATGTTAGTTCTACACTCCCCTCTCCCTTGTCCCCTGTAAGTGTAGTTATTTCATTCATTTGAAATACAGTAAGGGTCATCGGTTTCTGTTTGTATTCCATTTTGAATTCCTCCACCTCACTGGAGTCCTCGATGGTTTTATTTTTTTGAGTATGTGAGACATTAACATGATTCTAAAAATCCAAACTATACAAAAAGTGTGCACAGAAAAGTGCTAACTCCTCCCCTCTCCCCCCACCCCACCGCCATGTTTTCTACCCACTCCCATCCTCCCACGCCCCGTGGGTAATGAACTTCATTATATTTTCTGGTTATCCTTCCTGTATTTCTTTTTTTGCACAAATGAGCAGATACATGTATAGTTTCTAATCACTTCTTTCTTATACTAGTGATAGCAGACTATAGATTCTCTTCTGTGCTTTGCTTTTTTCACTTAGCACTAGGTCCTGGGAAGTGCTTTATTCAGTTTACAGAGCTCTTCCTTATTCTTTTGTACGTTTGCGTGCTTCTTCGTTGTACTGTCTGTGAAATAAAATTCATATTTTATGGCAAGACAAGAAAAATGTAAACATAAAATATTTTCTCTGCCCTTTGGCCTCCTCTCTCCCCTCTACTGTGCACTGTATACCTGCTTTTTGCATCGAAAAAACCTCCCCATCGGCGGAAATACCTGCTCAACCATAAGGAGCCGCGTTCTCCTAGCATCAACAAGACAACTCCTTCAAAGATAACATTCCTTCTTGATCTTGTAAGGGGCCATGATGACACTTAGATCTGGATTGTGTAAACTGTTAGCAATATGTCATTTAAGGTACAACCCTCTGTCTCAAAAAACTTATATAACTGTGTTTTGATTTCTAAAAGGCAGAACAGTTCTCAGAGCTTTCTGAGATGTTGTTCCCAGGCTATAATCCTCAATTTGGCTGGAATAAAATTTTCCATTTCTTTCTTGGATCGACTGATTACTTTTTCATTGAGAGTCATTTATTCAGCAGTCCTCTGATGGGCATTAAGTGGTTGCTGGTCTGGGGCTGAGCCCTGTTGTTCACTGCCAGAGGTCCTGGCCTGCATGCTGTCTACGCTTGAGTGTCGCCTACCCTTGATGCCTCACTATCTGGTCTAGCCCTCTGTGATACTGTGATTTATAATAAATATATATTTGGTCTGCATCCCTGTTCCTGGCACAGAGCTCCTGAAACTCTTGGAATTTCCTAAGTGAAAAGAACAGTAAAGATGTCTTGATATTCATAACAAACCCCTTTCAACCACACCTGGGTTTATGTTAATGAGGTGCTTTTGGAAAGCACCTATGGATGGGGGCTGGTTGCTGTGGAAACAAACCGTGGGAATAAGAGGGTTGAAAGTTTCCCTACCCTCTACCCCTCCAACTTCCAATGGCCGATTATTCATCAATCATGCCTATGTAATGAAGCCTCCATAAAACCTCCAAAAGACGGCATTCGGAGAGTTTCTGGATTGGTGAACTTGTGGAGATGTGAAGAGAATGGTGCACCTGGAGAGGGCATGTGAGTTCTATGCCCTTTCCCCATACACCTTGCCCTATGTGTCTCTTCCATCTAGCTGTTCTTGAGTTATAGGCTTTTATAATAAAGTGTTAATCTAGTAAGTAAAATGTTTCTCTGAGCTCTGCGAGCTGCTCTAGCCAGTTAACTGAAGTTGTTGGAATCTCTGATCTATGGTCAGAGCGTAGGTGACAACCTGTGGCATCAGAAGAGGAAGGGGGGCAGTCTTGTGGGACTGAGCCCTTAACTTGGGGATCTGACACTATTTCCAGGGATGCAGTGTCAGAATTGAGTTGAATTGTAGGCCACCCAGTGGGTGTTGGACAATTTCTCACTGGCATTGGAAGAAAAAACATATTGTAGTTGGAATCAGAATGATACCCTCCAAAACCTCAATAGAGGCCAAGGTGTCAGGCCATGTCCAGCCAGAGCTACCTGTGGGCACAGCTTGACTTTCTGTGAGTCAAGGAGTGGCAGTTGCTGGGTTCACTGGCCTGGGGAAGCCCCCAGCCAAGAGTGCAGATGCAAAACGTGAACACAGACAAGAAGCAGGAGTAGAATGTTGGGAGATGCTGAAACTGAAGGACAAAAAGATCTGAAGTCAGAGAAATGCGTCCCATTTGAAATGAGCAGGCAGAAATGAGTCTGGCTGTTGAAGTTCTGTCCAGGAACTAGACTGTGAGATTTGTTGGGCTGGGACATAGGCTCAAAGCGTCTGACCTGTACCATGCTCTTTGTGACTGTTGGGACATGTGTGTCTGCTGGCTCTGGTGGCTATGGCTTGCTGTGCCGTGTCTGTGCACACCCACTCGGCTGGCCTGAGCTCTTCTGGGAAGAGAAGTACCCTTCTGGCTTCTGTCCCACCCCAGTGAGCTGGCTTAATTCCATCTTGCAGCCCCTCGCTGTCTTCAAGGTCAGGCCATGAGTTATAGGCTCTGCGTGGCTGAATTCTGAGCACCACAGTTATCTCCCATACTCATTCCATGTGGAGCAGGCAGGCCAGATTTGCAGATAAAGGAGGTAGAAACACGTAAAGGTCATATGACTTGCTCAAGGTCACCTAGCTATTTTTTGACGGAGGGACCCCTTATTCATTAGGTGCAGTAAGCATAGTGCCTAAGGCCCACTTTCAGAGGTCTGTCAAAATGTTTTCCTTTTAATTTATTTTAAAAATCAGAAGAAAAAAAAATACTGTAATAATAAATGAATATGTAATAATGAACCCAACCTGGATTGCATTAGCCTGTACACCAACAGAGTTGCAAAATATAATTTTTAATATTTTTTAATGGAGGAAGAGACCCACAAAGGCAAAAGTACTTAAGGCCCATGAAAGTCATAAGGGTGGCCCTATAGTGACAGAGCTCGGACTATAAAGTTTTCTGTTCTGCATCCCGTGTTCCGTTGGTCTAGGCCAGGTGAGGGTCTAGACGACTCAAGCCTTGAAAAACAGGAATCTGAGGGTAATGTCCATAGGGGCCACACATGAAATGGCCTTAAAGGGACCAGGAGAGCCAAAGAGAAGAGGAGAACCCCCCTCACATGGACCAATTCTTTCTTAATTTGCATCCCATTTGGTATTGGCAAAAGTCCAAGGGATCTGGGTCAAGAGTGCACGTGGGAATGGAGGACTGGTTACCTAAGAGGCAATGTGGACCCAACACGTGTTTTGAAATGTCTTTACATACACATTCAGTTACTTACTCTTACTTGCTGTGTAGACTTCGGAAGTTTTAAAATGGAGATAATAATTGTCCTTCGCAGAACTGTTCAGAAGATTAGAGGAAGTAAAATGGGTAAGGTCCCAGGCACTCTTCATATCCAGCAGGTGTAATTTAGCTCTTTTCCTCCCACCTGTGTGCCTGCCACAGCCTGTACATGGGGTCTTCTCTCTCTCTCTCCTTTGGCTACTACTTGAACCTGTCTGTGCTGACATTCTTATTGCTTTCTGTTATACTCAGGGCAAGTGGAATTTGAGAACACTCCACTGGATTCATTTTAGATTATAAATAGAAAAATTATTGAATTTTTTCCCCCAGGTCACTTGCATTTACCCCAGCCGTTTGTTACTGAGGCAAGCAGTCCTGAACACAATAGGACATGACAACAGGAAACGTAGCCTGAAGAATAAGCAATTATTTGCTGCAAAGAACTAAAATAAGCACATCAGGTAGGTACCAAGAGGGGCTCTTGTCAGGTTTTCATCAGCCCTGTTGGGTTTGGAGAGTAAGTGGTAATTATAAATATGACTTCCATGTGGCTCCGTGTCATTGCTCTCTGTGTCCTTTTGTTGAGTACTGGCTCTTTGAACTCAGTGTGTTTGTTTGACACAGCGAACCTGAAACAAACCTGGAGGGGACCTGTCTACCTGCCCTCCTCCGTGACTAGGTAAGTCCTGGGCTTGGCAAGAGGGAGTGGTCGTCATGACACCTGCTCGTTGAAAGAAGTGTGGCATCTTGCTGGTCAGGACATAAAAAACCCAGATGCACGAGGCTGGGTTCTGCGGCCTGACTTAGCTCTTCTCATGGGGAAAGTCAGCTCTAATGAAAGGAGGGCAAAAAGCGGGCTGGGGAGCCCAGGCTGGGGCGTCGGTCCTCCTGTGCCCAGTCAGCTAATCTTCCACCCTGGGTGCTGCATCCTAGGAGTGGACTGGGAAGGTACTGGAGGAGGGTTTGGACAGCTTTGTTCTCAGTCCAAATTTAGCTTCTGAATTATAGGATGACCTGACTTTTCCACCTGTAAAATGGGGGTTTTGTCAGGTTCACTGAAAGGTAAAAAGTAACCCACAGGTCGGCGGCAGCATCTTGCCTCCTCTCTGACTCTGCTCCTGCAATTCTGTTTGAGGTCTGGTTTGTCTCTTATCAAAAACAAATGCAAACTGTCTCCTTCAGTGGTGCCAAGAAGCCACTCACAACAAGTACTGGGTGAGCTTGTTCACTCTCGTGAAGGTTCCAGGGCCCAGGAAGTGGTGTCAGAGTGCACACCGCCCTCCTCTGATCTCGGGTGGCCTCAGCCTACAGTGGCTTGAAGCAGGATTTCGGACTCCCAGCCAGAGATTGAAGTCAGGCCGTGGCAGTGAGAACGCTGAATCCTAGCCTCAGACCAGCAGGGACAGTGGCCAGTGACAAGGCCCCTGGCCCAATGGCTTTGTAGAAATGAATTCCCACAAAGAGATGGAAAGTAGTAAAACAAGTAAAGTGTTTATTAGGAAGGAAAAGGGTCCGTGTGGATAGACACACGAGAGGGCTCAGAGAAAGTGTTGTGTGCTTGTGGTAGTTTGAATCACATATATGGGGCATTTCTTCCGTGTTTCCCCTGGCCAATCATCTTGCTTTGCCTGGCTCCGAGTCCGTACTAGGTTTATCTCAGGGTCCTCCCATGTGTGCGCGCATCACTTTTTTTTTTTTTTTAATTTTATTTATTTATTTATTTATTTATTTATTTATTTATTTATTTATTTATTTATTTATTTATTTATTTATTTATTTTTGGCTGTGTTGGGTCTTCGTTTCTGTGCGAGGGCTTTCTCTAGTTGCGGCGAGTGGGGGCCACTCTTCATCGCGGTGCGCGGGCCTCTCATTATCGCGGCCTCTCTTGTTGCGGAGCACAGGCTCCAGACACGCAGGCTCAGTAATTGTGGCTCACGGGCCCAGCTGCTCCGCGGCACGTGGGATCTTCCCAGACCGGGGCTCGAACCCGTGTCCCCTGCATTGGCAGGCAGATTCTCAACCACTGCGCCACCAGGGAAGCCCTGCGCGCATCTCTTAACCAAGATGGATTCTAGTGAAGAGGCCTATGGGTAGGCTGACATGACCTACTGCGGAGTGGCGCCCGCTCCCTTTTGCCCTTCTGCGCATGTGTAGTCTGGAAGTTCTCCTTGACCTGGAGAATGAGAAATATGTGGTCTCTTTCTCTCTTATCTGGACAGGGCTCAGCTCCTCCTCCCTCCTGCTATTGTCTTCATCTTGGAGTACCTGTCCACAGGGGACAAACTCCAGCTGCTCGGCCTGGGGCCCATCTATCTCCTGCCTCACCTCCACCTGGTAGGCTTGCCCCCTGCCCTCTCCCCACTCTACTGCACCCCTGCAGGGTATTCTTCCTCCTCATCAGAATCAAGCGTGTTGATTGGTGTTTCCCTCCTGAGCACAGGAGGGCTCCCTTTCTCTTCACAGGTAGCAGCTACTTTGAGCTTCACTGTAGCTCCTCCATTTGGCTTTGTCCCATGTGGGGGAACACTCGTTCTTTAAGGTCAAATCAAACGTCACATGGCAGAAACAGGCCCTAATTGGGAGAGTTAATCACAGTTCATTTCAAATCCAAATACAGAGTTTGGATGCAATCTTGCGTCAGGATGGCTATGATTTTATCACAAGGAATTGCAAGGACACTTAGAAATTATCTATTTCACTGTTTTGTTTTTCAGTTTGTGTTTTGCAAAAGCAATTAGTGAGGCAAGGACAACAGTTTAAAAAATGAGATGAAATTGAATAAAAACAGTGCAAAATAGATTAGAGCACCGCAAACAAGATGAACTTTATATATTATTTTATGAAACTTCTGTTTTTATTGTATGAGTGTGAAAGCCTTGTATATTGGACCGTAACATCAGTTTCTTATTGAGATCAGTCTCAGAAAAATTTGAAAACTACGGATTCCACTTCATTGTTTCTCAAACTTCCTTCTCTGGATCATCTGCATCAGAATTACCTTAGGGACGGCTTGTTAAAAATGCAGATTCCGGCTTTCTCAGCTTGGTGAGCCTGTGAGGACCTGAGGCGCTGGGGTAGCCTGGGCACCGGGAGCCAAAGCAGGTTTCAGGAGAGCACCAAGGTAGCCCTGGAGACACCTCACTGCTGGGCAAGAGACCACTGCCCTTGGCCCCCAAGTTCCTCCTCTCCCACCTGGCCCCAGTCCCTGCCCGGCCTGTCCTATGTGGTGCACTGGCCCACACTGAGGTGTGCTGCATGGCAACATGCTCCTTCGGGTTGTGAAGACCAAGATAAAGCCGTGTGGCTGACAGGGTCTCAGTGTCTGGCTGGGTGTCAGGCCTGAGCCTCTGAGGTGGGAGAGCCAAGTTCAGGACATTGGCCCACCTCCCAGCCCCACATAATATCAAACGGTGAAAGCTCTCCCACAGATCTCCATCTCATCGCTAAGACCCAGCTCCACTCAATGACCAGCAAGCTACAGCGCTGGACACCCTATGCCAAACACCTAGCAAAACAGGAACACAAACCCAACCATCAGAGAGGTTGCCTAAGATCATAATAAGTTCACAGACACCCCAAAACACACCACTGGACACAGTCCTGCCCACCAGAAAGACAAGAACCAGCCTCATCCACCAGAACACAAGCACCAGTCCCCTCCACCAGGAAGCCTACATGACCCACTGAACCAACCTTACCCACTGGGGGCAGACACCAAAAAAAATGGAAATACGAACCTGCAGCCTGCGAAATGGAGACCCCAAACACAGAAAGTTAAGCAAAATGAGAAGACAGAGAAATACACAGCAGATGAAGGAGCAAGGTAAAAACCCACCAGACCAAACAAATGAAAAGGAAATAGGCAGTCTACCTGAAAAACAATTCAGAGTTATGATAGTAAAGATGATCCAAAATCTTGGAAATAGAATGGAGAAAATACAAGAAACATTTAACAAGGACCTAGAAGAACTAAAGAGCAAACAAACAATGATGAACAACACAAGAAATGAAATTAAAAATTCTCTAGAAGGAATCAATAGCAGAATAACTCAGGCAGAAGAACAGATAAGTGACCTGGCAGATAAAATAGTGGACATAACTACCACAGAGCAGAGTAAAGAAAAAAGAATTGAGGACAATCTCAGAGACCTCTGGGACAACATTAAACACACCAACATTCTAATTATAGGCGTCCCAGAAGAAGAAGAGCAAAAAAAGGGCCTGAGAAAATATTTGAAGAGATTATAGTTGAAAACTTCCCTAATATGGGTAAGGAAATAGTCAATCAAGTCCAGGAAGCTAAGAGAGTCCCATACAGGATAAATGCAAGGAGAAACATGGCAAGACAAATATTAATCAAACTATCAAAAATTAAATACAAAGGAAAAATATTAAAAGCAGCAAGAGAAAAGCAACAAATAACATACAAAGGAATCCCCATAAGGTCAACAGCTGAACGTTCAGCAGAAACTCTACAAGCCAGAAGGGAGTGGCAGGACATATTTAAAGTGATGAAAGGGAAAAACCTACAACCAAGATTACTCTACCCAGCAAGATCATTTTCAGATTCGTTAGAGAAATTAAAACCTTTACAGACAAGCAAAAGCTAAGAGAATTCAGCACCACCAAACCAGCTTTACAACAAATGCTAAAGAAACTTCTCTTGGCAGGAAACACAACAGAAGGAAAAGACCTACAATAACAAACCCAAAATAATTAAGAAAATGGTAATAGGAACATATATATTGATACTTACCTTAAATGTAAATGGATTAAGTGCTCCATCCAAAAGACATAGACTGGCTGAATGGATACAAAAACAAAACCCGTATATATGCTGTCTACAAGAGACCCACTTCATACCTAGGGACACATACAGACTGAAAGTGAGGGGATGGAAAAAGATATTCCATGCAAATGGAAATCAAAAGAAAGCCAGAGTAGCAATTCTCACATCAGACAAAATGGACTTTAAAATAAAGACTATTACAAGAGACAAAGAAGGACACTACATAATGATCAGGGATCAATCCAAGAAGAAGATATAACAATTATAAATATTGATGCACCCAACACAGGAGCTCCTCAATACATTAGACAAATACTAACAGCCATAAAAGGGGAAATCAACAGTAACACAATCATAGTAGGGGACTTTAACACCCCACTTTCACCAATGGACAGATCATGCAAAAGGAGAATAAATAAGGAAACACAAGCTTTAAATGATACATTAAACAAGATGGACTTTTAGTTGATATTTATAGGACATTTCATCCAAAAACAGCAGATTACACTTTCTTCTCGAGTGCTCATGGAACATTCTCCAGGATAGATCATATCTTGGGTCACAAATCAAGCCTTGGTAAATTTAAGAAAATTGAAATCATATCAAGTATCTTTTCTGACCACAATGCTATGAGACTAGATATCAATTACAGGAAAAAATCTGTAAAAAATACAAACACATGGAGGCTAAACAATACACTACTAACTAACCAAGAGATCACTGAAGAAATCAAAGAGGAAATCAAAAATTACGTAGAAACAAATGACAATGAAAACACGATGACCTATGGGACCTATGGGATGCAGCACAAGCAGTTCTAAGAGGGAAGTTAATAGCAAAACAAGCCTACCTCAAGAAACAAGAAAAATCTCAAATAAACAACCTAACCTTACACCTAAAGCAATTAGAGAAAGAAGAACAAAAAAACCCCAAAGTTAGCAGAAGGAAAGAAATCAGAAGGATCAGATCAGAAATAAATGAAAAAGAAATGAAGGAAACAATAGCAAAGATCAATAAAACTAAAACCTTGTTCTTTGAGAAGATAAACAAAACTGATAAACCTTTACCAGCCTCATCAGGAAAAAAAGGGAGAAGATTCAAATCAATAGAATTAGTAATGAAAAAGGAGAAGTAACAACTGACACTGCAGAAATACAAAGGATCATGAGAGATTACTACAAGCAACTATATGCCAATAAAATGGACAACCTGGAAGAAATGGACAAATTCTTAGAAGAGCACTACCTTCTGAGACTGAACCAGGAAGAAGTAGAAAATATAAACATACCAATCACAAGCATTGAAATTGAGACTGTGATTAAAAATCTTCCAACAAACAAAAGCCCAGGACCAGATGGCTTCACAGGCGAATTCTATCAAACATTTAGAAAAGAGCTAACACCTATCCTTCTCAAACTCTTCCAAAATATAGCAGAGGTAGGAACACTCCCCAACTCATTCTACGAGTCCACCATCACCCTGATACCAAAACCAGTCAAAGATGCCACAAAAAAAGAAAACTATAGGCCAATATCACTGATGAACATAGATGCAAAAATCCTCAACAAAATACTAGCAAACAGAATCCAACAGCACATTAAAAAGATCATACACCATGATCAAGTGGGGTTTATCCCAGGAATGCAAGGATTCTTCATTATATGCAAATCAATCAATGTGATACACCATCTTAACAAATTGAAGGAGAAAAACCATATGATCATCTCAATAGATAAAGAAAAAGCTTTTGACAAAATTCAACACCAATTTATGATAAAAACCCTCCAGAAAGTAGGCATAGAGGGAACTTACGTCCACATAATAAAGGCCATATATGACAAACCCACAGCCAACATCATTCTCAATGGTGAAAAACTGAAACCATTTCCACTAAGGTCAGGAACAACACAAGGTTGCCCACTCTCACCACTATTATTCAACATAGTTTTGGAAGTGTTAGCCACAGCAATCAGAGAAAAAAAGAAATAACAGGAATCCAAATCAGAAAAGAAGACGTAAAACTGTCACTGTTTGCAGACAACATGATACTCTATATAGAAAATCCTAAAGATGCCACCAGAAAACTACTAGAGCTAATCAATGAATTTGTAAAGTAGCAGGATACAAAATCAATCCACAGAAATCTCTTGCATTCCTATACATTAACAATGAAAGATCAGAAAGAGAAATTAAGGAAACAATCCCATTCACCATTGCAACAAAAAGAATAAAATACCTAGGAATAAACCTACCTAAGGAGGTAAAAGACCTGTATGCAGAAAACTATAAGACACTGATGAAAGAAATCAAAGATGACACAAACAGATGGAGAGATATACGATGTTCTTGGATTGGAAGAATAAATATTGTGAAAACGACTATATTACCCAAAGCAATCTAGAGATTCAATGCAATCCCTATCAAATTACCAATGGCATTTCCTATAGAACTAGAACAAAAAATCTTAAAATTTTTATGGAGACACAAAAGACCCCAAATAGCCAAAGCAATCTTGAGGGAAAAAAGTGGTGCTGGAGAAATCAGACTCTCTGACTTCAGACTATACCACAAAGCTACAGTAATCAAGACAATATGGTACTGGCACAAAAACAGAAATATAGATCAATGGAACAGGATAGAAAGCCCAGAGATAAACCCACGCACCTATGGTCAACTAATCTATGACAAAGCAGGCAAGGATATACAATGGAGAAAAAGCAGTCTCTTCAATAAGTGGTGCTGGGAATACTGGATAGCTACATGTAAAAGAATGATATTAGAACACTCTCTAACACCATACACAAAAATAAACTCAAAATGGATTAAAGACCTAAATGTAAGGCCAGACACTGTAAAACGCTTAGAGGAAAACATAGGCAGAACACTCTATGACATAATTCACAGCAAGATCCTTTTTGACCCACCTCATAGAGAAATGGAAATAAAAACAAAAATAAAAAAATGGGACCTAATGAAACTTCAAAGCTTTTGCACAGCAAAGGAAACCATAAACAAGATGAAAAGACAACCCTCAGAATGGGAGAAAATATTTGCAAATGAAGCAACTGACAAAGGATTGGTCCCCAAAATTTACAAGCAGCTCATGCAGCTCAGTATCAAAAAAAACAAACAACCCAACCAAAACATGGGCAGAAGACTTAAATCGACATTTCTCCAAAGAAGATATACAGATTGCCAACAAACACATGAAAAGATGCTCAACATCACTAATCATTAGAGAAATGCAAATGAAAACTACAATGAAATATCACTTCACACCAGTCAGAATGGCCATCATCAAGAAATCTGCAAACAATAAATGCTGGAGAGGGTGTGGAGAAAAGGGAACCCTGCTACACTGTTGGTGGGAATGTAAATTTATACAGCCACTATGGAGAACAGTATGGAGTTTCCTTAAAAAACTAAAAATAGAACTACCATATGACCCAGCAATCCCACTACTGGGCATATACCCTGAAAAAACCATAATTCAAAAAGGGTCATGTACCACAATGTTCATTGCAGCACTATTTACTATAACCAGGACATGGAAGCAACCTAAGTGTCCATTGACAGATGAATGGATAAAGAAGATGCGGCACATATATACAATGGAATATTACTCAGTCATAAAATGAAATGAAATTGAGTTATTTGCAGTGAGGTAGTTGGACCTAGAGGCTGTCATACAGAGTGAAGTAAGTCAGAAAGAGAAAAACAAATACTGTATGCTAACACATATATATGGAATCTTAAAAAAAAAAAGTGCTGTTGAAGAACCTAGGAACAGGATAAGAATAAAGACGCAGACATAGAGAATGGACCTGAGGACATGGGGAGGGGGAAGGGTAAGCTGGGACAAAGTGAGAGAATGGCATGGACATATTTACACTACCAAATGTAAAATAGATAGTTAGTGGGAAGCAGCCACATAGCACAGGGAGGTCAGCTCAGTGCTTTGTGACCACCTAGAGGAGTGGGATAGGGAGGGTGGGAGGGAGATGCAAGAGGGAGGAGATATGGGGATATATGTTTATGTATAGCTGATTCACTTTGTTATACAGCAGCAACTAACACACCATCGTAAAGCAATTATACTCCATTAAAGATGAGTTTAAAAAATGCAGATTCCAGGGGCTGCCTACTTGGCCTCTCTGTGTGAGAGGCTGAGGAATCTTCGTCACAAGTTTCCCTGTTTAGTTTTATGCTTATGCACCTAACACACATTGAGCTCCTCCGTGTCAGGAAGAGTTCTTTGTGCTTGATGTGTACTGTTCACTTGTTAATACACATGAAGAGCATGAGATGTGGAGGGCTAAGTGGAGGGCTGGCATTCAGACCCGCATGCTGGCATTCAGTGACACGTTCCCTACCCCGGCACTCAACTGCCCCCACCTGGTGGAATGAGCGCTCAATTTGGCAATCCTCTATTTCAAAAATCGTGGACCAGAGACCAGGAGACTCTCATTCAGCAACTGCCCAGTCTCATGAATAGTTAATAGAATAGCCAAGACTACAGGCCTGCCTCTCTGCACCTGGGGGCTGGCTCCGAGCCTGGGGCCCTGCATCTTCCATATCGCAAGGGAGGTCAGGACAAGCTTCCCAAGCAACCTGTTCACTGTGACATTTCTCTTTCCCTCTGTCTTATTCCATTCAGGCCGCTATAACAAATTACCATAGACTGAGTGGCCTAAACAATACACATTTATTTCCCAGAGTTTTGGAAGCTGGGAAGTCCAAGGTCAATGTGCCAGCAGATCCAGTGTCTGGTGAGGGATCTCTTCCTGGCTTGTAGATGGCGATCTTCTGGTTGTATATCCCATGGCAGGGAGAGAGAGAGAGAGAGAGAGAGAGAGAGAGAAAGTCTAGTTAGCTCTCTTCCTCTTCTTATGAGGACACTATCCCAAGTAAGGATTTGATATTGGTAGAAGCTTAAAGGCACTAAACTCATTCATGAGGGCTCCACCCTCATGACCTAATCACCTCCCAAAGGCCTCACCTCCTAATGCCATCACATTGGGGGTTAAGAATTCAACATATGAATCTGGGGACACAAACATTCAGTCCCTAGCACCCTCTCCTTCCAACCTCAGCTGCTTCCTTGGCTGACACGCTTGTTTTTCTCCCAGACACAAGGAGAATTGTCCCAAGGTCCTGGTTGCATTTTCCCAAGGCCGTGCTACAGAATGGCCTCATCAGTGGTGTCACCTCAGCAGCCAGATGGAGTTTCTGGAAACTGGTACAAAATGCATTGCCTTTCAACCCTTGAAGTTGATGTTAGGAAGGGTCATTTTCATTTCCACACACATGATTTTTATTTAGATATGACTCCCTCGGAGGACGGACTGAGTCACGGTAATTTATTCAAATATCGAATCCAAATGCTCCTCCACTCGGTATGTGTGATTTCCATTGCTTTGAACCAGTATGAATATGTAGATCCAACCGCATGTCTTTAAGCTTCCCTCAGTAGTGAATCCCTACAAAGCATGTCAAATTTGCCCTTGGATTCCATTAGCCTGTCCCCTGGCCAGTTCCCTGCCCTTGCTCCCTCCTGCTCATCAGACACTGTGTTCAGGTGCCATCAGGTAAGTCTTTGTCAGCTGAACATCAAGGGGTGATGGGCAACAGGTCTCCCTGAGAAGAGGGACAAGGGTCTTCCCACTGCTGTAGTCCCCTGCCACATTAGGGGGACCGAGAGAGTCCTTGTGTTTTCTTTCTTTTGCATGTCTCGTCAGTAAAGCATTGTGAAGTGCTTGGCTGTTCCCTGAGTAGCCCCACTTTCCTCAGACCTCATTTACCCACAATGGAGAGAAACAAAAATAATATTTCCCTGATTTGTGTCCCCAGAAGCACAGTGAAGACAACCAACTCTATTTAAAACACCACCAGTTCTTCCTGGAGGTTCCAGGGAGTCTCAAGACCCCACCAAAGTCTTGATGCCCATGAGGCTCATGTTTCACAGCTACCACTCCAGGCAGGACCACCCCTCACCCCCCCACCCCCCCCCCATCAGAGTGAATGCCCATGTCAGGAGAAGGTGCTGTCTCCCGAGGCCCATCAAGCTGCCTACCCTCACAAGGAAAGGCGTCTATCCACCTCACAGCCTCCACTGAGCTGAAATCACCTCAATTCCCAAGCAGAAGTGAGGACGGTGCCCCTGTGTCACATGGAAGCTCCCTGGAAACTGCTCCCTGCAGCAACTCCCTCCTGGGTTGTGGAGTCCGGGAGCCCCAGCCTCTCTCTGCATCCCTCCCCCTTCCCCTCCCCCAAGCCCTGTCCATAGTCATGGGCCATGCAGACTTCTACCTCCCTTGCCAGTTCTCTTAAGCAAATAGGTGCCCACAGATGACCCAGTCCACAGCTCCTCAGACATGCTCAGGCAGGTCCGAATCGGGTGTAGGCCTTCATTCGCCTGGTTATTGCATGTATGTCTGTATTACCCCTCTGAGGAGTTGACGCACAGTGAGGTCCTTGTGTCTCCTGGGTAGCAAGCACAGAGCTAGCACTGTAGTTCATTGTTAAATGTAGGAAGCCCTGCTGTGGCTAGGGAGATGCAAAACCTTTAGCATGAGAGATGAGCACTAAAAGGCAGCACTATGGCATTTTCTTAGTGAGATGCATTTAGGAATACATGGCGCTTCACATCTGAAAATCCTAATGCCTAACCAGTTTGTGTTGTTTTGCCTGTTGTATTTGGAGGAAGGAGTTGGATACAGTGAGAAGGGAGAAAATTGCAGACGGCTTCCTCACACTGGCTTAGATTGTCATAGTGGATGGGGTCACAGGTCACTTTGTGGGCGGGTTGGCAGAAGCTGATTTTTCAACACAATCCCTGAATTCACGTTTGCCCTCCTCGAAGCTCTTCTCCCCACTGACTGAGACCAAAGCAATCTTTTCAAAAGTACAATTCTCATTGTGTCCTTCCTGTGTTTAAAACTTTCCCATAGCTTCCTGGGGGCCTTAAAATTAAGACCCATATCCTTAATGTGTATACCCTCTGCCCTTCTCTCCTGAGGCTTCTAGCCCTGGCTCCCACCCTGAACCTGCCGTAGCTTCTCAAGTGTACTCTGAGAAGCCTTTACCCTTTAGCTCAGCAGTGCTTCTGGGGGAAGATTTTCTTGATTCCCCAGATGATCTCCCTGTTATATGCTCTCACAGTACCATGTACCTCTCCTTGTTCTTATCAGAGCATTAATTAGTGTGAACCTGAATTAATATCTATCTGTCCCACCAGCCAGTAAGTTCCATGAAGTGGGGACATGACTGCTTGGCCTCATTTTTCTCAGTTCCAGATACAGAACACGGAGACCCTCAAAAAGTGTTTGTTAAACGAACAACACTGGAGAAGCCATTTAATGTTTTAAAACCTTAGCTATCTTATTTGTAAGATGGGGATAATAGTATTATCTACCACATAGAAGTTTTGTGAGAATTCAAGTGTTAATAAAATGAAATTCAACTGAGTAAATTTTGAAGATCTTATTGGTTTTATTCAATGATTCATGAATCAGGAAGCATCTCATCTAGCAGATAGAAAGAAACTCTGAGGAGCAGTGCAAAATGAAGACTTTTATAGGCAAAGGGGAGTGGGACAAGGAAGTTTTACTAGCAAAAAGTGGATCAGTTGTGGCAAGGTCATTTTCCTTTAGGGGATGGCAGGGTGTTTATCAGGCAGATTACCTCACTAATGCTGACCAGGTGATTCCAGATTGATTGGTTTAAGATTCTATTTCTGGGAGAGCTGAAACTATAATTAAGTATCAAGTCTTGGTTTGGTGATGTGGGGCTTAGCATAAGTGACTCCATTTTGGTCCCGCTGTCTTGTTTTTAACAATTTCCCCCTTTTGATCAGACCTCAGCCTGAGGGATGTGATTAGATTTTAAGGCATTAGCACTACTCCCAACTACTGCCCCAAAGTTCTCACAGTTTTTGCTGATCCTCTGTGTAGTAATCACAAGTCATAATGTTTTGGTTTTTTTTCTCAATCTCTGTGTATTCACAAGACATGACTTCAGGTTCATATTCCTTAAGTCAGTCATTCTCTTCATTCTTTTTCTGACATTTTCATCATAGGGAGATCATTTGCTTGGTGGTTAGTGGCTGTGGCTGTTAGTGGCTATTAGTGGGTCATTTGCTTGGTGGTTAAAGCTTTTGAGAGAATAGAGTGCACCAGGGAGACAACTATGATTATTATAAGCAGGATAATTCCCGATGTTTGGAGTGCACTTTGGAGCCATGGTCCTCAAGAACCAAACCAATCAAAATGAAATAAATCCAAGAAAGACTCCATTGAAGGAGTCACCTTTTAAGCCAAGTCTTTCTCAGTGACCTTATGTAACTGAGCTTCAACTTCCCCAGAAGTGTTATTTCAGGTGCAGCAGGAGGTGTTGGCCACAGCACAGACACCTCCTTGCTTGGCTGAAAGATAATCAAGGGCTATCCTGTTATCAAGAACTTTGGCCAGAGAGTCTAAGTATTTCTGTTGGGCAGCTATTGCCTTAGCAGCAGATTCTGCAGTATCTTCAAGAGTTAAGGAGAGGTTCCTGATCATAGACTTATTTGCACCTACTCCTAGTCAGGATAATAGAGATCTGCTAAAGGAAGCTAATTTTGAACAATGAATGCCTCTTGGTAATTCCCATTTGAGTCTGTGGTTCAGAGATGAAAGATGCCAGCCATGGAGGCCAGTAGAATTCAAGGTTCTGGAGACCACAGAGGTAGTTTTACTTTGGTTACCATTGCCTTATTTCCCTTTCTTTGTCTAGAGCCTGGACACAAGTTTCCCCAGCTCTGAGGTTGTTAACAAGAGACAGGGAAGTGGACCCCCACGGTTAGAGAGTTTGACACAATGGGGTGGGGTCTGAGTTTGTTCCAGAAAAACTGAAGCATTAGAAATCAGGGAGAAGTTTGCCCTGAGCAGAAACACATAATCACCAGGGTCATGGCAAACCCAATAGTCCTTTGGGTGTTGGACTACCCCCCTTTACAGTGGTCTGAGATATGTGAACAAAGGTATTATCTTTTCAGGCCATGGCAAGGCAAAAGGTGGACAAAAGAATCATAAAAACCTTTATGAAAAATGATGGTCTGAGAGGGAGGAGGAATGGAAAGAATGTTCTTGATCTGATGTCTCGGGACTAAGCAGTCTACCTAGACGTTGGCTACTTCTCTTCCTAGCCAATTTGATTCTGAGGTCTCCAGTGTTTGCACAGGTGTCAGGTGTAGCCTTTTTAGTTGCAAAATATGCACCCAAGTTTTGACACCTTGTAATTTGGCAGCAGTATTGGTGACCAAGAGTTCTTGGTACAGTCCTTTCCATGAATCTCAATTTTGCAAAAGCATTAGAGTAAAACAACTGTCTGTAGATGACAAAAGACTTTAAAATGCCCATGATTAAAGATCTGATGAGCATTCATTATAATGGAATTGACAAGAAATTTGGTCATTTTTGTGACACATAACATTTTAGGATGATAACTGGAGTTAAGACTGATAGCATACCAGGACATACCAGATTTCAGGGAATTCATACAGTTTCTGAAACACTTATACAAATACCACATGAAGAAGGCTCAGTATCACTTCTTATTTGACAATGCTTCTCATGTAATTTAACATATCATTTAAGCCTAATTAGTTTAACATCTCCCTTTTTATAAGGAGATGTTCTTTTTTTCAGAACAAATATTTTGAGAGGTTCCAGGGGCTCTCTGGAAAATCCCAAATTTAATTGAAGGTCAAAAAAACTTCATCTAGAATTAGATTTGGGGAAGTTTGTCAAATATATCCATTTAGCCAAAGTGACAATAGAACATGCTAAAGGCAAATACAGAAGGTTGCACAGTTGTGAGCAAAACTTAGCTTTTTTAATATTGAGAAGACTGGGTTTTCTTAAGTAATCAAAGACATGATAAAGACAATGTGAAACATGGTAAGTTATTTTGGTAGGACACAAAATTTGTGATGTCCAGGCATATCACTTAAAAGGTAAAGAAAAACCTTTGTTTACAATTTCTTATTATAAGCAGACCAAAATTCCGAAAAGTCTTTCTCCTTTTAGCAAGAGAAACCCAAATTCTAATTATGTACCAGTAAACTTAATATTCAAATACACATTTTTCTTACTTAAATAAATTCATTCCAATCTTAGACAGTTTGATCACACATAACTTTCAAAAGATTCCTTTTCTACAAACTTTCCACACTTTTGTACTATGTTTCCCTCCCCCTCCCCCCTTTTGCTCATTCTGGAATAATCAATCATTCTACTTTCCTTATCAGCTTTTCATACACAGTTGTTTCTTTTCACTCTTATTATTTCTAAAGAGTTTTTAATAGATTTGGGTTTTTTTTGGCTGCATTGGGTCTTAGTTGCAGCATGCGGGATCTTTGTTGAGGCGTGTGGGATCTTTCATTGTGGCACGTGGGCTCATCATTGCACCGCGCAGGCTTCTCTCTAGTTGTGGTGTGTGGGTTTTCTTTTCTCTAGTTGTGGTGCGCAGGCTGCAGAGCTCGTGGGCTCTGAAGTTTGTGGCACACGGGCTCTCTAGTTGAGGCACGTGAGCTCAGTAGTTGTGGTGCACAGGCCCAGCTGCTCCCTGACATGTGGAAACCTAGTTCCCTGACCAGGGATTGAACCCACGTCCCCTGCATTGGAAGGAAGATTCTTTACCACTGGACCACCAGGGAAGTCCCTCTAAGGAGTGTTAATTATATATACTGATTAATTTCTAGAAGTATGTTCTTCCCCATAGTAAAGTTTCCATGTGACACAAAACATGTTTATTAATAATCTCACATATCTTAAGTTTCTCTGTATCCAAAAGTAGATAAACTATGTTCAGTAATTAATATTCCAGTATTTTATTTTACTTGGAAGTGATCTAGATATTCAATGACTATCGTCATTTAATTTAAATTAGCAAAACTCTAAGGTTTCAGGATACCAAAAATATTTGTGTAAATGGTTTAAGTAAACATACCGAAAACATAATTATTGCTGAAAGTTCACCTAGAAATTTTTATCTCACTTACATCTATTTAATTCACTTGTTCTTAACAATTATTTTTAGATTACTCATGAAAATTTCATGAGATATTTCATCATCTTAAGTTATTTTTTCTTGCTGACAAATTCTGTAACAGAGATAACATGATCTTATTTGAGAATAGATATTATATTTAATGCTGATAACTCTAAGGACATGCTTATTTTAATTAAACCATTTAACTGAAACTGGTTTTAATTACCAGATTTTCCCAGATCATATGAACTTGAAAATCATCTGGGTTAGTTTCTATTATATTTCTGAGAGTTTTAGGAATACTTAACTCATTTAAGTGCTTAATTTTCTTTGAGCCAATTAAATAGAGCTCTATTATAAACTAATTTTGGCAATACTATCTGGAGATAGAAAAATGTTTACAACACATGTATACAGACACCCTTAAATATACAGATGCAAACAGAGACCTTAGAATTTCTGTTCTAAAATTTTAGCCATGAATCAGGTGCAATAATATAAAACTCACTGGTTATAAAGGAAGTTAGATCTAAATTGTGTTTCTGGCAGATAGAATAAGTTAAGATTACCAGCTCAGATGGCTAAAGCATTTTATTAATATTTGTGAAGACACATGATTTTTCATTTGCCTAAATTCTGAAGTCTCCCTCATCCTTTTTCTCCTTCTGAAAAAACCAGCTCTCTGAAGTTTGCATTTCAAAGAGATGGCCCTCAGTTTCAAGAGAAGACCAGGTAGAACATTTACATATCAAAGGCACAGAGAAAGAATGAGAGTTTCTCCAAGAAAGACTTTTGTTTCCTAAGGCCAGAATTTCAACTATACTTACAAGCCTTTTGAGATGAATAGGCAAGGTTTTGGGACTGGTTAAAAAGGACAGGTTGGCTTTGAACTGCTTCTAGAGCTGCATTCCTGGTTTTCCAAAGATTTGTAAGATAAGGACAGTTGCTTTTAATTCCTTAAAGAATTGGGTTGTAACTTAAATGATATCAAGGGGCTGATCCACCCATCCAGCTATATTATCTTTTTTTCTTCTTCTTTTTTTTAGATTTCACATATAAGTGAATTCATACAGTATTTGTCTTTTTCTCTGTCTGACTTGTTTTATTTAGCTTAATACCCTCTAGGTCCATCCATGTTGTCACAAATGGCAAGATTTCATTCTTTTATATGGCTGAGTAATATTCCATTATACACAAACACACACACACACACACACACATATACATATACATATAAATTTATCCATTTCACAAATCTTCTTTATCCATTCATCTATTGATGGGCACTTAGGTTGTTTCCACATCCTGGCTATTGTAAATAATGCTGCAATGAACATAGGGGTGCATATATCTTTTCAAATTAATGTTTTCATTTTCTTTGATAAATACCAAGGAGAGAAATTGTTGGATTGTATGGTAGTTCTATTTTCAATTTTTTGAGGAATCTCTATATTGGTTTCCATAGTGGCTACACCAATTTACATTCCCACCAATAGTGCATGAGGGTTTCTTTTTCTCTACACTTGTTATTTGTCTTTATGATATCAGATATATTGTTTGCAAATATCTTCTCCCATTCAGTAGGTGGCCTTTTTGTTTTGTTGATAGTTTCCTTTGCTGAGCAAAAGCTTTTTAGTTTGATGTAATCCCATTTATTTATTTTTGCCTTTGTTGCCCTTGACTGAGGAGAGAGATCCAAAAAAATATTGCTAAGACGTATGTCAAAGAGTGTACTGTCTATGTTTTCTTCTAGAAGTTTTATGGTTTCAGGTCTTACATTTAAGTCTTTAATCCATTTTGAGTTTATTTTTTGTACATGGCATGAGAAAGTAGTCTTTTTTGATTCTTTTGTGTACAGCTGTCCAATTTTCTCATCACCATTTATTGAAAAGGCTGTTTTCTCCATTGTATATTTTTTTTGAAGTATAGTTGATATACAATGTTGTGTTAATTTCTGCTGTACAGCAAAGTGATTCAGTTACATATACATATGAAGTTCAACTCACTTTTCTGTCTAGCCACATCTAGCTGCAAATGGGGTGTAACCCACATTTATGTCTGTCCATATTTTAGGGCCCCCTACTTGACAGTTACCAAGTCAAGTTCTCAGGACATACAACAAGACAAACTAGAAGGTAATGGCTGCCCCTGGGAGAGAAAGGATCAATAACCAACGGGTCTGGATTTGAAAAGGAAGGGACAACATGAAATTTTATTTTCCTCCTTCAAGTGGGCACTTACAGACAGAGATTCAGGACAGCTGATTCTGGTAAGAATTCACACTCTTAGCCAACTTCTGCCAGTTTCCCCAGGATCCCAGCTGGAGGTGCCAGTATCTACCAGTACTTGGTAAGGTTTTCCATTAATTTTAATTTTAGTTTCCCTTGGTTGTCTAAGGGAATAATGTAGCAGTTTACCAGAAAAACCCTCAGAGTCCCATCAACCCTGGGAGGGGTCCATACAGGGCTCTCCCTTGAAATAAATATGGCGTATCTGTAAGGCACTAACTTGGCAGCCTTTTGTTTATGGTCATGTAGTCTCTTCAGAGTGGAAAGACAGTTTAGACAGTATTAGTAGAATGACTACTCAAGTAAAAAAGAATAGAGAAGGACAGTAGGAGTTCCAAAAGTCTTATAGTCTTTTGTTTTCGGTACCTCTTGTGTCTTTAATTTTTCATTACCCTTTTGAAACAAATCTTTTAATAAAGCTATTTTGGAATTTTTGACACTTTTTGGAGGCTTTTGCATGCAAACTAAAATCAGTATCCTATTCTGTTTGTTTGATTTGGGAGCCCTTTCTTTCAAGTACATTTATTAATGACCTTGTCTGATTGAAATGTTCCTCATAATGGCCATTGTAATTCTAGGTTGTCTTAGTAAGATTTTGCCATTTTTTGATATCTATATCTTTCAGGACCACAATTCTTAGACATAAAATCAGAAGGTGGCACAGTCAAGTCTTTGGAACTTAGTGATCCCATTTCTTTAGCTAAGCCTTGGGTCTCTTGGAGCCAAATTTATACTTAAGAGGAATGTGTCGCTGGGCTGGGGATTATGTGTCGTCTTATAACGTACCTCGTTGCACAGAAATTTTCTCGAGGTTGGTGGTGAGTTAGTGTCAATCTAAACTGTTCTCTTACCAACACTGTCGTGTTAGAGTTAGGTGGCAAGTGTTGGTGAGCGCACTATCAGCTTTTAAGTGCTCGATCCATGCCCACAAATTTTGCAGCTTTGGCTTTCAAGATTTCCATTAGCAATAGCCTTTACCACATGTGCACAGCAGCAGTAACCAAAGAGATGTTACCATGGACTGGCCAGTAGGAGGCCTTGTGTGTATCACCAGCAGTTCCCAACATGGTACTGGGAACTGGGGAAAGGACTGAACCAGTAGACCCTAATGAATGGGGACTGAGTACTGGGATTCCAATCAAATGGAGAACTGAAGACTGAACCAAGGGCTAGGGACTTGGGTTCTTGGTGGAACCATCTGCTGACTCAAGCTGACCTGTCCTGGACTGAAAAGACAATTAGATCCAGAGCTCAATGCAAAGAGAAAGGAGCTCAGAACCGGGACGAACTTACCCACAGCCCTTGGAAACGGCAAGACAGAGGACTAAAGTGTTCATTTGTACCAATGCTTGTGATTCTCATTGTCCCTGAGGCTGTCAGAAGTCTCCTTCATATCCTGTCACTGCCAGAAGAGTTTTGTTGTAAAAAGAAACAAAATTCAACTTAGTACATTTTAAAGATCTTAGTGGCTTTACTCAATGATTCATGAATCGGGCATCATCCCATCTAGCAGATAGAAAGGAGCTCTGATGAGCTGTACAAAAGGAAGACTTTTGTAGGCAGAGGGGAGCAGGACAAGGAGGTTATACCAGCAAAAAGTGGATTGGTTGTGGCAAGACCACTTGCCTTTGGGGACAGCAGGGGTCTATCAGGCAGACGACCTCACTGGTGCTGATCAGGTAATTTCTGATTGACTAGTTTATGATTTCGTTCCTGGGAGAGAGGAAACCGTAATTAAATTAACTGTGAAGTCTTGGTTTGGTGGCATGAGGCTTAGCCTAAGTAACTACACTTTGGGCCTGTTGTCTTTAACACAAGTGAATAATGTATAGAAAGCACTTAGACCATAGTCTGCCTTCACGGAAAGAGCACAACAAATGGCATCCATTATCATGCTAATTATTAGCAGGGTAGGAGCAGTAGTCGTATTTGGGATAGTAGGAGGACATAGCCCTCACAATGTTTTACATCAATCAAAGACCTTTAGAAAGAGTTTGTGTTCTGGTTATCTGCTTAACAAACTACCACAAAACAGTGGCTTAAAATAATAATCATCATTTGTTTCGCTCCTGCATCTGGGGTTTCACTGGACTCAGCTCTGCACATTTTGCTCAGGGGTTTCCTTAGGGTCACAGTCAGGTAGTAGCATCTTCCTTCTGGTAGTTGGGCTGGGTAGTTGGACTTAACCAGCTGGGATCTAGAACAATGGAGGCTCCTCGGTAATCAATCTCTCTCTCTCTCTCTGGTCTCTCACTGTGTCCTCCCCACAAGTTGGCCTTAGCCCAGCTGAATCTTCTTATATGTCCATGGGACTGAAGGTCCCCAAGAAAGATCAGCGGAAGTTGTGGGGCCTTTTCTGGACTTGTGTGGGAGGTGACAGTGTCACATTGTCGCATTCTGTTTGTCAAAGCACTCACAAATTTCCACCCAGACTCAAGAGAGGGGGCCCTAGACCCCTTGTTCCGATGGCAAGCAGGCTGAAGGACTTGCAGACGTGTCTCGCAGCCTCCACAGCTGTGGCAGAACACATAATAGCCAGATAGTGGGGCTCACAGGCTCCTGGCCTCCCAATTAAGTTTCCGGGTTAAACACCAAAACGTGAATTTATGATTTAACAACCTTATATTGATACATTTCTCATAAGAGTTGATCTTCCTAGTCAATATTCAGAGTCTTCATTAGACTCAAAATGAACGCTGGTCCTTTCCACTGCCAAGGCTTGGGCCTTGATGGGAGCAGTTCCTAAAACATAAGGAAGAAACACAACTTCCCTTTTAGCACTTTGCAGGTCTGGGAGTGGCTGCTCCATCATATAAAATGGGTTATTTTTTGTTGCCTTTTTCCTTGAGTGAAAAGTATCCCCAAAGCATTCATAATCGCCGCACAAATAAGTGCACTGGTAAATACAGGGCTGGAGAGAGCTTTGAAACCTGAGTTAGAGGCATGGTTGTAATGGGATGAAGAGAGCTCAGGCTGGAGACACCATTGCCAGGGTTTGATAGACAACCGGTGTGTTGAACAGAAAGCTGGCAGGCGGTGGGTGAAAGTAGGCACTGCCAGGAGACAATGGCACTTTTCTGCTGGGTGATTAGGCAACAAATCCAGTGAGACACTGAGCTTCCCTGGCTGTGTACTGAGCGTGGAAATGTGTCAGGAGTCTGCGGCAATCCAGCTCTGGTTGACGTGATTAAGCCTTTGGTGTGTTCATTATGTTGGAGACTATTTCCACTCCCTTCTGTCACGTGCAGAGTCTTAGCATGTGCTCTGGATGTAGTGAGGAGAGCCCTTGACTTATTGAGATTGCTCTGAGGGAATGATCTGGATCAAGGGGTGTCTGGTTCATTAAAAATATTATTAGTACCTTCCAAGTGGGTAGGGGGATCCAGTGGGAGTAACATAGGCATGGCCCTGCCCTTATGGAAATTTCATTCAAGTTGGGGGAGATAGATCACAAAATACTAAATCTGTCAATGGCATGTGGGAAAAGTCTGTCAACAGATGATTTCAAATAGTGATAAGTTATGCTGTAGTGAGAGTAATGGGGGGGGGGTGCAAGGTGTTGGGAACTACTTTAGAACCTTCTGGAAAAGCCTCTTGGAGGTAAAGACTTCTGACCTGAAACTTGAAGAATAGAAGGAGGCTGGCCTGTGAAGACCTGGGTAAGGACCTTCTGGCCAGAGAAAACAGCAAACATAGAGGCCCTGGGATGGGAAAGAGGCCCAGCAAGGAAGCCTGGAGTGCTGGAGCATGTTGAACAGCAGGGAGAGGGTGGAGGTGAGGCTGGAGACTCAGGAATCAAGCTGGGCTTTGTAAGCAGTCTGGATTTTATTCTAGAGGCATGAGAAATATTGAAAATTCAGACCTGTCAAGTTCATGGGTATGTTGAGTTTGGAGAAGAGGAGGCAGGGTGCGACAGAATATCCATTTTCAAAAAGGTACTTTGTGTCACACCGATCTCTTCTATATAGTTTTACCACTCCAGTTCGACAGACCTTGTGATGGTAACATTTAGAGATCTCAGATGTGTGCCATATATCTTTGTATTCCCAGTTCACATCAAGATCTTAAAACATAGTAAATGTTCAATAAATTTTAACTCAAAAGGACAGAACCATGTGGCTGTAGGTAGTTGATACTGATGTCACATAGGAATGATGGCATGATAAAGCTGTCCCGGAAAGGGACTGGCTACTTTGGAAGATAAAGAGCTCCCAGAGCTGAGAGTGTTGAAGCTGGGATGGGGGCATCCTTTATCAGGGATGCTGTAGCAGTGACTTGTGCCCCCTATAGAGTAGTGTGAATAAAACTATGGTTCCACTGTCAATTCTAAATGTCTTCTTCTAGGCTTGGACAACTCTGGAGCAACCAGGCATGAGCTTGGTGGGCTTTGGGATTACTCGACAGCCTCAGGTGTGAAATCAGAGGTGGTGGTCCTCTGCTAGTTGTATTCTGGTGGGCTTGACTGCATGGGATTTGGCTCAGCCTTCTTTAAGATTGTGTTACTCATCTGGCCTCTCAGAATCCAAGTCTGTACAAGCGACTCAGTGGTGTTCAAGGAGTATGGAACTGGAGACCGTTTGCTTTCCTTCTGGAGATCCTGATTTCAAAAGGAATCCAAGCAAGGAATTCTTCTGTGTATTCCTTCATGCCATAAGTCATAAACGCTGATTCATTCCACATTAATCCTTGGGCATATCCGTTGGATTCCTAGAACACCAATGAACAAAATTAGACAGTATCTCCAGTCCTGAGAGTACCTAGGAGCAGAGCATTAGCTGGAAATCTGTAAAGAGCTCTGGTCAGTAGGGAGGGCCCATGGAAGGTCTCCTATTTGAAACACAGAGAGCAATTCTGACACAGATGAGCCGGGTATATGTGGTCAAATATGGCAAGGTAGGTGAGTAGATTGCTCTGGTTTTGACCTTGATCCACAGTTGCTAACTAAAAAGTAATGTTTATTATTACTGCACTTTTTGGATAAAATTCTACATCATTGCTGCCCATCTGACATTTGTGAAATCTTTATTCCTCCTTCAGCGCTGCAGGGCTTTCTTTTAGGGGGCAAATATCTTCTCAGGGAGGTTTTTCCCTGTATGCCTTCATTTTATGTTCTCACCTAAGGCTTTTACTTGTCTCCCTGAATGATTTTGGCATTGATTGCAGGACCTTCTTGGCTCCTAGGATATTAAGTCCGTAGTTTTTCTAAAGGAATATTTCCTATTTCCATTGAGATTACGATGACTTATAGCACTTAAGAGAAACTGCTAAATTGAACATTTTACATTTCAGTTTTCTTCTAGAACTCTCTCTAGGTAAGCTCCATAAATTCAGAAGGCAATATGAATTCAAAAATGTTCATCTGTATTCTGAGGTCCAGTAATGAGTTTACAGAAACTCATCTTATCTTGGAAAAGAGGTTAGTATTCCTAGGAAAGCTACTAAAAATTCTTTGGGGAATTCATAGAAAGAAGTGCTGATTAAATTCAATTAAACAAATACTATCTACTGTTGAATCTACAGCGTACTAAGCTAGGTCCTGTGGGAGCAACAAAATAATTAAATGGCCCTGTTTATTGAGTGCTTAGAGTTTCACTGGGGAGATCACCAAGGGGCTGTAAAACATTAAACGATCATCCAAGGCACATGGAATGAATCATTGGATTCATCTGTTGGAGCAGGCACTGAGTTGTGCTCTAGGCAGCCATTAAGCAAGTGTGCACATCAAACCAACCACCAATGGAGCCTTTTGATATCACACATGCCCCATCCTTGGAAAAGTTTTTAAACTTTTTATTTTGAATTAATTTTAGAGTTACAGAAAGATTGCAAGGATAGTAGATAGAGTTTCTGTATATCCTTCACTCAGCTTTTCCAAATGGGTCTCCCCGTAGCACACTATTTAAACTAGGAAATTAACACTGACACAATACTATTAACCAATCTCCAAACCTTGTTTAAATTTTGCAAATTGGCCCATGAATGTCTTTTCCTGGTCTCATGTCTCCTTTGTTTCCTCCAATCTGCATCTCAAGAAATTCTTATTCAGTAGGTTTGGGGTGGGTCCCAGGAAAGTTTCTTTTTCGAAAGCTTCACAGATGCATGTCCCCCAGTAGGAAATCTCTGCTCTGGCATATAAGGATAAGTAATTCTAACCCTAATATTAATAATATTACCATTTCTAGTAATAGTTAATATATATTCAGTGCTTTCTGTATTCCAGATACTGTTCGTTTGTGTTGTATTTTCTGTTCCTTTAGTCCTCACAACAACCCTTTGAGTTAAGTTCTGTTATTATCCAAATCTTTCAGAAGAGGAAACTGGGGCAGAGAGAGCTTAAGTTACTTGTCCAAGGTCACATCGTTGTAACTTGTAACATCGTTGTTAAGTGCTGGAGCTGGGATTTGAACCCAACTAATCTGGCTCCAGAAGCCAAGAAGGATCTTCGTCACTGCATTATACTTCCTCTGGTGGAAAATGGCCATTCTGTGATTGCAAACTCCAAAGATCTATGGTGTAGTAGATGATATATGAAACAGAAATAATTATGGCAGTGCTGTAATAGAATTATATTCACAGAAGAGGAAATCGTATCCCTGCTCTAGAGAAACTAACAAAATCTTTCCAGAGCAGATGACAACTCAGCTCAGGAACGATTCACCAGCCTCAGATGAGATGTTTGCCAGAGGATAAGGACCGTAAGAAAAGGACATTCCAGGAGGACAGAACAGAACAAAAAGGCAGAGGGGAGGGAAGGCACCCATGTTCCCCACAAGGATGGCCACAAGTGGGTCACACGGGTGTATGGGAGAGTTACAGGGGTGAGGCTAGGATGGCAGGCATGAGGGATGGATGTGAAGGGAGCTTGAGTGGCCTATTTCTTCAGGTGAGAGATCTGAACCAGGGGATTTTATAAAAATCAAAGTCAGAAGAATAGAAGCTAGACCTCAGGATTGGGTCTGATGAATCCTACTTGCATGGGTTATACACCCAAATGTGAGCTCTAGATCACAGTGTCAGAGGAGGCCAGGAAATGAAAAACCACTCAGTTTAAGATGAAAATTTCTTCTGGTTGTCTGTGGGGAGGAGCAGGGAGAGGGAACTATCTTTATGTTAAATTGAAACTCTGATGGTGAATACATTAGCTTTCTCATGAGGTAGGTGTTAGCTCTGTCACATGGTGTTCTAGTTTGGGCTCCCTCAGAAGTAGACCCAGAGATAAGGACTCTAAGGCAAGTGGTTTATTTGAGAGGGGCAGGAGGCACCAGAAGGGAAGGGTGAGTCATGAGACGGGGGAGGGAAGGCAGCCCATGGAGGGTGTGTTATCAAGCCGGCCTCCTCTGTGGGTGTCTGGAGCTTAATCCTTAGGGTAACTATGGATAATAATGTGAAACATACTCCTAGATTTATCCCACCTGAGGGGTGAGGGATCTGGGGTGTTGATACACCAACTTCTGTCAGTCATTAGTTGAGGGCTGCTCCAGGGCTATATTAATTCCCCACTCCTGCCCCAGCCCCCTCAGTCTACAGAGAAAGCCCTCAGGCAAAGAGGTGCATGCACTTGCCCTTGGAAGTTGGTAAGTGTTCACCCAAGTGTTAGGGCCCCAAAGATATGGATGGGGCAGCAGCAGTGTCTGCTAAACACAGGTTGGCTAATCTAGGAAATGTGCCATGTTGAGAGAATAAGGCTTATGAGCAAAGACCCAATAAATATTTTTAAATGGAATATTGAAATGACATACTGTGACATAATCATAGTCTCAAAGGTTTAACGTGTCAGTCACAGATAGTGATAAAAGTTCATCAAGGGCTGGCTGGCAGGGTAGTCTCTATGAGAAGGTTTATGATGACGATAAGGCCCGAGCAAAGGAGAAGGTAAGCCCTGAGAGGCAGAATGAGGCAAAAATCACTAGAATGTGGCAAACTGGTGTATCCAGAGAGAGCTTCTGCCTGGGAGGATGTGAGAAGACCTTACAAAGGACATGGAATTTGGCTCAGGATTAAAGATGGTTAGGATTTGAAGAGGCAAAAGTGGAATCCAGGCAGAAACAAAGTCCACGTGTTAGAAGCGGGACCAAGCAGGGAGACTTCAGTTCAGTTAAAGAGAAGGATCCAATGTAAGAAATGTGGGAGGTAAAGCCAGAAAGAAAAGTCAGGGTGAGAGACCAGGGAGGACTCTCAAATGCCAGATTAAGGCATTCAGACCTGTCTGGAGGGCAATCAACAATTGTCTAATGTTTCTGAGAAAAGGAGGTACTTGCGTGGAGCAGTACTGTTTGAATATTAAGCTGGTGCTTTTTTATCAGAGGAATTTGAAGATAGAGATGCTGAAGGCTAGAATGCCTTATGAAACTATTATAAAAGCTCAGGTCATAAAGTAGAGTAGGGAGGTAGCGATAAAGTGGAAATGCAGTGAAAAGACAGATGCACAGGACTGCAAAATAAAAATCAATAGGAAAGGGGGTTGGTATGGTGAGGGAGTTGGTGCTATGAATATGGAAGAAGAATGGCATTGCTGAAGAATAGGAAAGTTGGGAGAAGGGACAAAGTTAGGGGGAAACAGATGAGTTTGGAGTGATTAAGTGCTGAGTTTGAGCCTCACGTGTCAGAGGCTGGGCTAGATGCTTCGGCGACTTTAAAGATGAATCAGACACGTATACTCTGTCCACAAGATACTCTGGTCTAGTAAGCAAATTAAGACATATTCTTAAACAATTATAACACAAGGTAGAGAAAGTAGGTGTGAGTAACTAGAGAGGTGCGAATGATGGAGTGCTCTGTGAATTCAGAAGAGGGAGAAATCCCTTCCAGCTGCAAGGATTTAGGGAAGGCTGCACAAAAGCATTTTAGTTTGATTCTGAAAAATAGGTAGGATTTAACAGGTCAAGAGAAGACCACTGCAGGCTGAGAAATGCCAGGAGTAGAAGTGTAATGATAAAAAAAAAGTGTGAGTTTTGTTGGGAGATCCCAGTGGTTCATCTTGGAGGAGATGAAGTTGGAACACAGTCTGGAGAAGCTATAAAGGGCCTTTCAGTTTAGTTTAAAGAAATTAAATGTAAAGAAATGTAAATTTTAATTCATAGTCACTGAAGACTTTTGAACTGGGTACAGAACAGTGTCAGAGGATGGGCTGGCCAAGGGAACAGAAAGCCCAGTCAGGTGACTGAACAAGGCATGAGATAATGAGGCTTCTACCAGTATGGAGACAGTAGAAATTGGGAACAGGATCTATTTTAGGGAGATTAATGAGCAGGAGTGTTCAGCAAAGTGAGTTAGCAAGCCAGAGGGTGTCCACATGATGTGAAAAGCCTAATTCACTTTCACAGTGTACTTTTTTTTTTTTTTGAATTTTGAATTTTATTTCATTTATTTTTTATACACAGGTTCTTATTAGTTGTCTATTTTATGCATATTAGTGTATATATGTCAATCCCAATCTCCCAGTTCATCCCACCCCCACCCCCACCCCCCACCACTTTCCCCCCTTGGTGTCCATACGTTTGTTCTCTACATCTGTGTCTCTATTTCTGCCCTGCAAACTGGTTCATCTGTACCATTTTTCTAGGTTCCACATATATGCATTAATATACAATATTTGTTTTTCTCTTTCTGACTTACTTTACTCTGTATGACAGGCTCTAGATCCATCCATGTCTCTACAAATGACCCAATTTCGTTCCTTTTTATGGCTGAGTAATATTCCATTGTAAATATGTGCCACATCTTCTTTATCCATTCGTCTGTCAGTGGGCATTTAGGTTGTTCCATGACCTGGCTATTATAAAGAGTGCTGCAATGAACATTGGGGTACATGTGTCTTTTTGAATTATGGTTTTCTCAGGGTATATGCCCAGGAGTGGGATTGCTGGGGTGTATGGTAGTTCTATTTTTAGTTTTTTAAGGAACTTCCATACTGTTCTCCATAGTGGCTGTATCAATTTACATTCCCACCAAGAGTGCGAAAGGGTTCCCTTTCCTCCACACCCTCTCCAGCATTTGTTGTTTGTAGATTTTCTGAGGATGCCCATTCTAACTGGTGTGAGGTGATACCTCATTGTAGTTTTGATTTGCATTTCTCTAATAATTAGTGATGTTGAGAAGCTCTTCATGTGCTTCTTGGCCATCTGTATGTCTTCTTTGGAGAAATGGCTATCTAGGTCTTCTGCCCATGTTTTGATTGGGTTGTTTGTTTTTTTAATATTGAGCTGCTTGAGCTGTTTATATATTTTGGAGATTAATCCTTAGCCCATTGACTCATTTGCAAATATTTTCCCCCATTCTGAGGGTTGTCTTTTCATCTTGTTTGTAGTTTCCTTTGCTTTGCAAAAGTTTTTAAGTTTCATTACATCCCATTTGTTTATTTTTGTTTTTATTTCCATTACTCTAGGAGGTGGATCATAAAAATCTTGCTGTGATTTGTATCAAAGAGTGTTTTTCCTATGTTTTCCTCTAAGAGTTTTATAGTGTCCGGTTTTACATTTAGGTCTCTAATCCATTTTGAGGTTTTTTTTGTGTATGGTGTTATGGAGTGTTCTAATTTCATTCTTTTACATGTAGCTGTCCAGCTTTCCCAGCACCACTTATTGAAGAGACTGTCTTTTCTCCATTGTAGATACTTGCCTCCTTTGTCATAGATTAGTTGACCATAGGTGCGTGGGTTTATCTCTGGGCTTTCTATACTGTTCCATTGATCTGTATTTCTGTTTTTGTGCCAGTACCATATTGTTTTGATTAGTGTAGCTTTGTAGTAAAGTCTGTAGTCAGGGAGTCTGATTCCTCCAGCTCCCTTTTTTCCCTCAAGACTGCTTTGGTTATTTGGAGTCTCCATACAAATTTTAAGATTTTTTGTTTTAGTTCTGTAAAAAATGCCATTGGTAATTTGATAGGGATTACATTGAATCTGTAGATTGCTGTGGGTAGTATAGTCATTTTCACAATATTGATTCTTCCAATCCAAGAACATGGTATATCTCTCCCTCTGTTTGTGTTGTCATGATTTCTTTCATCAGTGCCTTATAGTTTTCTGAGTACAGGTCTTGTACCCCCTTAAGTAGGTTTATTCCTAGGTATTTTATTCTTTTTGTTGCAATGGTGAATGGGATTGTTTCCTTAATTTCATTTTCTGATCTTTTGTTGTGAGTGTATAGGAATGCAAGAGATTTCTGTGCATTAATTTTGTATCCTGCAACTTTACCAAATTCATTGATTAGCTCTAGTAGTTTTCTGGTGGCATCTTTAGGATTCTCTATGTATAGTATCATGTCATCTGCAAATAGTGACAGTTTTACTTCTTCTTTTCCAATTTGTATTCCTTTTATTTCTTTTTCTTCTCTGATTGCCGTGGCTAGGACTTCCAAAGCTATGTTGAATAGTGGCGAGAGTAGACATCCTTGTCTTGTTCCTGATCTTAGAGGAAATGCTTTCAGTTTTTCACCATTGAGAATGATGTTTGCTATGGGTTTGTAGTATTTGGCCTTTATTATGCTGAGATAGATTCCCTCTATGTCCACTTTTTGGAGAGTTTTTGTGATAAATGGGTGTTGAATTTTGTCAAAAGCTTTTTCTGCATCTATTGAGATGATCATATGGTTTTTATTCTTCAGTTTGTTAATATGATGTATCACATTGATTGATTTGCGTATATTGAAGAATCCTTGCATCCCTGGGATAAATCCCCCTTGATCATGGTGTATGATCCTTTTAATGTGTTGTTGCACTCTGTTTGCTAGTATTTTGTTGAGGATTTTTGCATCTGTATTCATCAGTGATATTGGTCTGTAATTTTCTTTTTTTGTAGTATCTTTGTCTGGTTTTGGTATCAGGGTAATAGTGACCTCAGAGATTGAGTTTGGGAGTGTTCCTTCCTCTGCAATGTTTTGGAAGAGTTTGAGAAGGATGGGTGTTAGCTCTTCTCTAAATGTTTGATAGAATTCACCTGTGAAGCCATCTGGTCCTGGACTTTTGTTTGTTGGAAGATTTTTAACCACAGTTTCAATTTCATTACTTGTGATTGGTCTGTTCATATTTTCTATTTCTTCCTGGTTCAGTCTTGGAAGGTTATACCTTTCTAAGAATTTGTCCATTTCTTCCAGGTTGTCCATTTTATTGGCATAGAGATGCTTGTAGTAGTCTCTTATGATGCTTGGTATTTCTGCAGTGTCCATTGTAACTTCTCCTTTTTCATTTCCAATTTTATTGATTTGAGTCCTCTCCCTCTTTTTCTTGATGAGTCTGGCTAAAGACTTATCAATTTTGTTTATCTTGTCAAAGAACCAGCTTTTAGTTTTATTGATCTTTGCTATTGTTTTCTTTGTTTCTATTTCATTTATTTCTGCTCTGATCTTTATGAGTTCTTTCCTTCTGCTAACTTTGGGTTTTGCTTGTTCTTCTTTCTCTAGTTTCTTTAGGTGTAAGGTTAGATTGTTTACTTGAGATTTTTCTTGTTTCTTGAGGTAGGATTGTATTGCTATAAACTTCCGTCTTAGAACTGCTTTTGCTGCATCCCATAGGTTTTGGATCATCATGTTTTGTTGTCATTTGTCTCTAGGTATTTTTTGATTTTGTCTTTGATTTCTTCAGTGATCTCTTGGTTATTTAGTAATGTATTGTTTAGCCTCCATTTGTTTGTGTTTTTTATGTTTTTTCCCCTGTGATTTATTTCTACTCTCATAGCTTTGTGGTTGGAAAAGATACTTGATATCATTTCAATTTTCTTAAATTTACTGAGGCTTGGTTTGTGACCCAAGATGTGATCTATCCTGGAGAATGTTCCGTGTGCACTTGAGAAGAAAGTGTAATCTGCTGTTTTTGGATGGAATGTCCTATAAATATCAGTTAAATATATCTGTTCTCTTGTGTCATTTAAAGCTTGTGTTTCCTTATTAATTTTCTGTCTGGATGATCTGTCCATTGGTGTAAGTGAGGTGTTAAAGTCCCCCACTATTATTGTGTTCCTGTCGATTTCCTCTTTTATAGCCGTTAGCAGTTGCCTTATGTATTGAGGTGCTCCTATGTTGGGTGCATATATATTTATAATTGTTATATCTTCTTCCTGGATTGGTCCCTTGATCATTATGTAGTGTCCTTCCTTATCTCTTGTAACATTCTTTATTTTAAAGTCTATTTTATATGATAGAGTATTGCTACTCCAGCTGTCTTTTGATTTCCATTTGCATGGACTATCTTTTTCCATCCCCTCACTTTCAGTCTGTATGTGTCCTTAGCTCTGAAGTGAGTCTCTTGTAGACAGCATATATACGGGTCTTGTTTTTGTATCCTTTCAGCCAGTCTATGTCTTTTGGATGGAGCATTTAATCCATTCACGTTTAAGGTAATTATCGATATGTATGTTACTATTACCATTTTCTTAATTGTTATGGGTTTGTTTTTGTAGGTCCTTTTCTTCTCTTGTGTTTCCCACTTAGAGAAGTTCCTTTAGCATTTGTTGTAGAGCCGGTTTGGTGGTGCTGAATTCTCTTAGCTTTTGCTTGTCTGTAAAGCTTTTGATTTCTCCATCGAATCTGAATGAGATCCTTGCCAGGTAGAGTAATCTCGGTTGTAGGTTCTTCTTCCCTTTCATCACTTTAAGTATATCATGCCACTCCCTTCTGGCTTGTAGGGTTTCTGCTGAGAAATCAGCTGTTAACCTTATGGGAGTTCCCTTGTATGTTATTTGTTGTTTTTCCCTTGTTGCTTTCAATAATTTTTCTTTGTCTTTCATTTTTGTCAATTTGATTACTATGTGTCTTGGCATGTTTCTCCTTGGGTTTATCCTGCCTAGGACTCTCTGTGCTTCCTGGACTTGGGTGGCTATTTCCTTCCCCATGTTAGGGAAATTTTCAACTATAATCTCTTCAAATATTTTCTCGGGTCCTTTCTCTCTCTCTTCTCCTTCTGGGACCCCTATAATGTGAATGTTGTTGCATTTAATGTTGTCCCAGAGGTCTCTTAGGCTGTCTTCATTTCTTTTCATTCTTTTTTCTTTATTCTGTTCCACAGCAGTGAGTTCCACCATTCTGTCTTCCAGGTTACTTATCCGTTCATCTGACTCAGTTACTCTGCTATTGATTCCTCTAGTGTATTTTTCATTTCAGTTATTGTATTGTTCATCTCTGTTTGTTTGTTCTTTAATTCTTCTAGGTCTTTGTTAAACATTTCTTGCATCTTCTTGATCTTTGCCTCCATTCTTTTCCGAGGTCCTGGATCATCTTCACTATCATTTTTCTGAATTCTTTTTCTGGAACGTTGCCTTTCTCCACTTCATTTAGTTGTTTTTCTGGAGTTTCTCTTGTTCCTTCATCTGGTACAAAGTCCTCTGCCTTTTCATTTTGTCTATCTTTCTGTGAATGTGCTTTTCCTTCCACAGGCTGCAGAATTGTTGTTCTTCTTGCTTCTGCTGTCTGCCCTCTGGTGGATGAGGCTATCCTCACAGTGTACTTTAGAGGCTTTAGTTTTGAGGCAAATTCAGTGGGGCTGGCCAATGTTAAACAAGTCTCATATCTCATGTTAATTAGTTTAGGTTTCCTTGCTTTCCAAAGCTTGAGTTTTCACAAACATGGCTAAGGACTCTACTGAAATGCTGCCTCATTCATAGTGGGAAGCTTTAAACAGATCCAAGAGAGCTGTTGGTTGAAGTGCCTGAAATGCATTCATCCACTATTCTATGAGTAATTTTACCAAGTGAAAGTGTTTACTGCCATGCAACAAAAGTTTGCTTCAAATGACCTTGAAGGAAGTTGGACTGCCTCCCATGTCAGCCATGAACAGATGGAAATGTGTGTGCAGACAGCAAGGGAAGAATTTAGTTTAAAAGGTCCTGAAAAATCATGTCTTCTACCAGTGTCAGAACAAGTATTAATGTAAGATCATGCTCTATGCTGGCATAAACAATATGAATCTTATCTTGTTCCTGACAAACAATGTTTTTTATAAAAGCATGTGAATATGTGCTCTGTTTTCTCCATAAAGTTACTGAGAACTTTCATTCTAATTTTAAACATTTAAGTCAGAGAGCAAGAAATCTGAAATTTGCAATTTGAGGTAGCACTGAGTACTCCTTCCATGAATACAAATGTAAAGAAATAAAATCTCCTGACCAGGAGAATCCACAATATCACCCTCATGAGAATCCCTGTGGCTGAATGTATTTTCCTAAAATGGCACAGCAATATTTCTACTTCCACATGTGTTCCCATAAAGAGATGGAGTCTATTTTCCTGCCCCTTGAAACTGGAGTGTGTGCATATGTGTGTGTGGGGGGGGCACTTTGCAACTGCCTCAATTAAATAGAATGTGGTGGAAGTAACACTTCTAAGGCTAGGTCATGAAAGGTGATAGGATTTCCATCTGGCTCACTCAAGACACTCATCTTTGGAACCCGGCCACCATATTTTGAGGAAGCCCAAGCCACATGGAGAGGCCATGTGTAGTTGTCCCAGACAACAGCAGTAAACAAGCTGACAGCCAGCATTAACTACCAAACACATGAGTAAGTTAACCTTCAGGTTGAAACCTCACAACTCAGATTGGGACTTGAACCCACTGTCTTTTAATTAAGATAACACTCCTGGCCCCAGAACTTACTGAAATTCAGGTTCTTTATGTCTCAGCACAGAAGGAATCCAGCAAAGGCAAAGTGATAAGTAAGAAGTAGATTTATTGAGAGAGATACACACTCCATAGACAGAGTGTGGGCCATCTCAGAAGGCAAGCACGGCCTGGGAGATACACATTCTGCAGACAGAATAAGGTCTGTCTCAAAAGTCGAGAGTGGCCATGGAAGAAACACACTCCACGGACAGAGTGTGGGCCATCCCAGAAGGCGAGAGACTCTGAAACATGGGATGGTTAGTTTTTATGGGCTGGGTAATTTTGTAGGCTAATGAGTGGGAGGATTATTCCAACTATTTTGGAGAAGGGGTGGGGATTTCCAGGAACTGGGCCATCGCCCACTTTTTGGCCTTTTATGGTCAGTCTCAGAACTGTCATGGCACCTGCGGGTGTGTTATTTAGTATGCTAATGTATTACAATGAATGTTTAATGAGGCTCAAGGTCTACTGGAAGTTGAGTCTTCTGCCATCTTGGGCCTAATCAGTTCTAACCAGTTTTTGTCGTGTCCTCAATGGCTATGTCATTCTTTTAAAGGTTGAAAAACTAAAAATAGAGCTACCATAAGACCCAGCAATTCCACTCCTAGGCATATATCCAGAGAAAACCAGAATTCGAAAGGATGCATGCACCCTGATGTTCATTGCAGTACTATTTACAGTCGCCAGGACATGGAAGCAAACTAAATGTCCATCGACAGGTGAATGGATGAAAATGTGCATTTGCAGGGATGTGGACGGACTTTGAGATTGTCATACAGAGTGAAGTAAGTCAGAAAGAGAAAAACAATTATTGTATAATATTGCTTATATGTGGAATCTAGAAGAATGGTACAGATGAACTTATCTGCAAAGCAGAAATAGAGTCACAGACGTAGAGAACAAACTTATGGTTACCAAGGGGGGAAGCAGGGGGTGGGATGAATTGGGAGATTGGGATTGACATGTATACACTACTATGTATAAAATAGATGACTAATGAGAACTTACTGTATAGCACAGGGAGCTCTACTCAGTGCTCTGTGGTACCTAAATGGGAAGGAAATCTAAAAAAAGAGGTGGGTATATGTATACATATAACTGATTCACTTTGCTGCACAGCAGAAACTAACACAACATTGTAAAGCAACTATACTCCAATTAAAAAAAATAAAGGTTGTATCCTGCCCCCTTCCCTCCTGTTTCAAGGTGATTCCAGTTCCCAGCCTTGAACCATCCCAGTTGAAGCCAACTGGATCAGAGGCAAGCCCAAGTTGCAACTCCATGAGCAAAATAAATGCCATTTTAAGGCACTGAGTTTTGGGTTAATTTGTTGTGCAGTGATAATAACTAGAAAATTCCCCTAAAGCTTAGGAGGGAAGAGCATGCTAACAGGATGTCAGAAAGCGCTGGGGGTTGGGCTGAAATTCTTGACCATGAAGAGGCCAGGCAGCATGTAAGAAACTTAGAAGAGTTACAGAGGATATGTAGCAGTCCAGACCTCAAGGAACCTACAATGTTGCAGGAAAGTCAGACTTCCATACTGCAGGTGAAGCCTCTTACGGAGAAGCACATGCATGAGTACAAGCAAAAGCTCGACAGCAAGGCTTACAATGTCAGGGAGAATAGAAGTACCTGATGACAAATATCTATTTGTAAAAAGCCTCAGCCACAGATTCCGAAAAAATCATTGGGGCTCCAGGGAGGCTAAACAAGGTAGGAAAAGCAAAAGAATTGTTCTTCTATTCTCCTCCTATATTGCAAAAGAAGAAGTCCTGAAGGTGAAGATTAATCAGCAATCAGTGAAAAACGAGTGGCATCTATAAAGGTCCCTGTGGTTTGAAGTTTGAATGTTAACAGGGCGCAAACCACAGAGGCAAAACCATCACTGAGTGCTCCCCTCCACTTTACTATAAGTACCACTCAGGCTAGCTGTTTAAATAGTTCACCCCATCAGTAAAAAATTTCAAACACATACCACCAACATATGTATATATTTTTATTTATAAATTATATTCATATACAATTGTACTGATACAGTATGTACATTTAAAAAATACACAAAATAGTAATAGAATTTCTCCTATTTAAACCCTGTCCTTTTGAATATTGATTTATCTTGTGTCCCACTTTGGAGATCAATGCTTTAGTGTTTAGACTTAATCAAATCTTAGGAAAAATCATGACCAAATCACTGCATCACTGTGTGGCCTTGTGTTTGTTACTTAACCATTCTAGATTACACCTCATTGTGCTAGTTTGGATTGCTAATCACTGTACAAAAGGACCCAATTCTATTATGGCTCAAACATCACAGACATTTATTTCTCGCTCTGTTAAGAGTCTAGGGCAGGTGTTCAGGTGGGCAGGAGGTTCTCTTCCATGTAGTGACTCAGGGAACTGGTTCCTTCTCTCTTGGGCCTCTGCTCTCCCCAAGGATCTTCATATCATCTACATCTGGTCAGTGGAAGAAAAAACAGAGAGTCAAGGAAGCACCCTCATCATCTTAAAGATATACCCAGGAAGTGGCAATCACTACCTTTATTTCAAGAGAGAAAACTTAGTCAGACGGCCATGCTTAGCTGCAAGGGGTTCTGTGTAGTGTAATCTAGCTTTCTATTCTTGGACACAAATCTGTAAAGGAGAAGATTTGATTTCTTCCACACTCAGTTTACTCTTTTGTAAAATTACATGTAATGATATATTACTCATGAAATTTATTTGGATTAAAAGCAAAGTATCCTCGTAACACTTAGCATAGTCTTGGCATGTTTGAGGTGCTAAATAAGCAGCAGCCCTCCTGGGAAGAGGGAAGAAGGAAGAAGGCAGAGGAAGGGGGTTGGTGAGAGGAGAAATTTTCTCTGAGGTGGGAGATCTGAACGTTGGTGTGACTGAATGAGTCACTTATCTTGGGTGACCTTGGATGAGTCACTTATGCTCCCTCTGGGCCTCAGTTTTTTCAGCTATGAAATGAGAATATTAGACTCATGATTTATGGGTTTCTGTATCTTTGAATTTTCTACTTTGCATTATTATCTGCTTATGTTTTGGGTGATCACTGGACTGACTCCCTTGAGGACAGAGCCCATTTCTTTTACCCAAGAACCCAGTGCTGGGCTAGCTCTCTGCAAAGCTGATACCTTCCTCTTCTGTTTATTCCACCTCCATCCCCACCCTCAGGTTCATGATGCTATCCAAGATCACTCACGATGCTGGAAAAACAATCTGATACCTGTGTACCTATCACATCTAAATGTTAAAAGTGCCCATCCCATCTGGATTCCATTTGACGAAAAAGGTCTGAGGGTAGAACTTTGGTACTTAGTGATTACAGGATCTTTTAGAGCTGGGAGACCTTCCTAGAGTCCTCAGATCCCATTGCAGAGTCCTTCCCTACTGAAACTGCTTGGAGGGTGTGCCCCAGAGGGTCATCAGCTTTCCATGAGGAAAGAGATTAATTTCATTTTTTTCTCTTCCAATTTATCTTTACCATCAAAAAATGTTTATTGATAATCTGGAGACCCAGGGACCTTGCTTCCTCCTTCTGTACCACATCCCCAGCCATCACATCCATACTCACACATTCTAGTTAGGGAGCAATAAAACCATGGCCACACTTCCTGTAGTGTCAAGATGGCCCACCTACATGTGCGTGTGGACCTTCCATATGGCCCAGAATCCATAGGAAGAAGAGAAAAATTAGCAGAAGGACAGAATACAAACATTTATGTTATTAGCTGGTACATTATTGCTGTAAGACACATTTTCCCAAGGGAAATATCCTGTCACAATCTTATTTCATTGGCTGAGAGCAGGGCTGACTCATTTACAGAGAAGACTTTCACATCGATCAACTTCTTTATCTGAAAATCATTAGCAAAGAAACGGAGGCCTAGAAAGGCTGTGACTTGTCCAGGGTCGAACAGCTAAGACGTGGTAGAGAGAGGACTGGCTTCCAGCTCTTTGGGCTCTTGATTTAGCATTCTTTCCTGGACTGAAAGCTACTTTAAAATGCAAAGTTTTTCGAATCAAACATTTCCATTTCCAAATGAGGAACTGATCAATGATGTAGAAAAATTGTTTAGGTTTGTTGGCAGAACTTTCCTCCCAAATTCACATCCTAACCACAGCCTGTCAATTGCCAGGCTGACAGTGTTTACTGCAAATTACAAATATTTCTACCTGCCTCCTAACTGCACCTGTGAAATCTATATGATGCCATTGTCATAATTCAGTCAATGACAGATGTAAGGGCTGCTCCCATCCGGGCTCACCCTCCTCCATTCCCCACTTCCTTCCATTCCTTTCATTGCAAGTAGGAAACAGGAAATATGGCTATTGGGCGAAGCCATGAGATGGAAATGCAATATTTGCTACTACATCTTTCATTAAACTCCAAAGTTAAAATAATTCATGCAGATGGCAAGGTCATCTGTACTCTGCCAATTTATTTTAGAAGAGTCATTTTCTACAATTCAGATGTGGGGCTGGGCTAAATGTCAACTCTAATAAGGTAGAAAATTCTTACAGTGGAAAACCCTGTGTGCGTGTGTTTCTAACAAACTCTGAGGACCCATGTGCATTGCTTTATTTAGAGATCATTTTTTAAAAATTTTGTTTCCTGCATAATGAATAGGCTCAATTCCAATCTCAAAGGCAAATGCATATGGAGATATAAAGAAAAAAGGGGTGGAGGGAAGCAATTTAATACATGACATTGTCTCTCTCAACAAAATGAATAAATTTTAGATTTGTTGCCTGTCCAATAGAAATGGAAATATCAGCAGATACTGAGGGAAGTGTGACCATGGCATGTTAATGATGGATCAAATGAAACATTGCATTGTTCTATTATTATTGTGTGAAGCTGTGTGTAAGAGAAGAGGGTGAGTTTAAGGAGGCAGAGTGTCCCAAGGAGATTAAGGTGTTCTACAGTTTTGGGATCTTGCCTTGCAAATGAGTCTCATTTGGCCAGAGGCAAAATGTTATTCTCTTTTATTATATTGTTCTATCTCCCCCACCCCCAACCTGTCTCATGCTGCATAGCCCTTCACAGTCCTCTGACCAAGATTAGATTGGCTAAATTCAGGACTGGTTAAAAACTTTCATCTACTCCTTGATGCCAAATAAATTAATAATTTAGAAAATAAGGAACTTAGTACTAGTTTTCATATTAACTGGATGGGTCTTAGCAGCACTATTCATAGTAAGCTCAAACTGGAAACTACCCATATGATCATCAGCAGAAGAATAAATCAATTATAGCATATTTGCCCAATGGAATTCTACATGTCAATAAGAATGAATGATCTACAACTTCTTGCTACCATATGGATGAATATCACATGCATAATATTGAACCAAAGGAGCTGGTCCCAAAAGAGAACATACCATGTGAGTCTATTTATAGACAAAGAATACATGAAAACCAATCTGTCCTGTTAGAAGCAAGAAGCTTATCTTTTTAGTTAGTAGTAACCAAAAGACAGCACACAAGGGGCTTCCTAGGTATATGTAATATTTTACTTTTGGATTTGAGTGCTGGGTACACAGGTATATTCTGTTCAGTCCGTGAAAATTCATCAAGCTGTTCACTTAGTAGTCTTTTTCTGTATCTCTATTTCAATTTAAAAATCCAAAACTCTTGGATTTTCAAAATAATCCAAAACTTTGGATTTTCAAAATAATAACTTTTACAAAGAGACTTAGCAAACTATAACCTATATACATCTGGGACCCCAGATGGATCAGTCTTGGTACAAACACAGTCCAACAAAGAAATAGAGGTTAACAAGCAAAAGTAATTCAAAAGTATATTGGTCTTTTCTCTCCATTCTCCTCTTCTACTGCTCTCTTCTAGAGCCTCTTGTTTGCTCAAGTGCAATCTCCTCTTTCCTTCCAGCTCATCGTTGAGTTCCAGGCCCTCGTGGCTGTTCCCCTGACTCTCTCCTGCTTTTCCAGTCTTGTCTATTTCAGTTCATTCTCCCTCCTCCTCTTTGATATTCTTAACCCCACACTATGCTTCTTCTGTATTAAGATGGAATAAAATAAGCTATTCTAAGCCATAATCATAAGTCTTTGGAGGAAAACATTCTGAAGGTCAAGTGAAAAAGTTGGGTCGAAATGACTTTTAAAGGTCTCATCTTATCAAGGGAAGCAACAACGGGGGATTACAAGGCCTTATTGTGTAGAAATATCTTGCATGTTGTTTGATATAAATCAGAGGGAAAAATGAGTTTGGTCATGACCTTTGGGTGAGAGAAGATAATCACTAGTATAGTAAGCACTTGCAAATTAATGAGAAGAAAAAGACAAGGAGTAATATGATGAAGGCAGCAAAAAGAAAAAGATGAAACAAAACACAGTTATATGCATAAGGTGAGATGAAATAAATTAAAAGTCAATCCTTGCCTGGGCTAGAGCAGTTATTTTCTAATTGCTCTCTCTGCCACAGTTGGACCTGTCACACACTCATCCTTCACAGCAGAGCCATGGCAACCTATTCAAAACAGAAATCTGACCACTATACTTTTCCCCAGGTGCCCCAGCCCTGTCCCCTGAGTCATCCACTGGATGAAGCCCAAGCCTGCTATGCAAAAGTCTACCTACCTTATAAGCTTACCTTCTGCTATGCTTCTTCTCCATGTTGAAACCTATTGCTTTTCTTCCCTTTCTTCTGGGAATTGCTACCCCTACACACCCACACGGTTACCTTGCAAGTGGTGGTGTTCACCTCTGGCTACAGTTGATAGGTTCTGGGATAGGTACTTGACCAAATAGGGACCATTTCAGTTCCTTCTCTGAATCACACCTCCTCTGCTGCAGTTGGTTGGTCCAGAAGTGAACACCTGGCCAAAGTGAGTGAATTATAATCCTTCTCTAGAACATTTTTGGATTGGAAGAGAGAAGGAGAAATAAGTGTTTTTCAGTAGTTCAAGCTATAATATTTAAATTTCAAGAACCATGTCAGTGATGTTTCCTGACATCTGGAACAGAGACACAGAGATACCATGAGGAGAACGAGAGAGTAGGAGGGAGAGAGAGAAATGAGGGAGAGACAGAGACAGAGATATCAGAAAAAAGCAGAGCTGAAAGCCAGTGTTCAGGTTCTTGTTTATATCCATTTCTAAAGGCCTGCAGTTTCCTTGGAATCTACAAGATAGCCCAGTATCCTTAGCATAAACTTCTGTTCCTTTTAACCAAGAGTCCCATTACTTCTAAAATTAACAAATTGCTTTTACTTCTTCACATTAAGGTCCAATGGTGCGCTGGTAAACTGGCTTTCTAATAAACAAAAAGGTCCTTATTTGTAGCATTTGCCAACTTCCATGGTATAAATATTCCTACTATAGCCAACTTCAAGCTACCAAAGTTTTAACAACTGGAAATTCTTTTTTTTTAAAATTTATTTTATTGAAGTATAGTTGATTTACAATGTTGTGTCAATTTCTGCTGTACAGAAAAGTGATTCGGTTATACATATATACATTCTTTTTCATTTTTTTTTATTATGGTTTATCACAGGATATTGAATATAACAACTGGAAATTCTTGAACGTCTCCAACCAGCTCTAGCAAAAGAGCCAGCACCGCATACCACTGCAGTTCAACCAAGTTTCTCACCTCCCTGTCTTTGTTCATGGTGTTCTCTTATCTTATAATGCCATCCCATCAGCTCTCTTCTTTGGCCTCATTACTTCCTCAATGCTCATTTCCTGCACCACCTCTTCTAGGAAGCCTTCTCGAACCCCCTCCATGCTCCCTTAGCTCCCTTTGTTTGCCACTGTTATTGTACTCACAACATTAAGCTAAAGTTTATGTGAGGACTGTGTGCCCCTCCAGTTCACAAATACCCATCTTAATCCTCTCTGTAGCCCCTGTGCCAACCCAGAGCTTGCTATACAGGACTGATGAGGAAGAGATTCGGATAGTTCTGGGTGCTGTATGGCAGGAGATCCCTGGCTGAGACAGTGCAGCAAGGCTCTGAGTGGTCAGAGCTCAGCGTGAGACCTTAGGGGACCCAGCAGTGTGGAGGCTCAACTAGCCTCAGCCCTGGATGATGCTTCAGGTCAAGACATCTCTACTGAAATTGATGGGAGCACTAACGAATCCAGTAAATAAATAATTATCAGCTGGAGCTTGACTATTATCCTGGGAAAATGGCCATAGTCACAATAAAAATATCACCAGACCCCCCAAGGACAATCAGACTCTAGGTGTTAAAAAATCAGCCTTTGTGGCTAAATACATAGGATAAAAGAAGTAATACTGCTCAGTTCCCAAACCTACCCACCTTCAAGGGCCGTCTGTAGCCCCACCTCACCTGTGAGGCTGTGGCAGGCTAGTCTGATTTACACTGGCTCTATTTTCTAAGGTCTTAGGACTTTTATTTATAGCGTTCAGTTGCCAGTGAATCATGAGTTGATTACTAGTATTTAGATAATTCAATTTATGTTTTTACAAAACAATTTTTTGCATAGCTCCCCATATCGATGTCAAGTTTTTTAAAGATAGGAGCCATGATTATATCTTTCTATATATAGTATTCCTTGGTGTGTCTCACCTGGCACCGGAATCAGGTTTTCTCCTTGAATGCTCACCTGGGCTAATGCTGAAGCGCCTCCTCTTCATGAGGAGTGGACAGCTGAGGGCCTGGAGGCCAAGGAGCTGAAAATAGTGTTCACTCAGGCTCATTCATGGGGCTAAAATTTTTGAAATATGAGTTGGTTCTTCCTTCATATCTCAATTGAGTGTTATATGAGACCCCTAAACTGTGCCCAGTTACTGGTTAGATGGAATGATTAATTCTACATGAGAGCAGAATTCCCTTTAGGCCTCACACAGATGCCACATTATGATAAGATAGCTTAAACTCATGGTCTTAGTTCTGAAGAGCATTTCAGAGGGACGGGCCCTTTGTTCCTTAGTCATGCTAATTATAAAAAATAATCACAACCAGAGACTTTTACCTTAGGTGAGACCTTTGCACAGGTGGGCTTTTGTCAGGATCTGCTTAAGAAGAAATAATGAGACAGAGTGAGTGAATCAGTGATCATAAACCAAAAGCATTGTTGGAAAATAGAGATCATAAACCAAAATGACCTTGTTGACGAGGTCATTTTCCAAAGTGATGACATCATCTTCACACTTGCAATCTAGTGATAGATTGAAGGGGTTCTTCTTTGTAGCATTTATCTCCAGAGCTTGCCTAGTCATTGCCTTGACAAAGCCCACATGTGACAACAGAAGGGTCACTGTGTTATTCTGCCTGATGCCAAAAACTCTGCCTCTGTGCACCGGTGCTGAATTGAATCTTGGAGACAGAGTTTTCGGTGAAGTAGAAAAGAAGAGCTTTACTGCTTTGCCAGGCAAAGGGGGACACAGCAGACTTGTGCCCTGAAAAACTGTGTGTCCAAACCGGGGAAGATTTGGGGAGGAGTTTTATAGCAATGGTTCAAGGGCCGAGTTGCTAATAAGGATTAGGGTGTACACAGGGCCTGCACTCCTTTAATCTGGCCTCAGGTGGTTTCCTGATGAGATTCTCCAGGTCATCAAACTATGACCTTCTCCGGAATGAAGAATGCTAGTATCTTCGATTTGTTGGGGGTTTTAGTTCTGTAGAAGAGCTCAAAGATATTGATATGTGTATCCCTTGAGGGGGAATCAGAACCCTGCCCCAAGCCTGCACTATTGTTTCTTGACTGCTACTCCCTTGTCTCTGCATCCCCTCCTTTCCCTGATTAACAACTGTTTGAACCTGTCCTTTGGAACTCAGGGAAGGTCATGGAGGCTGGAGTCTATTCCCAACAAACAAGAAATGGGAGATGCAGAAAGGCTTCCATGCCCAGGAGACCCACAGGGTCCCGCTCGGTTTCATGCCCCACACACAGCCAAGGTTGGGGGCAGGTGGTAGAGCCACTGTCTAGTGTATCTTGGAAGCTGAAACTCACACATGGAGTGTCTATACTGCATTTGGATCGCTTAGGTTAACTGGAAAACGTAATCAGGCCAGCAGTGTAGTGGGCTTTCCCAGTGGGGTGATGCCCCTCTAACCACAGACATTCCGCTGGCGTGAAGGTGAATGAGTCTTGAGCCTTGACCATCATCAGACCTTCAGTTGCACAAGTGCCCCTTCTACGCTGCCTCTAAGTGCTCTGAGAGAACTTTAAAGGGAGAGAAGGCAAATTTTCTTTGATTATAAACCTGGGGGATATAAGGCAGCAAGTGCTGCCTCCTTACCTGAGTTCAATATTCATTTGTTCAGGGAATATTTACGGAGAGGTATCCATGTGTGGACACCATGTCAGGGGGAGAGTCAATTCATCGTGAGAGAAACAGAAACAGCCCCAGTGTTTGTGGCTTTCAGCCCAGTGAACAAATATTCACACAAATCAGTGTCTACTTTGTTGGTTTGTTACTCCTTTCCACCTTAGGTTGGGATCCAGGATGGGGACTAGACCCATTTCATCTCTACATCCCAGCACCCAGCCCAGAGTCTGCAGGAGTGGGTGCTGAGAAGTTTGCTGAATGGCCCATTCTCATGTTAATGTCAGCTTTTGCGAGGGAGGCTCTTGGGTCCCTGCACCATGGCTAGTGGTCAAGACAGCGGTCCTGACAAGATGCTCTTGTCTGAAGTGGCCTTTGGTGGAGGAGCTGAGGAGAGACATGGATTTCCTCTCAGAGCTCAGATCCTTTGGCCACTCTGGGATGGGGGTAGCCTCTCTCCTCCTGACTGTACTACAAGCTGGTGACCAAAAGGAATATGCTCTGAGCCTGCAGTAGTTACAGGAGTGAGGCTGTGAGTACTACCAATCCAGCCCCTGCTAGGACTCGGGTCATCACGAGGTGTCCCTGTGGCTCTGAGAGGACCGCTCTCCTCAGGATGACCGAGACGGAGGCTGAGGGGTTTGGAAGAGATGACACACGTGCAGAGTGCTTAGTACCGACGGATGCTGGTCAGTGACAGCAGCCATTAACCAAGGGGGGGAGGCGACTGTGCCCCAGAACACAGGCCGTCTGAGGTGTCCCACAAGCCTGACCCCAAATGAAGTGAGAACTAGATTTCCCTCATCCCATTCTGGATTCCGATTTCTGCAAAGGCTGCTTAACTTAAATGTCCCAAAGCAAGTTATGGACAGGAGCCTTAAAGCCCAGTGATTTATAATCACAAGGTTCCAGCTTCAAGGATTTTCTTACCATGTGTTTTACCTGCAGTGTCCCTTGAAAAAAAGCCAGCTTAGGCCCAGCGCCCTCTGCTGGTGGTGTGGACACCTGCTCGGCATGCCTGTGAGAAAGGGCGGGGTAAGACACTGCTGAGATTCCTTCTCAGGCCACCACGTCGTGTTTAATTTAATTAAAAATTAAACAATCAACAGAGGTGATCTCTGGGATCCCACTGGATCCAACAAAAGAGTGACGGGGAGCTGGTGAGGGCAGAAACGGCTCTGAGCATCCTCTGAGCGGCAGGCTGGGTCACCCCCTCAGTCCCAGCTCCTCCCCCGAGTCCCCTCAGCTCACTGCCACCAAGCCCTGTTTGTCTCCTTCACTGGATGGGGCCCTCAGAGGGCAGGCACAATGTTTATTAGTCTCTCCAGCCTGGGACATAGCTGGTACTGAATAAACATTTGATGGAAAGGCTCAATGCCATCCCATGCTGTTTCCATAGCAAACAACTAAGTCCAGAACATTTACAAGGCTTGGTTGGGTCCTCAGAGCAGTGCTGCTCCGCTGCTTTCTGTGGCCATAGCCGGAAATGGTCCAGCCCAGGGCAGCAAAGGCAAAAGGGTTTAGGTTTGTAAAGCATCGCCTAAAATGTTTAACACATATCAGGTGCTCAAAAATGATTGCCATGGCTGGTGATATTGCTATTCCTATGTACGTTGTAGTGATGTGGGAGATTCCAATGAGTTAGAAAATTTTAATTCTTAAATTTTCTTACTGTTACCTATAGTCTTAATAGAAAAATAAATCAGAGGTATCATGAAACGGAATAAAGCAATTTCAAAATGACATAAATAATTTTGTTTTTACCCTCTGATAAATTGCTTTACATTCCTGGGTTTTGGTTTCTTTAGGAGGAGAATGATGGAGTACATGATTGCTCCAACATGCTGTGATTCCACACACAAGATCATATAATACAAACCTAACGTAGGCAGTCCCAGCTTCTTGCAAACTTGCATTTCACTTATTCACTTATTTAGTTCTGCATATATATAGTATAAATAAATTAACAAATTAATTAAAAATATATATTACAGACTTATTGTACTTGTCCAATTTATAAGCTTCAGCCTCTAGGTTCAGCCTCTAATTTACCAGTTTTCTGGTTTCTCTTAGGAAACCGAGTCAGCATTTCATCTTACCATCATTATATCCCCATCTAGTGGTAGGAAAAGCCAATTGCAAGTCCATAAATTTTTCTCCCTGCATTCTTGGTCCTCAGGAAAAATGAGTAAAGTATAAATGAATGAGGACGAGCTGAGGATGAATATGCCAAGTCAATTCATGATTTGAGTTCTTAGTTGGCTCTTGAAATAAAATGACAGATATAGATTGAAGAATTGGATGAATTTTTTAGGCTGGAAATATATCACACACTAAAGTTCTGAATTGAGAAGAAAGCAAGTTTGGCATTCTTGGGCCAAGAAAACAGTTGTCTGGGTAGAGTGGAAGGTCCCTGTCGGGCAACTGGGAAAGGCTAATGTCATGACTCGTAGGGACCTGGAACAGTGGGCAGGAGAGTTTAGTTCTGACACGATGGTTTCCTAAGATGGCAAATCTCTCTGTTACTGAATCAGCAGCATGAGTCAGTGGGGTCCCCAGTAACATTCTCAAAAACAATATGAACCTGAATTCTTTCTCTCTGGGCTTAGAGACAACTGACTGGCATTTTTCTTAATGGTTCTCATAGAGTTGTCACCCTCATCCCTGCTTTTGTGAAGGCTGTGTGGTAGGGGGGTTAAATGTGTGAGTTTGGGAATCAGATAAGTCACCTTGTGTTCTTGAGAAAGGTATTAACTTCAGTTTTCTCATTTGTAAAATTGCAGGAGGGTGCTGGGTGCAGGCAGGGGTAATACGTACTCCATAGGGTTGATATGAAGATTAAATGATGTAGCGTGTGCAGAGAACCTACTATAATGCCTGGTACAAAATAGGTGCCCAATAAGCAAAATCATTATTAGTGCCTTTCTTTCACCCTCATGGATCACTTTATTTCCCTCCCTTCTGTACCTCTGAATTGCTAATTTTTACTAAGATCTCTTTTGTGTCATACTTGTGTAAGAGGATGTTAAACACAAGAAGACATTCTGCCAGGATGAGGCACCTACAGCAGGAAAAGGCTGGAGATACTTTGTTGGAAACAGAACCTGGGCTGCTGATGGGGGCAAAGAGTTTGTAACCAGGGGACTGTGGTCTCCAGGAAGGGGGCTCTTGGAGGAACCCCTAAAAGTCCCCGGCTACACCCAGAGCGTCTTTCTGTTCCTCAGCTCCCTTCCAACCCCCTTAATCACTCTGGAGGGGCCCTACAATTCAGCTCATGAATGAGGTAGAGAGTGAGAAAAAGAAAAGTCCAACTCCCAGAGCATCCTGGGTGGCTGGGAGGGGAGAAGAAACTTTAAATTGAATGAGAGTGTGGAGTTTTGATATTAGACTGGACTGAGCATATTATTACCTGAAACCTATTGTTACTGGAGAGTAACTGAAAAAGCTTTGGTCTCAACCCAAGATCTAATCCGGGGGACAGGTTGGGTGGTAGGGCTAATGGATTCCTAGAGACAGGTTTAAAGGGAGTGTGTGCCCTTGGAGCCCAGCTCATGTGATAAGCTGGTAGCAGACAGAGCCCGGACTTGTTAGCTTTGCTCTGGGTTTAGGATTGGCTCTTATCCCAGGAGCACTATGGTGACCTGACTCTGTTATAATAACATAAATCTTCATGTATCAGGAATTGTTGTGCACAATCCTGCCTGGAAATGTAAAGGTGAACAGATTTGATTATTCATTGATGTTTTGGGAGCCTGCGCTGTAATAGGCAGTTAATACAACAGGAAAAAAAGGTTTTGGGCATGTCAGTCTTAGCTCAAATCCAGCCCCATTAGCTCCCATCTGCATACTATGTGCATAACACTTAACTTCTCTGAGCCTTGGTTTCTTCACCTGTACAATGGGTGTTATCCCTGGGTACCCTGGAAGAGTCATGAAGTGTCAATGAAGTAATGGATTCAAGTAGTGCAGTGCCTAACTTGGTACCATCAGTAAGTGTGCCTGTTATCACTCTGTTCAGGGCAGAAGTGAAACACTGTGGGTGACAGAATAATGCACAGTCTCTGTCTTCAAAGAGCTTCTATTCTGGAAATGGGGTAGATTGAATGTGTGCCTATGTAACTCATGCTGCCAGTCTTTGATGAGGGCTACATATTTACCAAGGTTTTCACTGATTTCTTTATAGACAAGATGATTAATTAGGGTTGGATGTCAATATTGTTTGGTGAATTTGCAGCTGAATAAAAGGCTAAATCCAAAGAATCTTTAATTAATGGGTGTGATGCAAATGGCAGAATTGGGCAAGAATGACCTTGGGAACTCCCTCTACTCTGTCTGGACAACAGTCCAGCTGGGATTTGGGGCACCTTTTCTCCAGTGGTACATGGGAATTGCTCCTGGCATCCTCCCATGAGGAGATGGGGCTGCAGCATCCCATGGGTCTGAGGTCTGCAGGTGCTGGCCGCCTGCTTCTGCAGGGAGCTCCTAAGAACAGCTGGCACCCAAATCCAGACTGCCAGGTGACCAATAAGGTTATTTTCAGACTTCCCCTCAAAGAAGGGAAAGCAGTTTGGGGCCAGGTCCCTGCCCTGGAACACAAAACCACATGGTGAGGTCACCTGTAATGCCCTGACCCTACCCCCCTCTCATAAGAACAATGGGAGGAAGAAAGACCTATACTTTCTTTTTCTTGCTGACCCTCATTTTGTATGTTTCCTCCTATTTCTAGCAAAGTCCATTCTTTACCCTATCTATATTTTACTATGAAATTCACCCAAGCTCTGGAACATGACTGAAAGAAACTGCCTTACACGACAATGGGTTAGTTTTAACCAGATAGGGGGTTTCTTACCATCTACCACTGTAACAGTGCTCTGCTAAGCGGTTTGACCTAGGTAAAGATTTAGAAGGCAAGCTGCTCAGATCTCTAGGGGATATGAAGCTGGGGGAAGGATGGGTAGAGATAGAGAATACCTGGACAGCAGAGTCAAAATTCTAAAAGATCTCAACAAATACACTAAAGAGAAAGTACAACAAGGTCAAATATAAATTTATTTAGGTCAAAAATATTATAAAGTATAAATGGGAGAACTTATCTTAATAGAGGTTCATGTGAAAAATACCTGAAAGTTTAGTAGACCCAAGCTCCAAATGAGCCAATAGTATAGTGCAGTTTACAAAGAAGCTAATTCAATCTCGGGTGTTGGGAAGAACAGGAACAGTTAGTTCCCCAAGTTCACTGGCTGGCCCAGATCTGGAATATCCTACACTGTTCTGGGAGCCATGTTTTATAAAGGCCAGTGACAACCTGATGTAGAGTAAGAATAATAGTGTAGGATCTTACGAAGAAATGTTTAAAGAACTGAAGATATTTAGTTTGAAGAAGGCAAGATATCATTATCACATAATGGCTTTCTTAAAAAATTTGAAGGGCTGTTATCCAACCACTCAATAAAACATCCATGGTTATGTTGAAGAAAAAAGTAGATTTTTTTTTTCATGGAGCAGAACTAGTACAAATTGGTGAAAGTCATAGGAAAATGATTGTCAGAGCCAAACACAAAACAAAATAAAAAACAAGCAAAAACTCAGACATTTATTTTTCCAAAAATGTGACAATCTTCTTTACAGAGACATGCCCTCCCCAGTGCCGAGGTCATGAAAGTAGAGCATGGGGGCTGGGCCTCACAGAGGAGAGTCTTGGAAGGGTGGTCTCTGAGCTGTGCCAAGTGCTTTTGTGGCAGAGACTGCTAGTTGCCTGCCCAATGTACATTCTCCCTTTCTTTTTAAAATACAGAACAATGATTCTATATGAGGCAGCAATATTCCTGGCCAAAAATTGTATTTCCCAATCCCTTCCAGTTAAGTGGGGTCCCATATCTAAGTTCAGGACAAAGAGTTGTGAATGGAAGCATTTTGTGGGACTTCTGGGAGGGGTCATTAAGGAGAATTGATTATCTGGGAAGTACACTTTTTTGCCCTTTCTCCTTTCTGCTGCTTGGAGTATAGATGCAATGGCTGGCACTCCAGCAGCCGTCTTGAACCATGATATGACATTGAGTACAGAACCTATGCTCCAGGATGGTAGCACAGAAAGGTGTAAAGAACATGAGTAACTGATGATGACAGAGCTGATGTTCAGTACATATCTATTAGGTGTTTATTATGCTCCAGGGAGTGTTCTAGGCACTTGGTGAACAAAACATAGTGTCTGCCCTCATAGATCCTAAACAAGCAAGGGAGACCAGGATGCTTGCTACATTATACAGACTCTGGGGGTAGGGAGGCACTTACATGGAATGAAATGGGGCCCTCTGAAGTTGTACAAAGGGGTAGTCCTTATGGGAACTTACATAGTAGTAGTGTACTTATAATCTTGATTAGGTAGATAAGAACACTGAGATGTACAGATATTCAGTTATTTCCCAAGATTACTCAAAGAATGATCAGGTTGGAATTCAACCCTAAGTGTGACTCCAAGCTCACTTTCTTAACCATTTATCTCAACTTGTTCATGGGCAGTAAGAGAAGGGTAGGAGCACACTCAGAGAAACATAAAGAGAACCAGGAGAATGTGACATTTAGAAGAGAAAGGGGCAGAGAATTACAAGAAAGAGGAGGGGTAAAGAGAAGTTAAGGAAGACGAGGACTGATAACAGGCAACAGGATTTAGAGAGTGCTCATTCTTGACCTTTAAGAGATCAATTTTAGTAAGACTATTCCTAGCTTACTTTAATTCTCTAAACCACAGTCTTTTTCCTCTCATAACAGGTTTACAAAATCTTTCATTTTTATATGTCTATTATTGAGATTTATGTTAAAAATAGATTTCAGCAACTGTTCAGTAGTATAATTATTTCTATGACGTCAGTAGTACATCCAGTATCAATTTCTTTTGTTGTCAGTCTACCAAATGCCACCAAGAATTGCACATTGTGCAGTGGTGGCAGTTGTTTTGCAGACATTTAAGTATAGAACTGGGATGTTTTTCACAAACAACTTCTTAAATTCACATTCATGGACCTGAAAGGTGTTTGTGCAACATATGCTTCTTTTTCTTCAACTGTAGAGTAATAAATAACATTGTCAAAATCACTGCTGAGAAGTATAAATTCTCATTTTATTTCTGGGGGTATGGAGATTACGTTTCTAAAAATGTTTCCTCCTATGAATTTGTCTTCATAGTTCAGAAGAAAAGTGCCCTTTTGATTGTCAAGGAACTGTGGTAGGTTGTAAACATCCCCAGGAACTCTTAAGCTTTGAAAGATATTTCCTAAAATAGTTTGAGTTTGAAAGATAAAATGGAAGGAGAGGAAAGGTAAGTCATAAACTATCTGCTACTGTTCTTCAACCCCATCATGTCTTCTCCCATGCTTCTCACTGTTTTCCTCACCTCTGTATGCTGACCCTAGCCAATGAAAAAAGGGAAAGTTTATTTCCATATGCAGCAATGAAAATGAAAGTTCTTCAGCATAGCAGGGGTTAATGCCATGAAGTATTTCTTGGAAGACAAAGACAACAATTATTCTGGGTTTGATGAATAAGGAGCAGAGCAGTGTTAATAACATGCCACGAGCCCAGGAGATAACAAATGAATAAGTGTGGAAAGAGATACTTGTTTTCTTCTGAAGGGCTTGTGAAAGGGCTGTGTTATGTAAATGTGCCCTGTGGGTGTATAATAGACATGGGCAGTGAGATGAACTCTGTCCTGAGAATGGAACCCATGTCAGACTGCCTCTCCGGCTGTGATTACTTCCCACAATGATGATTGATTTGGTAGAGTCTAGGTGGGGATAAGTTGATCAAACCAGGAGTGAAAAGTATTATTGAGACCCTGGCCTTTGCCACTGCACATGTGCTTGCAGCCAGCCACTATCAATACACAGACAACCAGCCCTTGCAGCCAAACGTGCATGCCTCTGGCTCCAGCCACCACTGTCAATTGCCCTGGTCCCTTGCCACTGGACCTGGAGGTGCCACCAAAGACTCCAACAGCCTTTGTAGCCACTGTGGACTCCCCATGGTTCTTACCACCAAGGACCATGCCAAAGATTACAATGTCATGGACAACAGCTGCCTGAGCTGACAAGATACCATGCCCCTCCATGGACCTGGAGCCACCGCATGCCCCCATGCTTGGCACCCGTCACCAGTAAACCTGAGGCCAGTACACACACCAGCATGTCCCTACCCTTTACCCTGCAAGTAAAGTTCTTTCCTTACTGAAATCAGTCCATAACGTCTGGAAGAGGTGACTGCATCTTCAAATGCACAGACACCTATGGTAGGTTATTGAGTCATGAAGAATCAAGGAAATATAACACCACCAAAGGAGCACAACAAACTAGTAACTGACCCCAAAGAAATGAAGATCCACAAATTGCCTGACAAAGAATTTAGAACAATTCAAAAGAAGCTCAGGGAGCTACGAGAAAACACAGGTAAAAAATTTAATAAAATCAGGAAAACAACACAAGAATTAAATGAAGAGTTCAACAAAGAGATAGTAAACAAAAAAGAACCAAACAGAAAGTGTGGCACTGAAGAATACAATGACTGAACTAAAAAAAAGGAGTGGAAAGCTTCAACTATAGAACTGATCAGGCAGAAGACAGATTCAATGAACTCTAGGACATATTACCTGGAATTATCCAATCAGAAGAGAAAAAAGCAAAAAGAATGAAAAGGGATGAAGAAAGCCTCTGAGACTTAGGGGACACCATCAAGTGAGACCACATTTGCATTACAGGAGTCCCAGAAGAAGAAGAGAGAGAAAAGGGCAGAAAGCTATTTAAAGAAATGATGGCTGAGAATTTCCTAAATCTGGGGAGAGATATGGACATCCAGGTACATGAGGGTTAAAGCTCCCCAATCAGTGTCAACCCAAAAAAGACTTTATTGAGATATATTTTTTAAAAATATTTATTTATTTCATTTATTTTGGCTGTGATGGGTCTTAGTTGCGGCTGGTGGGATCTTTGCTGTGGCATGTGGGAATCTTTAGTTGTGGTATGCATGCAGGATCTAGTTCCCCAACCAAAACTATCAACAATCAAAGAGAAAGAGAGAATCTTGAAAACAGCAGGAGAAAAGAAGTTCATCACATACAATGGAACCTCCATAAGGTTATCAGGGGACTTCTCAGCAGAAACCTTGCAGGCCAGGAGAGTGAGTAGGATGATATATTCAAAATGCTGGGAAAAAAACCTGCCTAGTTACATCAACAGTTCTGTTTCATTTTTGTAAGTTGTGAGTAAATACTCAAGCTTTGAAAGATAAACATTGTACTATTTCAGTCACTTTCCTAATGATTCCATGTGAGCAATCTCATTTAATCTTCAGGACAACCCCATTATTATCCTCATTTATCTATGTATTCAGAAGGACCGAGGAGTGGAGACTTTAAATATCTTCCCTATCGTCCCAGAACTGTAATTATCTGAAACCAGATTTAACTAGGCAGCCTAACTTCAGAGGCCCAGCATTCAACCATTCAGAGCTAGTTTCAAACCCAGGCCTGTCTGAGACCTTCAATCCTACACTATCTAGATTTTTTTCTTGGGATATGGAAAGAAGGGATGCTTTGGGCTTGAATAGGATTCTGGAGATTAGTTTCAAGGCTTGATAATTTTGCTGGGGCCTTATGCTATATACCTTTTTTTCTGTTGGGAATTAAATAATCAATCTTAGGGAAAAAATGATGACTTTTTTCAGTGAGAAATTCGGCCACAACTTTATGTCATATTTATGAGAAAGGGCTACAATGTAAGTTAACACCAGCTTGAATGCAATTTGGACTATTTGTTACCAGAGTCAGAGAAATAAACTTCATTTTTCAGTGTATGCCCCAAGATGTGGGCATAGTAGATTAGTACCCACCAGGCACCCTTGTACAGGGAGGGTAAGAAACAGTATTGGAAAAAATCAAGGATTCTCATGAATAGATCTTGGTAGACTGTGTTTCTGCTAGCAGAGGCACCTGAGTAGAGATCCCCATCAGTGGCTCCACACAACTTCAGAGCCAAACTGGTGGCCCCATCTAGTTGCAGAGCTCAGTTGGCAGTTCTGCCTGATTTGGGTCTCCAGCCAGCGGCCTGACCAGGCCATGGAGTCCATCCTAGAGCCCTGCCTGGATAGGAAGGCAAGTCATCAACCCAGCCCACCAGCTGAGCATAGCCTCCAGCCCTGCCAAATGAGGAAGCGTGGCCAGACAGTGGGCAGCAGTGGAGCACATCCTACAGCCCAAGGAAGCAAGTCAGCAGCCCTGCCCAACTGCTGAGAAAGGCAGAAGGAGGAGACCACTTCCTCAAATGCACAGATGGCAACATAAGTATATAAGGATCACCAAGAATCAGGTAAACGTGACACCACCAAAAAAAACGAATATATCCAATAACTGACCCTAAGGAAATGGAGATCTATGAACAGTCTGATAATGAATTCAGAATAATCCTTTTAAAGAAATTCAGTGAATTACAAGAAAACACAGATAGACAACTAAACTAGATTAGGAAAACAAAGCATACACAAAACGAATATTTCAACAAAGAAATAGAAACCATTAAAGAAAACCCATAGAAATACTAGAGCTGAAAAATAATGACTGAACTGAAGGATTCAATAGAGATCTTTGTTAGCAGACTCAACCAAGCAGAAGATGAATCAGTGAACTTAAAGACAGATCATTTGAAATTATCCAGTCAGAGGAGCAAAAATAAAAATAAAAATGAAGAAGTGTGAAGAAAGCATATGTGAATTATAGGACACAATCAAGAAAAAGAAATCTATGAATTATTGGAGTCCCAGAAGAAGAGAGGGAGATATCATCTGTTAGAATCGCTATTATCAAAAAGACAAGAGATAAGTGTTGGTGAGGAATTGGAGAAAAGAAAACACTTGTGAACTGTTGGTGGGAATGTAACTTGGTACAGCCATTATGAAAAATAGTATGGAGTTTCCTCAAAAAATTAAAAATAGAACTACCATATGATCTAGCAATCCCACTTCTTGCTTTATAGCCAAAGGAAATAAGGTCAGTATATCAAAGAGATATCTGCATTCCTATGTTCACAGCAGCATTATTCACAGTAGCCAAGATATGGAAGCAACCTATGTGTCTGTCAACAGATTAATGGATAAAGAAAATGTGATATGTATCACATTTTATATACAACATATTATATACGTATATAATAAACATATGTGTATACACACACACACACACACACACACACACACAATGGAATATTATTTAGTCTTAAAAAAGGAGGAAATCCTGCCACTTATAACAACATGGATGAATCTAGAGGAAATTTTGCTAAGTAAGATAAGTCAGACACAGAAATACAAATATTGCATGATCTCACTTATATGTGGAATCTAAAAAAAAAAAAAAAGTGAAACTCATAGTAACAGAGAGTAGAATGACAGTTACTACAGGTCCAGGAGTGAAGGAAAGGGAAGATACTGATCAAAGGGTACAAACTTTCAGTTATAAGATGTATGAACTTTTGGAGACCTAATGTACAGCATGGTGACTATAGTTAATAGTAATGTATCGTATACCTGAAATTTGCTTAGAGAGTAGATCTCAAGTGTTCTCACCAAACTCAAAAAAATGGTAACCATGGGTAGTGATGAATATGTTAACTAGTTAGATCGTGGTAATCATTTCAAAATGTATACAATGTATCAAAATATCATGGTGCACACCCTATGTATATACAATCTGTCAAAAATAAATAAATAAAATTTTAAAGTACTATTGAATTTAGGATGAAATTTTCTGGGATTTTGTTGTTGGTTTTCTTTTTATCATTTCAACCAGCAGCGTTACAGGTAAGTCTCTCTTTTACCAGCAAAGAGAAATATAACTAGCAAAGCCTGCTGTTGTTTAGCCTGCTGACTGCTGCACTGGGAGGTGGGGTTCCTTTGCTATGAGGGCAGGTTTAGTGAGAGGAGAAAGGGAGGAATAATCTCATGTCTTCTTTAAGCTGGACACTAGGTACATTGATGTACGTACCTCGTTTAATCTTCACGGCTCTGAGATATACATTATTAGATCTTCTCCATTTTTAGATTAATGACTGGAATATCAGAGAGGTTAATAATGTTCTTATGGTCACACTGTTAGAGTTCAGCCAAAACTTAGTTTCTTTCTCCTTACTTTTATTTTTTTTTTAATTTTTATTTATTTATTATTTTATTTTTTATTCTATTTATTTATTTTTTAAACATCTTTATTGGAGTATAATTGCTTTACAATGGTGTGTTAGTTTCTGCTTTATAACAAAGTGAATCAGCTATACGTGTACATATAGCCACATATCTCCTCCCTCTTGCGTCTCCCTCCCACCCTCCCTATCCCACCCCTCTAGGCGGACACAAAGCACTGAGCTGATCTCCCTATGCTGTGCGGCTGCTACCCACTAGCTATCTATTTTACTTTTGGTAGTATATGTAAGCCCATGCCACTCTCTCATTTCGTCCCAGCTTACCCTTCCCCCTCCCCGTGTCCTCCAGTCCATCTCTACGTCTATATCTTTATTCCTGTCCTGCCCCTAGGTTCTTCAGAACCATTTTTTTCTTTTTTGAGATTCCATATATACGTGTTAGCATACAGTATTTGTTTTTCTCTTTCTGACTTACTTCACTCTGTATGACAGACTCTAGGTCCATCCACCTCACTAAAAATAATTCGATTTCGTTTCTTTTTATGGCTGAGTAATATTCCATTGAATATATGTGCCACATCTTCTTTATCCATTCATCTGTAGATGGACACTTAGGTTGCTTCCATGTCCTGACTATTGTAAATAGTGCTGCAATGAACATTGTGGTACATGACTCTTTTTGAATTATGGTTTTTTCAGGGTATATGCCCAGTAGTGGGATTGCTGGGTCATACGGTAGTTCTATTTTTAGTTTTCTAAGGAACCTCCATACTGTTCTCCATAGCGGCTGTATCAACTTACATTCCCACAAATAGTGCAAGAAGGTTCCCTTTTCTCCACACCCTCGCCAGCATTTATTGTTTGTAGACTTTTTGATCATGGCCATTCTGAATGGTGTGAGGTGATATCTCATTGTAGTTTTGATTTGCATTTCTCTAATGATTAGTTATGTTGAGCACCCTTTCATGTGTTTGTTGGCAATCTGTATATCTTCTTTAGAGAAATGTCTATTTAGGTCTTCTGCCCATGTTTTGATTGGGTTGTTTGTTATTTTGAAATCGAGCTGCATGAGCTACTTGTATATTCTGGAGATTAATCCTTTGTCAGTTGCTTCGTTTGCAAATATTTTCTCCCATTCTGAGGGTTGTCTTTTCGTTTCGTTTATAGTTTCCTTTGCTGTGCAAAAGGTTTTAAGTTTCATTAGGTCCCATTTGTTTATTTTTGTTTTTATTTCCATTTCTCTCAGAGGTGGGTCAAAAAGGATCTTGCTGTGATTTATATCATAGAGTATTCTGCCTATGTTTTCCTCTAAGAGTTTGATAGTGTCTGGCATTACATTTAGGTCTTTAATCCATTTTGAGTTTATTTTTGTGTATGGTGTTAGGGAGTGTTCTAATTTCATTCTTTTACATGTAGCTGTCCAGTTTTCCCAGCACCACTTATTGAAGAGGCTGTCTTTTCTCCATTGTATATTCTTGCTTCCTTTATTAAAGATAAGGTGACCATATGTGCGTGGGTTTCTCTCTGGGTTTCTATCTTGTTCCATTGATCTACATTTCTGTTTTTGTGCCAGTATCATACTGATTTGATTACTGTAGCTTTGTAACATAATCTGAAGTCCGGGAGGCTGATTCCTCCAGCTCCGTGTTTCTCAAGATTGCTTTGGCTATTCAGGGTCTTTTGTGTTTTCATACAGATTGTGAAATTTTTTGTTCTAGTTCTGTGAAAGATGCCATTGGTAGTTTGATAGGGATTGCAGTGAATCTGTAGATTGCTTTGGGTAATATAGTCATTTTCACAATGTTGATTCTTCCAATCCAAGGACATGGTATATCTCTCCACCTGTTTGTATCATCTTTAATTTCTTTCACCAGTGTCTTATAGTTTTCTGCATACAAGTCTTTTGTCTCCTTAGGTAGGTTTATTCCTAGATATTTTATTCTTTTTGTTGCAATGGTAAATGGGAGTGTTTCCTTAACTTCTCTTTCAGATTTTTCATCATTAGTGTATAGGAATGCAAGAGATTTCTGTGCATTAATTTTGTATCCTGCTACTTTACCAAATTCATTGATTAGCTCTAGTAGTTTTCTGGTAGCATCCTTAGGAGTCTTTATGTATAGTATCATGTCATCTGCAAACAGTGACAGTTTTGCTTCTTATTTTCCAATTTGGATTCCTTTTATTTCTTTTTCTTCTCTGATTGCTGTGGCTAAAACTTCCAAAACTATGTTGAATAATAGTGGTGAGAGTGGGCAAGCTTGTCTTGTTCCTGATCTTAGTGGAAATGGTTTCAGTTTTTCACCATTGAGAACAATGCTGGCTGTGGGTCTGTCATATATGGCCTTTATTATGTGGAGGTAAGTTTCCTCTATGCCTACTTTCTGGAGTGTTTTTTTCATAAATGGGTGTTGAATTTTGTCAAAAGCTTTTTCTGCATCTATTGAGATGATCATATGGTTTTTAATCCTTAAATTTGTTAATCTGGTGTACCACATTGATTGATTTCCGTATACTGAAGAATCCTTGCATTCCTGGGATAAACCCCACTTGATCATGTTGTATGATCCCTTTAATGTGCTGTTGGGTTCTGTTTGCTGGTATTTGTTGACGATTTTTGAATCTATGTTCATCAGTGATATTGGCCTGTAGTTTTCTTTTTTTGTGACATCTTTGTCTGGTTTTGGTATCAGGGTGATGGTGCCCTTGTAGAATGAGTTTGGGAGTGTTCCTCTCTCTGCTATATTTTGGAAGAGTTTGAGAAGGATAGGTATTAACTCCTCTCTAAATGTTTGATAGAATTCCCCTGTGAAGCCATCCCTCTGCTATATTTTGGAAGAGTTTGAGAAGGATAGGTGTTAACTCTTCTCCAAATGTTTGATAGAATTCACCTGTGAAGCCATCTGGTCCTGCACTTTTGTTTCTTGGAAGATTTTTAATCACAGTTTCAATTTCAGTGCTTGTGATTGGTCTGTTTATATTTTCTATTTCTTCCTGGTTCAGTCTCGGAAGGTTGTTCTTTTCTAAGAATTTGTCCATTTCTTCCAGGTTGTCCATTTTATTGGCATAGAGTTGCTTGTAGTAGTCTCTCATGATCCTTTGTATTTCTGCAGTGTCAGTTGTTACTTTCCTTTTCATTTCTATTTCCACTGATTTGTCCTCTCCTTTTTTTTCATGATGAGTCTGGCTAATGGTTTATCAATTTTGTTTATCTTCTCAAAGAAACAGCTTTTAGTTTTATTAATCTTTGCTATCATTTCCTTCACTTCTTTTTCATTCATTTCTGATCTGATCTTTATGATTTCTTTCCTTTTGCTAACTCTGGGGTTTTTTTGTTCTTCTAATTGCTTTAGGTGTAAGGTTAGGTTGTTTATTTGAGATGTTTCTTGTTTCTTGAGGTGGGATTGTACTGCTATAAACTTCCCTGTTAGAACTGCTTTTGCTGCATCCCATAGGTTTTGGGTCATCGTGTTTTCATTGTCATTTGTTTCTAGGTATTTTTTGATTTCCTCTTTGATTTCTACAGTGATCTCTTGGTTATTAAGTAGTGTATTGTTTAGCCTCCATGTGTTTGTATTTTTTACAGATTTTTTCCTGTAATTGATAGCTAGTCTCATAGCATTGTAGTCAGCAAAGATACTTGATACGATTTCAATTTTCTTAACTTTACCAAGGCTTGATTTGTGACCCAAGATATGATCTATCCTGGAGAATGTTCCATGAGCACTTGAGAAGAAAGTGTATTCTGTTGTTTTTGGATGGAATGTCCTATAAATATCAATTAAGTCCATCTTGTTTAATGTATCATTTAAAGAAGAGAACAACCAAACCAAAAAGGAAATCCACCAATGATAACAAGTGCTAAAAACTATACAAAACACACACACACACACAAAACGGACAGACAGAACCCCAGGACAAATGGTAAAATCAAAGCTATACAGACAAGATCACACAAAGAAGCATACATATACATACTCAGAAAGAGAGAAAAAGGAAAAAATATATATATTAAATAGAAAATAAAAAGGAAGAGAGCAACCAAATCAATAGACGAATATACCAGTGATAATAAACTCTAAATACTAAACTAAAATAAACAAAAAGCCAGAAACAAATTAGATGCAGAAAGCAAACCCCAAGTCTACAGTTGCTCCCAAAGACCCCTGCCTCAATTTTGGGATGATTTGTTGTCTATTCAGGTGTTCCACAGATGCAGGGTACATCAAGGTGATTGTGAAGATTTAATCTGCTGCTCCTGAGGTTGCTGGGAGGGATTTCCCTTTCTCTGTTCACATGGCTCCTGGGGTTCAGCTTTGGATTTGGCCCTGCCTCTGCGTGTAGATCCCCTGAGGAAATCTGCTCTTCGCTCAGACAGGATGGGGTTAAAGGAGCAGCTGAGTCAGGGGCTCTGGCTCACTCAGGCCGGGGGGAGGGAAGGGTACAGAATGCAGGGTATGGAATGCGGGGCAAGCCTGCGGCGGCAGAGGCCAACATGATTTTGCAACAGCCTGAGGCACGCCATGTGTTCTCCTGGGGAAGTTGTCCCTGGATCACGGGACCCTGGCAGTGGTGGGCTGCACGGGTTCCCAGGAGGGGAGGTGTGGAGAGTGACCTGTGCTTGCATACAGGCTTCTTGGTGGCTGCAGCAGCAGCCTTAGCGTCCCATGCCCGTCTCTGGGGTCCGTGCTGATAGCCGTGGCTCGCACCCGTCTCTGGAGCTCATTTAGGCGGTGCTCTGAATCCCCTCTCCTTGCACACCCTGAAACAATTGTCTCTTGCCTCTTATGCAGGTCCAGACTTTTTCTCAGACTCCCTCCCGGCTAGCTGTGGTGCTCTAGCCCCCTTCAGGCTGTGTTCACACGGCCAACCCCTGTCCTCTCCCTGGGATCTGACCTCCGAAGCCCGAGCCTCAGCTCCCAGCCCCCACCCGTCCCGGCGGGTGAGCTGACAAGCCTCTCGGGCTGGTGAGTGCTGGTCGGCACTGATCTTCTGTGTGGGGATCTCTCCACTTTGCCCTCTGCACCCCTGTTGCTGCGCTCTCCTCCATGGCTCTGAAGCTTCCCCCCTGCCCACCCCCCGTCTCCGCCAGTGAAGGGGCTTCCTAGTGTGTGGAAAGCTTTCCTCCTTCACAGCTCCCTCCCAGAGGTGCAGGTCCCATCCCTATTCTTTTGTCTCTGTTGTTTCTTTTTTCTTTTGCCCTACCCAGGTACGTGGGGAGTTTCTTGCCTTTTGGGAAGTCTGAGGTCTTCTGACAGCATTCAGTAGGTGTTCTGTAGTTGTTCCACATGTAGATGTATTTCTTATGTATTTGTGGGGAGGAAGGTGATCTCCACGTCTTACTCCTCTGCTATTTTGAAGGTTCTCCTTACTTTTAAACTTGTTTTTCTGCTGGACCATGATATTGCCATAAGAGAGAGTAGTTTTAATAATGGGGAAGTTCTTATAGGTAAACTCAGACCAGAGAATATTTTTTATCTCACCTACTGTTGCAGAAAAACTCAAACCCTTTCCCACTGCAGTAGCCCAGAGGATATAGAAATTTAATTCACAACTCCTGCAGTACCAGCATGGCACTGCTTTTTCCAATAGCAATTAGGGACTGAAACAAAAATAGCAAGCACAATGGCAACACCATAGTTGAACTCTCAGTAGTTGAAGTAAAATACCTGTTTAAGGAGAGCATGTGGAAAAGTGGCATTCTGGTTAGCAGGCCAGGTCAGGACAAATGACTGGATCACATGGACACCAATGGCAGATCCAGACTAGAAACCTGGTGGAGATCCAGATAGGGGACTTAGACTGGAGAACTGGGTTGACAAAAGAAGTGGCTCCAGGCAATGACAGAAACACCACTCCAGCTTCTCTTTTTTAAGGGCTCCAAAAGTCCATTTGCCAAATGTATTTTGCTAACTTTTAGAACATTGCATATGAGTCATCTGCAAAGAGTGATTTTGATTTCATACTTCTGTTGCATTTGAGAATACCCTCCAGTTATTCTCAGGAAGAGGTGACTGAATTGAGTGGACCCAATGACATTACAACTACAATGTCATCCCTTACAAAACCGTGTCTGTTCAAGGTAGCATCCTTCCCATTTCTGTGAATCAACTTTTGCTTAGACACACTTTCTGTGCAATGTGACCTGAAGGTTAAGTGACTTATCGGGAATGTCTCTCTATACTTTTACCCACACTGTTCCCTTTCATCTGTAATTTCCTAACCCTTAAAATTAAAAATTTTTGCCTTTAAAATCTTAGTCATCTTTTAAGACCCAGCTACCACCCCTAGTCCACCTCATATAGATGTGCGCTTACCTTTCCTTCCACACGCGGAGTACTTAATTATATACTGTAAGGGACCCCAACTGTCAAAGCGTATCTGGAAAAATAGGCTTTCAATTTCCCTGGAAGGAAAAGCAGAGACAAGCAGGTCAAGAATGCCTAGCCGTTAGCTCTGCTTATCCCTGAATGTGGCTATGGCTTCACTGATGCTGAGTTTTGTTCAAGAATTAGGAGATTCCAGAATTCCCTTCAGTGGATATACATCTGTTTGTATTGGGTGGGCCAAAAAGTTTGTTTGGGTTTTTCTGTAAGTTATAAAATTTCTGAAGTAGTAATGTGAACCCAAAGTAGAAAAAGGACATGGCTAGAGATTAGGCTTCTCTGATCCAGCAAGGTTCCTTACATGGACTGCACACTTGTTAGGGAATTTGGGGACCAAAGACGTGCCATCAAGACAGGTTTCATCTACTGCTCTGTGGGACTGCTGCCATGTCAGCTAAATTGTTGTGTCCTTTTAAAAATAAACTGAGAATTTAGTCTAACGTCTCTGTCTGTCTGTCTGTCTCTTTTTGTCTCCCCACTTCCCACCTATTTATAAGTCACTGAAATGTTGCAGTAAACAACTGTTGCGACTTTGTTACATTAACATTTGTTAGATAAAGCCTCTGGGTACCAGATGTGAGCCACAGTTCAATAGAAGACCACAAAGGAGTTGAAGCAGAGAAGTGTGTTACTTACAGGTCCTGGAGGAAATACATGGCACACCTGAGGGGTCACCTGGAGAGGTCAAGGCATAGTGCAGGCAGAAAGCACAGCAGGACCTGGGGCACATGCCTTTATTAGGGTCTGTGGGTGGAGAGTTTTGAAGTTCCTGGGCTAAAGTCAGATTACTTAATTAAACCCAGAAGAGTGGGATTTTAGTAAGCTCCACGGGAGTCTTATCTAAGGGCCAGGTAAAGGGTAAAGAGCTAGAAGGCAGGGGAGACTGTTGATCACAGGGCTGTTGGGAAGTCATAACAGGAACTTACATTTGCTTGTGACTCTGTGGGCTGCAATCTAGGGCATGTGCTTTCAAGAGGGGGCTAGTATCAGTTAAAGGCTCTGCAGGCTGCTTGGCCAAACAAAATGGATGCTGAGGAAGCAATATCATGGAGTAACTTAGCTAAACTCTCAACACAAACCAAATCAACAATACAATTTCTTCACTCAATGTCATATTTTTGAGGTCTATGACATAGATAGATGACATAGATGATGGATATAAAGAGAATCCATTCCCTTTTAACTGCTGTATGACAGTTCATTGTGTGACTCTATCATATTTTATTTATCCATTTCCCTCTGATGGACATTTAGATTTGTTTCTACCTTTTTCCTAATGCAAACAATGCAGCAATCTGTATCCTCGTACAGATTTCCTGAGAATAGCTGTATTTTTTGTTCACTATTATTTATTTCCTCGGGCCTTGCTAAGCTTCCCTACAGTCAGCTTACTCTTTCCTACTGCATTGACTTTGCACTTGGCTATGTGCCTTGCTTTGGCCAATGGACCATATGCCATATCTGAGAAAAATATTTCAATGTATTTGTGTGATTAGCCTCTGCTTCCCTTGAGGTTCTGCCCTCTGTTATGAAACATGTCCCAGATAGTGGCTGCTCCTTTAGTGTAAGAGCCAGCATGAGAAGATACATGGAACCAAACCAAGCCCAGCCAAATCCAGCCAGGCCCAGCTGAGCCCAGCCAAGCCCAGTGGAACCATAGCCAATCTTCATGTTTCACTAGAAAGACAATTGTTCACTGTTATAATGCACTGGAATTTGAAAATATTGGTTGCTGCAGCAAAAGCTAACAATTATAGGGATAGGTACCTAAGAGTAAGCTGCTGCCATAATAAAACCCCCAAAATATGACTTTGGCCTCAGGAGACTGCCATTGTGGCAATGTTTGTCATGCAGATCATTTGGTAAGCTGTCAAAAATGTACTGAATGGGGGCTTCCCTGGTGGCACAGTGGTTGAGAGTCTTCCTGCCAATGCAGGGGACACGGGTTCGAGCCCTGGTCTGGGAAGAGCCCACATGCCGCGGAGCAACTGGGCCCGTGAGCCACAACTACTGAGCCTGCGCGTCTGGAGCCTGTGCTCCGCAATAAGAGATGCCGCGATAGTGAGAGGCCTGCGCACCGCGATGAAGAGTGGCCCCCGCTTGCCGCAACTAGAGAAAGCCCTCGCACAGAAACGAAGACCCAACACGCCATAAATAAATAAATAAACCCAAAGTTAAAAAAAAAAAAAATGTACTGAATGCTCTTGTGGCTTAGGGTAAAGAGATTTCAAGGCAGAATGTTTACAGTATGAGTATTAGTTGTAACTACCTGTATTAGACAAGGCACTAAAAGAAAGATACTAAGAAAATAATCAGCCTATTTGTTTTCAGGTATAATTTATCGATACAATAAAAATCCGTCCTTCTTAGTAAATGGTCTGGGAGTTTGGACAAATATATACAGTCATATGACTACCACCAAAATCAAGATATAGACCCCTTTGGGGTCAACCCTCTGCCCCCAGCTCTAGCCCTTAGAACTACTAATTTGTTTTCTGTCTCTGTAGTTTTGCCTTTTGCAGAAAGTCCACTAAATGGAATCATACAGTATGCAGCCTATGAGTCTGGCTTCTTTCACTTGGTATATGCATTTGAGATCCATCCATGTTGTTGCATATGTCAATAGCTTAGTTCTTTTTATTTCTGAGTATTATTTCACTGTATAGCTGTGCCACGTTTTAGCACTTCGTTTGTTGAAGGAGATTTGGGTTTTTTCCAATTCGGGGCAATTACAAATAAAGCTACTATAAATGTTTGCATACTGTTTTTTGTGAGAACTTATGTTTCTCTTTCTTTTGAGAAATACCTGGAAGTAAGATTGCTGGGTCTAATGATAAGTACATGTTTAACTTTATAAGACACTGCTAACCTGTCTCCAGAATGGTTGTACATTTTACATTTCCAGGGTGTGAGAGTTCCTGTTGCTCTGCATTCTCTGTGGCACTTGGTATTGTCATTCTTTTCAATTTTAGCCATCCCAGCAGGTAAGTAATAGTATCTAACTGTGGTCTAAGTTTGCATTTCCCTAATGACTAATTATGTTGAACATCTTTTCCTGTGTTTATTTGCCAAACATGTCTTTTTGATGACGTGTCTGTTCAAATCTTTTACCCATTAAAAAAAAATTTTTGTTATTTGTTTTCTAATTACTGAGTTTTGAGAATTCTTTATATATTCTGGATACAAATCCATTACCACAGATGCAATTTACAAATATTTTCTCCCAGTCAGTAGCTTGTCTTTTCATTCTTTTAACAATGCTTCTTAATTTTGATAAAGTCAAATTGGTCTGTTTGAAAGCATGGGTTAAAGGGAAGAAAACAAGAAAATACAGATATTCTGAGATTTTCAGGGTTGAAAGAGACAACTGCTAAAGCGTCTCGAATTAAGACACAACCTGGGGGCAAAGACCAAATCAAAGGTATGGTCTAAAGTGTCCTCCAACAAATCTTTTCAATTGAACAAAATGCCTCATGGAAAAAGACCAAGGGCATGGTCCCACAGAAGCATGATGAGCCAAAGTTTCTATAATTAATTGAGAGAGTTAGGTCTCAAAAAGCACTGTGTATATGCCTATTGGAACACAAAGGCAACAGAAATCAAATAGATAGAAAACCAAGAAAGTTCTAAGAGAAATACTTTGTCAAAAACGCTACCACCCTGCATTAATACAGCTGGTCACAGTTCAAGAGGTAAAACTACCTTTGGACCCTCAACTTTCCATAGGCAAGGAGCAGGCCAAGAAAGCTGCTCAACTGCCAGGCAGGGCATATTCTCCAGCAATCTTTTCAGACATGGCCAAAGAGGATAATGGAAAAGGAAGGAAATCCCAAAGGACAGAGCTGAGAGCTTTGGAGAAAAATGACTGGAGATCTACTTCCAGGAATCAGAGTCAGGGCCCAATCAGGGAACATTCATTATCTATTTAAGGATGATTTTTTTAAAAGGGTAAAATCATGACGCTCATACAGACATAAAATGAACACATGTTTAAAAAAAATTTTTTAAAGCTCATTATTAATGAGGGAACCAGGCATATGTTGCAAAGGAGATCCTCAAAAAAGAGTCCAAAGAGCAGACATATTTATAGATCAGAAATGTGCAAATGGAGGAAAAAACTTGCTTCTTCCATAGTGGAAGAGGAAAGTCAAGTGAACTTCCACTAGACAGAATTTTTTGCATGTCCATAGACAAGAATTATTCTGTATTATTATTAGTTATCTAAAATTTACAATTGTAAGATAGCTCAAAGGCAATGAAAAACAGAGAACACGCATAAACTCAGAATCTGATACATAAAGTAGAGGAGTATCCTCTAAACGTTGCATACTTTTCCACTGAAGCACACAGTTTTCCCTACAGCCCTCAGGATTTGCCCAACAGGATTTCAGAATTGCTTGGACCAATGACTAGGTGTTATGCCTTCTCTTGTTCTCCTTTTTAACTGGGAGAGGTTTATTGCAGCTATCCGATTCTACCATTATGAATTGGAAGTATGGGGGCCAGATAACTTGTCATTTTAGTTTATAGGTCTGTGACTTGAGAGGAACTATATCTGAGCCTGAAGTAAGTCACAAGGTCCTGAACTTTAAGCCCTATGTCTAATTGGATGAGAAATGAACATCTAACTGATCATTTGATGGTTGAATGTGTCACTTTTATGATCTGAAACAAATAACATTGAAGCGTTTGTATTAAAAATAAAGTGGTGAGGTTCAAATGAAGGGAAGCCAACTTTCATGCAAGGTCTAAGAGCTGATTACAGGGCTGGCCATGGGAAATAGACAGAAAGGGGAATCTGGGAACCTGTGGGAGGTGAGCATGTGGAGAGGCAGTAGGGATGGAGAAAGCTCAGGAGCAGAAGTGGGAACTAGTGGAGGACGGGGTCCAGGACTGGTACTATGAACAGAATTGGCTCATCCAAAGGTCTTTCCTCGGGAGTACCAACACTAGATTGTGGGCATGCCTCTCAGGTGTAAAAGATACACTGTCTCAGATGCATGTTGTTTTTGTCTAGACTTTTTGCTCATTCTTCACCTCCAGGGTCTAAAACACCACAATCTATTTCTTTTCATTTTTTTCACCTTGCTGGATTACTTGGAATAAAAGGACAAGAATGCGTATCTTTTTTTTTTTTAAGTTTTTTTTTTTGATGTGGACCATTTTTAAAATCTTTATTGAATTTATCACAATACTGCTTCTGTTTTATGTTTTGGTTTTTTGGCCACAAGTCATGTGGGATCTTAGCTCCCCAACCAGGGATTGAAACTGCACCCCCTGCATTGGGAGGAAAGGTCTTAATCACTGGACCACCAAGGAAGTCCCAAGAATGTGTATCTTTCCAAAAGTGAAAAGTATATTTATCCAAGAGTTACAAAAGCACAAAAGTTTGCAGTAGCTTTATTTACAATAACTGGAAATAGCCCAGGGATCCATCAACAGGAGTGTAGATAAACAAAGTGTATAATATTATAATTTTATAATGGAATATTACTTAGCAATAGAAAGGAATGAGCTACTGATATACACAACAACATAGATGTCTTAAAAACATTATGCTAAGTGACAGAAGCCTTACAGAAAAGAGTCCATACTATATTACCCCATTTATATGCAATTCTAGAGTAGGCAAAATTAATCTGTGGTGGAAAAAACTTAGAATAGTGATTGTCTCTGAGGGTGGGAACAGGGGTTGTGAAGGGGCATGAGGGAAATTTCTGAGGTGATGGTAATGTCTTATACCTTGATAGGGGTTTGGGTTACAAAGGTGTATGCATTAAGACTCAGTGGATGTACCTTTTCAATGTATATAAATTTAATGTATGTAAATTTTACATAAAATACTGCAAATAAATATTAAAGTTTAGTTGATGATATGCATAATGCAGTATTTAAGGGGAAGTTTACTGATATCTTCACTTTACTTTGAAATGCATTGAACAATAAGATGGATTGAAGGCTGACTAGATGGATGGCTAGATAAAGAGATATGTGATGAAGCAAGTGTACTAAATATTAATGGTAGTATTTAAGTGATGAGTATATAAATGTTTGCTGTAAAATACTTTTAATTTTGCTTTTTGTTAGAAATTTTTTCATACTAAAATATTGGAAGGTAATTTAATTTAATCTTTGTGACTTAAAAAATTGCACTAGATCTTAATTTAAAATATCAAGGTAACAAAAGATTTTAAAAGACATGTACATCAGAATATCATGAAACCCAGATTAAGAATCACTCTTGGAGATGCAGAATTATATTTCTCTACACCTTCCAAGAGTAAGCACTTTATTCCTGATTCTTTAGAGAGCTAGTTTGATGGAGAAAAAACAGAGTGGTGTGATACACATTCTCTAAGATAGCCCCCAGGATCCCCATCTCCTGGTATTCATGTCCTTGTGTAATCAGTCTCCTCCCCTTGAGTGTGGGCTAGACTTACTGATTTGCTTCAACAAATAGAACAAGGCAGAAGCAATTAGATGTCATCCCAAGATTAACTTATAAAAAGACTGTGGTTTCCATCTCGGGCACTCTCTGGCTTTCTCTCTTTTGGGTCAACATGCCATGTCATGGGGACACTCAGGTAGCTTATGGAGAGGCAGAACATGGCAAGGAAGGAAGGTCTCTTAGCAACCATGTGAATCAGCCTGGAAGCAAGTCTTCTGAGGCCTCCCAGCAGCCATGCTAGTGAGCTTGGAATTGGATGCCCTGGCCCCAGTTGAGCTTTCAGATGACCTCAGCAGCAGCTGACAGCTTATATGCAAACTCATGAGAGAGCCTGAGTCATAACCATCCCTCTAAGCTGCTCCTAAATCCTGACCCACAGAAACTGCATAAGATAATAAATATTTGTTGTTTTAAGATGCTAACTTATGGGGTAATTTATTTTGCAGAAATAAACTAAGTGTTCCCTTGCTCCTTCTCCTCTACTTCCTCCCCCTGCTCTTCTTCTGTCTCTTTTTGGTGGCACCATGTCCTAAGCATTTACATATGCATTTACATATATCCACCCATTTCACTGTTACTAGACACCTTCGTGTTAGCAATATTCCTATATTAAAGGCAAAGAAGCTCAAGTTAAACAGCATGCTCAAAGGTAAATATCTACTGTGGCAGACTTTTAACCTGTGCCTTTATGATCTCAAAGCCTGTGCCCTCTCCATGGTATCACAGTGCCCTAAGGCCCCACAGCCTGCCACCTGCATGGTTACCCAGTACGTGGTAGTGCTGCTGAGGGCCTTTACAGGAGCAGGAGCTACAGAACCCTCTTTCCTATTTAGCTCATCAGACCATTCAGATCTAGCTTTAAGGATCTCCATTTCAAAAGAGACTGTTGGGCGATATTCTAAACTTAGTTGAACAGAGGAGTGAGAACTAGATGAATACAAAGGATAACACACATTTATTCAGTATTCTGCATTCCAGGCATTGTGCTCATAAGCATATTATAGAACAAACTTCTGCTTTTCCAAATTCTGAGCTATCTGAAAGTTCAGATAATTGGATTATTTTTTTCGCTCTGCAGGGGAAATAAAGACAAACAGAGAAGCTTTTATCAATATTCAGATACACATGAGAACACACATTTTCTAGGACACATTTTCTTGGGATCATCAAATTCAGGTCAACTTCTTCTACCTTTCACAGTTTTAGGACAAGAAACTGCAAGATTTCCTTAGTGCTTTTTGAATCAACAAAGACTAAATTAATTTTGGTATCAATCTAATATTTTAATTTTACACACACACACATACACACACAAGCACATATATTAGAAAACAGACATATTTATATAACTCTCAGATATGGCATCCCTCTGGAGATACAGGTTTATAATAAATAATATGCATAAAAATGTAGATCTTTATTATGGAATTTGTCCCCTACTCTGCTTTGGTTCAGATGCACTTGTGTTTATCTTTTCCATAAACTGTGAGCTCTTGGAGGTCAGAAACTATGTCTTACTCAGTTCTTGGATTCTTCACAATGTGTAATGACTCTTTTGAAGTAAAAGTGGAAGTAATGTTAAAATAAAGTAGATATTTTCACCTTAGATATGCCGAGTAAAGATAAGAAAGGTATAGACTTCCTAACATGGACTGAATGTGACATATTCTAATGAGTACATGAAGAGTGAGGTCATAAAGCTTGTGAAATCTGTAGTCAGACTGCGTGGGTTCAAACCTGACTCTGGCATTTGCTAGCTGTGGGATGTTGGTTAAGCTGCTTAACTTCTCTGTGCTTCAGTTTTCTCAACTGTGAAATGGGGATAATTATGGGATCTAGTACATGTGAGGATCAAGTGAAGTAATACATGTAAAGTACTTCACACTGTGCCCAGCACACAATAAGAACTCCATAAATGGAAGAGCCATTATGATTATTAAAATATATGGGGAGCTCAGGGAGGAGGGAATTTGTGAATGAATATGTATCTTTATTTTGTGGTGTCATCTTGGACATATTACTTGAGCTCTCTGACCCTCAGTTTCTTTATTTGTAGGATAAGGACAATACTCGTGAAGTGAGTACTAAATGAGGTAAAGCATGTAAAGCACTTAGAAAAGCACCTGACACATAGTAAATGTTTAATAAATTCATTTTTTCATTCAACATAGACTTATTGGCATTGACTACTCAATGGCACTGTGCTGGGTCCTGGGGATCCTGGAGGGAATGAAACAACCCCTGCTCTCATTGAGGTTACAGTATAGGGAGGGGAGACAAACGAAGATATTGCAGTACAGGTTGTGATAAGGACTAGGGGAAGCATAAAGCAGGGTAAAGGGATAGAGAGTGAGGGGTGAGGCTGTGCTAGTTTATAGAGAATGGTTACATTTGGGCAGAGACTGAAAGAAGAGAGGAAGTGAGCTGTGTGCCTGCTTTGGGGAAAGGTGTTCTAGGCAGAGGCAACAGCAACTGCAAAGGTCCTAGGGTGGGGTCTTCTTATGTGCAAGAATAGGAAGGAATCAGGGGGCCGAGCTGAGGAGGCTGGGAGAGTGGTGGGAAATGAGGGCAGAGGAGTCATGGAGTCCAGATCATGCAGGGCCTTGAAGGCTGTTGTTTGGAATTTAGGTTTGACTGTGAGTGAGAGGGGAAGCCATTGGAAGGTTTCCAGCAGACCAGTGATTTCACCTGACTTAGGTTTTAAAAGCTTCAGTTTATAACACAAATGAATGTGTATACAAAACAGAAACAAGACTCACAGATATAGAAAACAGACTAGTAGTTACCAGAGGGGAAAAGGAAGGGGGGAGGGACAAATTAGGGCTATGGGATTAACAGATAAAACTAATGTATATAAAATAGATAAGCAACAAGAGTATATTGTATAGCACAGGGAAATACAGCCATTATCTTGTAATAACTTTTAGTGACGTATAATCTGTAAAAATATTGAGTCACTATGCTGTACACCTGAAACTAATATAATATTGTAAATCAACTACACTTCAGAAAAAAGCATCACTTTGCGGGGGAGGGAGTTGATGGAATATAGGTTGCTCATTGTTTTTATTATTATTACTCTTATTCTTTTGTATCTCTCTTGCCTAGAGGAAGGAGGTGTCTCTCCTTCCCTCAGAACAGGTATCTGATGTCCAGATCTAAAAATGTGACTAAATTCCCTGTGTGTGTTCATATGTGTGCCTTGCATGGCCGGGGTGTTATACTCATGTTTATGCGTAGTGTGTTTGGTGCAAAAGTAAGAAGAAGCTCATCACAGTCTGTCCTTGATACGTCTGCAATCCAGTTGTGGAGATTTAACATGGAAGCAGCAGTGAAATAGCATGGACATCAACAGGCCACCTTCTATTTCACTCTACAAATTGTGTCATTATTACTTAATGTTCGTGTTTATGAAGTCCTCAGATACTTTAAGTGTTATTCCAAAGATGCTGCAATAAAATATGACCTGTGTTTCCTTCACCCATAAAATTGAAGGGTGGAATAGAATCAGTTTGAATTCTTTTCTGTCTAAAGTGTTGTAATTCAAACACACATTTTTGAAATTATAATCATCATTAAAAGTTTTCAAGAAAAACAGCTACTACGGGCAACTGGCAGTGTTGGACACCCTGACCAGGCTTCTTCAGACTGGGCACTTTCTCCAGCTGCCAAAAGGCTGTGAGGCTGCAGAGCAGAGGCGGGCGGCTCCACCGAGAAGTGGCCAGAAGATTGTGAAAGGACAGAGGCTTCAGGGACTCAGTCAGCTGTGGTTTCTGCCGAGGATCATCCCCATCATCAGGCTTGCCTTTACTCACTGACCTGCCTGAATCATTCATTCATTCATTCACTTGTTCATTTGTTTTCTATTTCCCCCTCCGTCCTTACTCCCTGTCTTCTCCCATTCTATCCCGTTGCTTTCACCAAGTCTTTCCTCCTCCCCTTCTCTGATGGGGGCAGGCAAGATCAGATGCCCAGATGTGCACTGGACCTAGTAGGACATGCACACCACTTTCTCTATACGGTGCCAAATCTTTCAGGTGATCTGTAACTCCTTATTTCTGCCTACAGATTACTCCACCCTTTCTAGTCTCTTATAGATTCACAGATGCCTCATTTCACAATAAGGAAACCTGAGCCAAGAAAGGGCTCAATGACCCACCTAAAATCACACAGCTATTTATGGCATAACCACCATCCTTGAATAAAACTTAAAAGTCACCACATCATAGGCTAAATGGCATCTCAAGTCTTCCTTCAGTCCATTTACTGGTCAATCTTCAGGCAAATTCTGGAGTTGAGTTCAAAGTCTTCCTTGTAACCATGGAAAGAAGAAATGAGAGGCCAGACCTAGCAATTTCTGAGCTATGGTCAGAGACCAAAATATGAACATAATGTTGACTAATAGGCCTAATGTGGCTTTATTTTAAAATCCTTTTTCTTAGCTAAACCAGACCACTGAAATTCTATCTATAATAAACTTGCAATTCTACTAGATTTCTTAGCTTCACTATTTAAAATATTGGTTTACTATAACCTTTAAAAATTATATTCAGCGTTTGGAGATCTTTAGACTTCTAATATAATAATATTCAGCAAAAATTGAAGTACCAGGATATTTATAAATGAAGTAACTGGTAACAGCAATTTGACAGTGCTCAGTTCATTTTAGAAATGGTTACTGAATGAATAGTGTGTTGCTCTATGTGTATACATTTATATACATTTACAAATATTAATATGGAATGTAACTATTAAATACAACTATTGAATCAAATTAATAACTAGTAATTATGTTTGTAGTGATATTTCTATTGGCACAATAAGACCCTAATGTTTCCTGCCCTCAGCTGAATAAATGGCAAGACCCGCCTCTTGCTGCCTGGCTGGGTGATAGATCTATATACCTAGGTGACATTACCTGTGAAAAGCAGATTATGAGCCTGTATGCCCAGAGAAGGCTGTGTCAGTTTTAAGGCATCTGTTTACTGTTGGGGAAGGAAGAGGCATTTACTAAAAATGCTGATCTGTTACACAAAGAAGTCCGTTTTCTGTGAGTTAGTTAGAAAAATAATCCTGAGGAGGATCCACAATAAGTGTAGAGACTCATGCAGGTCAAACAAGACGGCAGAAACCTAGCACAACAGCCATTTAGAAAGGAATGGGCTGTGAGCATTTGTTCTAAGTCTATAAAAAGGGTAATTACTTTGGCAAATAGTTCATTTTCTGCTCCCTAAAGGCAGCTGTAGATGGGTTATAAATAAAGGATGGCTCATAATTCATTAAAAACAAGAAGATGGGGAAAGTTTTAAGGAAACATGAGTTTTAAGGAGAACCTTCCAAATTCAAGAAAAGTCACAGAGGACCAGAACAGCACAAGTCCCTCTCCAAATGTGGATCGAAATAACAAAAAGGGGGCATTTTCCTTCAGAGGGGGTTGATTCTTCCAGCCCATCTGCTGTAGGCACATTGCTGGGTGCTATCCTTCCTCTGCAGGTGACATTCCTCCTCAGATGCAGGCAGAATACTGGACTTGGAATCAGAAGAATTAAATTCAGATTACTCCTAGTAATCTTGGGCAAATTATGTAGTGTCCTTGATTCTCAACTGCAAAGTGGGATAACAATAGTATCTGACTCACAGAGCAGTTGTGAATGCTGCTTATCTTATTCATTCACAAATTCTTGATTTGTGATTGAAGTTGTACTTTGTGCCAGGCACTGGGGAAAGTGCTAAAGATGAATACCAGGGCCCCAGACCTTGAGGAATTTGAAACACCCCTGTCCAGGGCACACCCGAGACCAATTGGGTCCAGATGTCTGGGAGTGGGGCCCAAGCACTGATATCTTTTACAAAATCCCCAGGTGAGCTCTGGGCTAAGGACTGCTGTTGTAGGCGTACTGAGAAGTGTCCCAGTGGAGGTAAGACACTAAGTAAATGGAAGGGGCTTCACAGATGTGGAGTAGGTCTTGAAGGACAGGTGAGAGTTTGCCAGCAGAGGAAACCCAATGAACAAAGGCAGTGCACACTTCACCTTGAAGTTTGGAGTGGCTGAAGCCCAGGATGCATTTGCTCTTGTTCAGGAGATGAATTAGAGGTGTAAGTGAAGGCATAATGACAGAGGAACAGGAGTGCTGTGCTATCATGGAGGCAATGGGGAGTTTCTGGGGGTTTTCATATTTATATTAATGGGGTTCAGGACATACTACCCCAAAATATGGCATCTTGGCAAATTAAATATCTTAAGCTGAAGGAATTTTTTAAATAACAGAAGCAGGAATCTCACTCCGACCTTTCCCACTATTCACCCTTCTTCCCTGAAACAGGTCATAAAACCCCATAGGAAAGGTACTCTCCCTGTACCAGGAGATTGGAAGACATTCTTATCACTAGAGACAGTGAATTTGGGGCCGAGAAATCTGTACAAACAAATGTTATTAAAGCAACCCTATCTTTCTTGTTGCTTCTTCACCATTTACTACCCCTAGCTCAAATCCATTTATCTTGCTGATTCATCACAAATTAATTGTTTCTGGGTCTAAAAGATATAAAAGCTTCTTGGTCTGGTCACATCTTTGGGTCATCATTCTCTTGTGAAAATGTAAAAATTTAATAAAATTGTACTTGTAAAAATTTAATAAAATTTATGTGCTTTTTCTCCTGTAAATCTGTCTTTGTCAGTTTAATTTTCAGACCCAGTCAGGGACTCTAAGGTCAAGGAAAACTTTTTGACAGAAAAGAATTTACAGTGAAAATGCTCAACAGGGGTATAGAGGGAACATACCTCAACATAATAAAGACCTTATATGACAAGCCCACATATAACATCATACTCAACAATGAAAAACTGAAAGCTTTTCTTCTAAGATTAGGAACAAGACAGGATGCCCACTCTTGCCACTTACTCAATCCTAGACACAGCAATCAGGCAACAAAAAGAAATAAAAGGCATGCAAAATGCAAAGGAAGAAGTAAAACTTCCTCTATTTACAGATGACATAAAAAAAAAAAAAAATATATATATATATATATATATATATATATATCCCTAAAGACTCCACCAAGAAACAGTTAGAACTAATAAATTCAGTAAAGTTGGAAGATACAAAATCAATATACAAAAATTTCATGCTCATGGGTTGGAAGAATGAATATTGTTAAAATGCCCATACCACCTAAAGCAATCTATAGATTCAATGCAATCCGTATCAAAATTCCAACGGCATTTTTCACAGAAATAGAACAAACCTAAAATTTGTATGGAACCACAAAATCAATATACAAAAACCAGTTGCATTTCTATATACTAACAATGAACTATCAGAATAGCCAAAGCAATCTTAAGAAAGAAGAATAAATCTGGAGGCATCACGTTCCCTGATTTCAAACTGTATTACAAAGCTATAGTAATCAAAACAGTACAATATTGGCATAAAAACAGACACATGGATCAATGGAACAGAATAGAGAGCCCAGAATTAAACCCATGCATATATGGTCAGTTAATATATGGCAAAGGAGCCAAGAAAGTACAATGGGGAAAGAATAATCTCTTTAATAAATGGTATTTGGAAACCTGGACAGCCACATGTAAAAGAATAAAACTGTACTAGTATCTTACAACATACACAAAAATGAATTAAATGGATAAAATACTTGAACGTAAAACCCGAAGCCATAAAACTCCTAGAAGAAAACATAGGCATTACACTATTGGACATTGGTCTTAGCAATATATTTTTTTTTGGATCTGTCTCCTCAGGCAAGGGCAACAAAGGCAAAAACAAATAAATGAGACTACATAAAATTTTCCTTTGCATAGCAAAGGAAACCATCAACAAAATGAAAAGGCAACCTGTAGAATGGGAGAACATATTTGCAAATCATATATCTGATAAGTGGTTAATATCCAAAAATATATAAAGAACTCATACTATTCAATAGAAAAAATCCAATTAAAAATGGGCAAAGGAACTGGATAGACATTTTTCCAAAGAAGACATACAGATGGCTAACAGGTACATGGAAAGGGGCTCAACATCACTAATCATCAGGGAATCGCAAATCAAAACCACAATGAGATACCACCTCATGCCTGTCAGAATAGCTATTATCAAAAAGACAATAAATAACAAGTGCTGGAGAGGGTGTGGAGAAAAGGGAACCCTCATACACTGTTGGTGGGAAGGAAAATTGGTGCAGTCACTGTGGAAAACAGTATGAAGGGTTCTCAAAAAAATTAAAATAGAACTACCATATGATATAGCATATGATCTGGGTATTTATCTGAAGGAAACAAAATCACTGTCTGAAAAACATATATGTACTCTCACATTCATTGCAGCATTATATAAAATAGCCAAGACATGGAAATCACCTAAGTGTTCATGGATGGATGAATGGATAAAGAAAATACAATGGAATATTATTCATCCATAAAAAGGAAGAAAATTTTGTCATTTGCAACAACATGTACAGACCTTGAGAGCATTATGCTAAGTGAAATAAGCCAGACTGAGAAAGACAAATACTGTATAATACCACTTATATGTGGAATTAAAAAAAAAACAAACCTGAACTCATAGATACAGAGAACAGATTGGTGGTTGCCAGAGGTGAGAGGTGGGGTGGCGGGGGGGGGGGGGGGCAATTGTGAAAGGAGTGAAGGTAGTTAAATGGTACAAACTTCCAGTTATAAGATGAGTAAGTCCTGGGAATGTAATGTACAGTATGGTGACTACAGTTAACAACACTGTATTGTCTATTTGAAAGTTGCTGAGAGAGTAGATCTTAAAAGTTCTAATGACAAAAAATAACATTTGTAGTGATGTGTGGTGATGGATGCTAATTAGATTTATTGTGGTGATCATTTCACAATGTATACATCTATCAAATCATTATGTTGTATACCTAAAACTAATGCAATGTTATATATCAAAAATTTGAAGGCAGAGAACCCTGTTGCAGTCATCCAGATGTTGTGGTATATGGAAGAGTTACACGAGTGTGAGGAATTTTTATCCCTGTTGGCCTGCTCCTGCCCTTTCCGTGTTGGGAAGTCCACGGGGACCTTGGCGGGAAGCGGATTTGAAGACATGGCCATGACCCAAAGAAATCCATAGTAGAAATTTTGAGATCCCTTTGTGAGATCACAGTTAATTGTTTGTTTTGCCGAAGCATCCAGCTCAACAACACACCTCGTATTACCCCGTCACTACTCCAGTGGCTGCTTGGTGTCTGCTGCCCCATGCACTCTAGCAGCAGGATTCTCCAGTCCGAGGTTGAAACAGACTGCATAGATGGGAATGGACACAACAATTCTATCTCATGGCAGTATGATTCAGATAAAGGGAGCTACTAGTTGAAAAGCACTTAGAGACATGCCCAGCACACAGCCAGCTCTATGTTTGCTATTGTCATTTTTCAAATCTTAGCTCCAATACCCCTTCCTCTGTGAGCTTCATCAACACTCGGATGAATGGCCCTTCTGGTTTTTTCCTACCATATGTATTGCAATTATTTATCTGTATGTGTTTCTCTGGAGGCTGTGAATTGCCCAGGGGCAGGACTGGTCTTATTTATTACTTGGCATTGGTCTGGGTATGTGCCCTCTGCCTGTTTATGTTATGACCATGACTTAGTTTTTATTAATTTAATAAAATAAAAACCACCAAAGCAAAGACATTTTAACATTCAGCAACAATCTTTTACTGTCTTTTAAAGACTGCAGTCTGATTTTTTCATGTGTTGTAAAAGACTTACAAATGCAAAGACATTTTCAATACCTTTGTTTTTTGCTTTTAAAACTTCAGCCTTACTTGTGACTTTTTCTTTTGCTACAAATCTTATAAAATATTCAGTTTCCTAAGCACCTTGAAGTTTAATCCTTGTAAAGAACCTTCCATCTGGAAATGTCAGGCATAATTTATTAACTCCTTTTTCTTGGGTATAGATAGTTATAGCTTTGCATTTCTGATGCAAAGCTATAACTTTGCATCAGAAATGGGAACTGAATTGCAAATGCAATGGAGATATGGAAATAGACAAATCTCTTTCAAGGTAGAGTTAAAAGAAGCATTTTAGAATCACTTGCAACTCTAGCAAGCAAGTGAATGCTTTGTGAGGTCAGGTACACTGGATGATTTCAGCTCTCAGGGGCTTTAGCTATTCCCTCTGCCTGGAAGCTCTCCTCCTAGATGTCCACCTGGCTAGCTCTCTTACTTCCTTCAAGCTGAAGGGCAGTATGTCACCCCAAATTATACTTCTTTGGCATAAGGATTATCCTGAGCTGGCAATTTTTAAGAAACAGCAGATATAGGAAAAGCTCTGAAAACTGAGTAGAAGTTACACTTTTGTACGACACACATTAATAAGGGAAATCTCCATTTGTAAGGGTGTCCCTCTCTGTACTGGGAAGAGGAGGATGACTAAATCTTTAGAAAGTCTTTTCAGTAAAGAAGGCAGTGACTTAAATCTATAACAACCATACCTTTGATTATGTGCTTTGCCTGATAACTGGCTTTCTCATAACTGTCCCAACATCTTCTTTTGTCTTTAGCTGGAAGTGGTATTTAAGGTGATGGCTTGGGCCATTTCAGAGAGTTACTCAGTTTTCCTGGTTACTTACCATGTATACAAGAGGTACACATGTTATTAAACTTTTGGGGTTTTTTCTCCTGTTAATTTGTCTTCTATTACAGGGAAGTATTAGCCAAGAACCTAGAAGGGTAAAGGGAAAATTATTTTTCTTCCACTACAAAGCTTTTGCTCAGTCTCACATTATTTCATCTGACCTCCTCTTCTTCCTCGTCCTCCTCCTCCTCAGGTACTCTTGATGCCCTGTTATGACACTATACCACTTTATCACCTTCCATAGTCTATATAATTCACCTGTCAACTGAAAGAAAAATGCACAATGTGAGAGCTGTGAGTTAAGTTTTATTCAGGGTCTTACTGAGGACTGTTGCCTGGGAGACAGACTCTCAGATGGCTGTGCGGGACTGGTCCAAAGAGGTAAGGAGGAGACTAGTTTGTATGTGATCTTTGTTAGGGAATAACATGAAGTCAAGCATGCATCTTAACAAAAGATGACTGCTAGTCACGAAGAACAGATATCTCAAGTGAGTGATTATGGTGCTTTCCTATGTGTGGGAAGATGCAAGAAGCGGGGTTCATTAAAATTCTTCCTGAAATGCATAGAACTACCTGAGGGCCTGTTTGTCCAAAGCACAGAGCATACTGTTATTGTCTTTAATTTCCTCTCTCTGAAGCACCGAGTGCACTGTCGGTCAGCCACTGCAGCGGGTCAATCTTTGTAGACTTGGATAATGAGAGGAATTCTCTTTCCTCTTCTTTTGTTTGCATGCCTTGTTACGTTTGTTGTGTATCTCACCCCACTGGAATGTAAGCTCATGAGGGGTGGGCTTTTTATTAGTTTTGTGGACTGTTGTCGTCCAAGTGCCTAGAGCAGTTCCTGACATACAGTAGGTGCTTAACAAATATCATTTGTATCAAATGCTGGCTACCTATCTATCACCAACACTACTCATTGATAAGACGAAGCTGAGTTTATTGCTTGCTGTGCTAAGGGAGAACACAGCCTTGACAGTAGAGTCTCTGAGAGGGAAAGAAAGATTGGAATTTACTGAGAATTTGAAGTTTGGTTTAAGGCAAGGCAAGTCTTTCAGTATGGGAAGGGGGGTCCTGATAAGTTTTAATATTTTTATTTATTTATGTTATCCTGAAAGCATGAGGTTTCTGGATCAGGGCAGATTATTATTTACTTACAGAAATAACTATATTAGCTCCTCAGCCTTAATTCTTCCCTCTTCTAGGATAATGCAGTGAGAGCCAGATGGTTGGGCCTGTGTATACAAAGGGGATTCTTACTCCACAGGAGAGGAACCCCAAAGTCATCAATCTGGCAGTTTCCATAGGACAACATGCACAGCAACTTGACCCCCTTTCTGAGAGAGGGAAATAAACTTAATCTCCCTACTATAAACAAAATCTCCTTGGGAGGAGAAGAGGAAGATCCTTCTGCAACGCAAATAAATGTCTCCAGGGGACACCTAGACAAGCCTCTTGGGGCTTACAACACTGGAATATCTCCATGTCCGTGTTTTATGCTCCCTTGAAATGTAAACGTTCGTCTCCAGAGAGGTAAATCTTTCCGGAGTTCTCTGGCATCCAACTTCCCTTTAACTTCCAAGACTTGTCTTTTAACCCAGATCCCAGTAAAATTTGCTCAAAGATCCCTAACTGTGCAGAAGTACGAAAATGTTCATTTCCTGACATGGCCTTAATTAGATTTCGGTAAGGATCACAATGTAACAGTTGTGGAAATAAATGAAGACCATCCAAATGAGAAGAGGCAAAGACTATTTATTCAGAGCAAGGGAGTCAGCCACCGTCACTTGGATTTGGCACAGACTCAAAGGAAAGCAGAGGAGTGGTCAAGCTTTACAGTGGAAAAGAGGAAATTTGTGTGTGCCCTGATTGGAGGCTATGGACATGAGGAAGTTATAGGCAGGATGACTGGATGCAAGGCATCCGAAGTGACTGGTTAGCCATGTTTGGCTTTCTTCTCCAGTTAGTCCTAAGTTGGAAGTGGGCACAGAAATTTGGAAGCTGGCAGTTATCAATCAAGTCCTGGCTGTTTGAGGCCAATTGTTGCAGGAGTTATGGTTTGGCTGCCTGGACTGTTTGCTAGAGATAGTGATATGACTTCTTATAAGTCTGACTTGTAGATAGTAGGTTGGCCTCCTGGGCTGGTTATTATTGATAATGAGTTGGTTTCCTGGGCTGGCTGCCACAGATTATGGGTCAGAGTTCTACTGTTGTATGAGGTCTGGCCATTCTCCATTTGTGTTGAGTCTCTCATGGTTTAGAATTGGTGGAAATAGCAAGGCAAAGATTTTGAAGCAAGGAAATCTTAGGCCACAAACCATCTGTTGATGCTTCCTATTGAAGAGTTGATGTGTCTTTTGGCAATTTCCTCTAACAAACAATCAGGATATTTGCTTGGGCAAGAACATCCTGAAAGAGTAAACTTGTGCTAATGAAAGTAATAAAAGAGTAAAGTTATGTTAATGTAGACAGTACCAGGAGAAGGGGAGATGTGTAGCTTTGGTTTTCAGTTGAATGAATTGAAGGGAAGGAATGGGATGGAACCAAGATTTGTCTAATGTCACAGATGTTCCTCAATTGTATTTCTCTCTCCACTTCCCCCAGCCATGCATGGTGCTGTGAGAAAAGTTAGAATATTCCTGTTTTACAGGAAATGGAGATTCCGAGTTTAAATAAGTTGTCCAAAGTCACACTTAGATTGTAGGAAGGACAGAATTCAAATCCAGTTCTGTAGGACTCCAAAACCTCAGGCCTTTTCTAGAGCACCATGCTGCTTTCCATAAATTTAAACATTACCCAAATCACCTTTTCATTGCCATGCATGTGTATGAATGTGTAATAGGTATATCCATATGTATGTTTTGGTGAGAGGGAAGAAGGATGGTGGGGTAGACCTTGGAATGGCACAAAATAAGTTCTTTTTGATTATAGCTTTTGCGTGAGTTTTTTTTAGGGGTAATTCCAGAATTTAAACTTGTGTCTGCCCTTCATTTCAAATATTCTCTGTACTGATAGGCCCTTTTAGCTACTGAATTATAATAACACATTTTTCCTTAATACATGTTCTTTCTAGTTTTTCCACCTTAAAAGTAATTGGCAAAGTATGCCAGAGTTAACTTCAAATAATTAAATGCATGTGATTCTTGGGTATCATTTCAGATTTTGCAAATGCTAAGCAGTTTTCAAGAACTATGGAAATAAAACTTCTGGCTGTTCTTAGATTTACAGTCTTCACAGTTTGTATTCTATGCTGCTGGCATTTTTACTGAGCTGGAACACTCTCCAGAGAACATCATTTTATCTTTTAAAAACAATTACAATTATAATTTGTATTGTTATTGCTTTCTTAGCCACGGTAGGGGAATGCAATGATCCAAGCCCCCAGTTTATCAGTGTGAAATGCTGGCAGTACAGCAATGCTAGGCTGCCAGGAGGGGCTCCGTGTTGCCTTCATCTGAGCTAAGCTCCAAAACTATGGCTAGGAAAAACCTCAGGAAGAACTGTGTGTTTGGTAGGAACCCTTACAAAGGGAATGCCCCACTAAAGGCCACACTTGTGTAATTTTCTTCTCTTCTTCACTGAGAGGGGTTACCAGCTCTACTGGTTGCATTCAAACCCTGCTGCATATTGGAATCACCTGGGGAGCTTTGAAAGCTCTTGACGTCCAAGCTGTACACCAGACCAATTAAATCAGAAGATCTAGAGATGGGAACCAGGCATTAACATTTTCTGAAATGCCTCAGAGGATTCCAACTTGAAGCCAACGATACCACAATGATAGCAGGTTTCCAAAACTCCCGGAGAATCTCTGATGGCAGCTCCACGTAATATCCTGGACAGGGTGGGAGGACTGGGAGGCAATGATGGTGGTCCTGGGCCATGAGGTGTCAGCTGCTGGTACCAGTCCTGACTCTGTGCATGCAGGGCTGGCTTGTGCTCTGGGATGTGGCTGTGGATAGGCATTAGACAAACTAATTGCTAGAGTCCTTGACAGCCACTCTGGAAATAAGCCTGTGGGTTCTAAGGACTGGTGGGGATCAGCCTTTCCTGGAGGGACTGCTTCTTAGTAGCTGGTGGAGAAGTGGACCCAGCCTGGGCATTGCTCTGCAGGAATGGGCATTACCTTACCTCTTCATAACGCACATGTCAAGTTGGAGAGACTCAGTTACTGAGTTGGCCCTAAGCACCATTACACACCTCCCCAGCACTTCTGAGCAGCTCCAGCCAGCTTCTACTCTAGATGTCTGCAGCCTCCATGAGCATGTTCAGGGAGGGAAAACAGACAGCCCAAAGCTGAAGGTTCACATTCGTCCACTTAGTAGCTGGGATACACACCCATACAGCTTGCAAGGCAGCTTTTTATCAGAAGCTACGCATCTCCTCAGCAGGCACACAGCCAGATGAGACCAAGTTATACTGGCATCCAATGATGACTTAGAAGCACTGGGCACCCCTGGACCCATAAACAGGACAGGGGGAGACTTGTCAGGGTAGCCTGGACTTTTAGAATTCCTCTTTTATTATGGTTGATGAGGAAGATTAAGTATTTACAGTTTGGAGATTGATTAGGTATATTAGTAATATCCAAACTGAATAGAACAATTATTTTTAATCTTTATTGTAACAGGATATTAAAATAAGACTCTTCCCTAGATTTTTAGTTTCAGCAGAGGCCATAAAGGCTAAAAACAAACCAATGGGGAAAAAGTATCCCATATCCTAAGATATGTTGTAATTGCTCAATCTATTATATATGGCGAAGAACCATTCCATCCATTGTGGATGGATACTTTTGTAAAATACAAAATCATGCCCTTGGATATTATAGCAATGTCAGATTGCCAGAAATGTTTCAAACGCTCTCAATTTCTGTACTGAGATCTTCACAGACTGGTAGCAGTTTTAGGTAGCACTGTTCTAGACCGCTTTTACAGGTCAGGCTAAATTCTTGTGAAAATCGTTCTGTCCATGTTAGCCCACCTCCCAGCCTAACTAGGTAAGAGAAGGTTGAAGAGCCTGGAGAATGATTTCTTTAGAGAACTGATGGAAGCTCTAAAGGATCGCTTGGAGAGCTCAGTCCTATCCCCTGGAATATGTGGGGACTTTTGTGGGATTCATACCTAGAAAAAGTATAAAGTTGACAGGTTGCAGCTAGAGGGAAGAGAGCTGTGCAGAGCGAGCTGCACTTTCCCTAGTGAAGGGGCAAAGATAAATGGTTCTTGGGGAAACTGGCTATGAGCCCTCTATAAAGAACCTGGCCCAAGGGGGTGTCCTGCCAAGTGTGAGGACACCTCAGTGGAAAAAGGCTAGAGCTATGCCAAAGAATACAGAAACTAGAGGGAGGAGGGAACACTGAGTGCCAGTGGGAGCAGTATTCAGCTCCACCAGGAAACTGCAGTTGGAGGCTCCCAGTGTGTGTGGAGGGGAGGAGGTGTGGGGGGATGACAAAGAAACAAACATCATGGGACAAAGAACCAGTGATGGGGCATCAGTCACACAAAAGGTCCCAGCTCCAGATTACAGTACCCAACAAGAAAGCACTGCATCTGTCCCCTCTACCTCTTCTCCATCCCTCCCACCCCTGCCTGACTGCAGACCTTGTAGCTTGAGGTTGGACCAAACTGGGAAAGGGAGACAATGTAAACTGGGTGAGTCTAGAGTCCTGATATTATCCTGGCTTAGATGTTTCAATACTAAGAAAAAGAAACTGCTTATTACCTGAGAGTAACCAAAATACCAATCCATCTGCCCCAGGCTGCATCCAGGGGGAAACACAGCTTCAGGGCTTGTGTAGAAGTGCCCTGGTGAGCAACAAAGTGACCTCCTGATTTGGCCTCTTGTCATCCAATAAATTGGTGACATGGCCATAGAATAATGGTTGGAGCTCAGAGTCTGAGTAAGATTTCTGGGTTTGCATGCTTGTTCACCACTTACTAGTGATGGGGTTCAGGACATGCTACCCCCAAATATTGCACCTTGGCATATTAATAATTTAAGCTGAAGGAGCTTGAGAAGATGGCAAAAGAAGTAAGGTCTCTCTGACCTTCCCCCATCCTTCTCCCCTGAAGCAGGTCATGAAACCCTCATGTGAGAGCTGCTCTCCCTATACCTGGAGGAAAGGAGTACTTATCTCGAAGATGGAGGGACACTGAGAAGAAAGCAAACGAGCTTGCTCTTTCCCCAGTTTACTACACTTAGCTCATACTCCTTGCCCTATCGTATCTTTCCACAACTTTTCCCTCTTCAGAAAACATAGCATAAAACCACTCAATTTTAACTGTTTCTTTGGTCTTCATTTCCTTATGAAGGCTCCCGTGCCACATAAAATTTGTATTAAACAAATTTGTTTGCTTTCCTCCTGTTGATCTTTCAATTTAATGTTCAGATCCAGCCAAGGACTCTACGAGGGTTGAAGGAAATGAATTTTTACTCCCCTAAACTAGCTTTGTGATCCTGGCCAAGAGAAATTATGCCTCTGTTTCCCATCTGTGAAATAGGGATAACTTGACCATTTATTTATTTATTTATTTATTTATTTATTTATTTATTTATTTATTTAACATCTTTATTGGAGTATAATTGCTTTACAATGGTACGTTAGTTTCTGCTTTATAACAAAGTGAATCAGCTATACATATACATATATCCCCATATCTCTTCCTTCTTGCGTCTCCCTCCCTCCCACCCTCCGTATCCCACCCCTCTAGGTGGTCACAAAGCTCCCAGCTGATCTCCCTGTGCAATAATGCTGCTTCCCACTAGCTATCAGTTTTACATTTGGTAGTATATATATGTACATGCCACTCTCTCACTTTGTCCCAGCTTACCCTTCCCCCACCCCATATCCTCAGTCCATTCTCTAGTAGGTCTGGGTCTTTATTCCCATCCTGCCCCTAGGTTATTCATGACCATTTTTTTTTCTTAGATTCCATATATATGTGTTAGCATACGGTATTTGTTTTTCTCTTTCTGACTTACTTCACTCTGTATGACAGCCTCTAGGTCCAACTACCCCACTGCAAATAACTCAATTTCATTTCTTTTTATGGCTGAGTAATATTCCACTGTATATATGTGCCACATCTTCTTTATCCATTCATCTGTCAATGGACACTTAGGTTGCTTCCATGTCCTGGCTATTGTAAATAGAGCTGCAATGAACATTGTGATACATGACTCTTTTTGAATTATGGTATTCTCAGGGTATATGCCCAGTAGTGGGATTGCTGAGTCGTATGGTAGTTCTATTTTTAGTTTTCTAAGGAACCTCCATACTGTTCTCCATAGTGGCTGTATCAATTTACATTCCCACCAACAGTGTATGAGGGTTCCCTTTTCTCCACACCCTCTCCAGCATTTATTGTTTGTAGATTTTTTGATGATGGCCATTCTGACTGGTGCGAGGTGATATTTCATTGTAGTTTTCATTTGCATCTCTCTAATGATTAGTGATGTTGAGCATCCTTTCATGTGTTTGTTGGCAATCTGTATATCTTCTTTGGAGAAATGTCTATTTAGGTCTTCTGCCCATTTTTGGATTGGGTTGTTTGTTTTTTGTTACTAAACTGCATGAGCTGCTTGTAAATTTTGGAGATTAATCCTTTGTCAGTTGCTTCATTTGCAAATATTTTCTCCCATTCTGAGGGTTGTCTTTTCATCTTGTTTATGGTTTCCTTTGCTGTGCAAAAGCTTTTAAGTTTCATTAGGTTCCATTTGTTTATTTTTGTTTCTATCTCCATTTCTCTAGGAGGTGGGTCAAAAAGGATCCTGTTGTGATTTATGTCATAGAGTGTTCTGCCTATGTTTTCCTCTAAGAGTTTGATAGTGTCTGGCCTTACATTTAGGTCTTTAATTCATTTTGAGTTTATTTTTGTGTATGGTGTTAGGGAGTGTTCTAATTTCATTCTTTTACATGTAGCTGTCCAGTTTTCCCAGCACCACTTATTGAAGAGGCTGTCTTTTCTCCATTGTATATTCTTGCCCCCTTTATCAAAGATAAGGTGACCATATGTGTGTGGGTTTATCTCTGGGCTTTCTATCCTGTTCCATTGATCTATATTTCTGTTTTTTGTGCCAGTACCATACTATCTAGATTACTGTAGCTTTGTAATATAATCTGAAGTCCGGGAGCCTGATTCCTCCAGCTATTTTTTTTTTCTGATGATTGCTTTGGCTATTCAGGGTGTTTTGTGTTTTCATGCAAATTGTGAAATTTTTTGTTCTAGTTCTGTGAAAAATGCCATTGGTAGTTTGATAGGGATTGCATTGAATCTGTAGATTGCTTTGGGTAGTATAGTCATTTCCACAATGTTGATTCTTCCAATACAAGAACATGGTATATCTCTCCATCTGTTTGTATCATCTTTAATTTCTTTCATCAGTGTCTTATAGTTTTCTGCATACAGGTCTTTTGTCTCCTTAGGTAGGTTTATTCCTAGGTATTTTATTCTTTTTGTTGCAATGGTGAATGGGATTGTTTCCTTAATTTCTCTTTCTGATCTTTCATTGTTAGTGTATAGGAATGCAAGAGATTTCTGTGCATTAATTTTGTGTCCTGCTACTTTACCAAATTCATTGATTAGTTCTAGTAGTTTTCTGGTAGCATCTTTAGGATTCTTTATGAATAGTATCATGTCATCTGCAAACAGTGACAGTTTTGCTTCTTATTTTCCAATTTGGATTCCTTTCATTTCTTTTTCTTCTCAGATTGCTGTGGCTAAAACTTCCAAAACTATGTTAAATAATAGTGGTGAGAATGGGCAACCTTGTCTTGTTCCTGATGTTAGTGGAAATGGTGTCAGTTTTTCACCACTGAGGACGATGTTGGCTGTGGGTTTGTCATATATGGCCTTTATTATGTGGACGTAAGTTCCCTCTATGCCTAATTTCTGGAGATTTTTTATCACAATTGGTATTGAATTTTGTCAAAAGCTTTTTCTGCATCTATTGAGATGATCTTATGGTTTTTCTCCTTCAATTTGTTAATATGATGTATCACGTTGATTGATTTGCGTATATTGAAGAATCCTTGCATTCCTGGAATAAATCCCACTTGATCATGGTGTGTGATCCTTTTAATGTGTTGTTGGATTCTGTTTGCTAGTATTTTGTTGAGGATTTTTGCATCTATGTTCATCAGTCATATTGGCCTGTAGTTTTCTTTCTTTGTGACATCTTTGTCTTGTTTTGGTATCGGGGTGATGGTGGCCTTGTAGAATGAGTTTGGGAGTGTTCCTCCCTCTGCTATATTTTGGAAGAGTTTGAGAAGAATAGGTGTTAACTCTTCTCTAAATGTTTGATAGAATTTGCCTGTGAAGCCATCTGGTACTGGGCTTTTGTTTGTTGGAAGATTTTAAATCACAGACTCAATTTCAGTGCTTGTGAATGGTCTGTTTATATTTTCTACTTCTTCCTTGTTCAGTCTCAGAAGGTAGTGCTCTTCTAAGAATATGTCCATTTCTTCCAGGTTGTCCATTTTATTGGCGTATAGTTGCTTGTAGTAATCTCTCATGATCCTTTGTATTTCTGCAGTTTCAGTGGTTACTTCTCCTTTTGCATTTCTAATCCTATTGATTTGAGTCTTCTCCCTTTTTTTCATGATGAGTCTGGCTAATGGTTTATCAATTTTGTTTATCTTATCAAAGAACCAGCTTTTACTTTTATTGATCTTTGCTATTGTTTCCTTCATTTCTTTTTCATTTATTTCTCTTCTGATCTTTATGAACTCTTTCCTTCTGCTAACTTTTGGGTTTTTTGTTCTTCTTTCTCTAATTGCTTTAGGTGTAAGGTTAGGTTGTTTATTTGAGATGTTTCTTGTTTCTTGAGGTAGGATTGTATTGCTACAAACTTCCCTCTTAGAACTGCTTTTGCTGAATCCCATAGGTTTTGGGTCGTCATGTTTTCATTGTCATTTGTTTCTAGGTATTTTTTGATTTCCTCTTTGATTTCTTCAGTGAGCTCTTGGTTATTAAGTAGTGTATTGTTTAGCTTCCATGTGTTTGTATTTTTTACAGATTTTTTCCTGTAATTTATATCTAGTCTCATAGCATTGTGGTCAGAAAAGACACTTGATATGATTTCAATTTTCTTAAATTTACCAAGGCTTGATTTGTGACCCAAGATATGATGTGTCCTGGAGAATGTTCCCTGAGCACTTGAGAAGAAAGTGTATTCTGTTGTTTTTGGATGGAATGTCCTATAAATATCAATTAAGTCCATCTTGTTTAATGTATCATTTAAAGCTTGTGTTTCCTTATTTATTTTCATTTTGGATGGTCTGCCCATTGGTGAAATTGGGGCGTTAAAGTCCCCTACTACGATTTTGTTACTGTCAATTTCCACTTTTATCACTGTTAGCATTTGCTTTATGTATTGAGGTGTGCCTATGTTGGGTACATAAATATTTACAATTGTAATATCTTCTTCTTGGATTGATCCCTTGATCATTATGTAGTGTCCTTCTTTGTCTCTTGTAATAGTATTTCTTTTAAAGTCTGTTTTGTCTGATATGAGAATTGCTACTCCAGCTTTCTTTTGATTTCCATTTGCATGGAATATCTTTTTCCGTCCCCTCACTTTCAGTCTGTGTGTGTATCTAGGTCTGAAGCAGGTCTCTTGTAGACAGCATATATATGGGTCTTGTTTTTGTATCCATTCAGTCAATGTCTTTTGGTTGGGGCAGTTAATCCATTTACATTTATGGTAATTATCGATATGTATGTTCCTATTACCATTTTCTTAATTGTTTTGCATTTGTTATTGTAGGTCTTTTCCTTCTCTTGTATTTCCTAGAGAAGTTCCTTTAGCATTTGTTGTAGAGCTGGTTTGGTTTTGCTGAATTCTCTTAGCTTTTGCTTGTCTGTAAAGGTTTTAATTTCTCTGTCGAATCTGAATGAGATCCTTGCTGGGTAGAGTAATCTTGGTTGTAGGTTTTTCCCTTTCATCACTTAAATATGTCCTGCCACTCCCTTCCGGCTTGCAGAGTTTCTGCTGAAAGATTGGCTGTTAACCTTATGGGGATTCCCTTGTATGTTATTTGTTGTTTTTCCCTTGCTGCTTTTAATATTTTTTTTTTGTATCTAATGTGTGATAGTTTGATTAATATGTTTCTTGGCATGTTTCTCCTTGGATTTATCCTGTATTGGACTCTCTGCACTTCCTGGTTTGATTAACTATTTCCTTTCCCATATTAGGGAAGTTTTCAACTATAATCTCTTCAAATATTTTCTCAGTCCCTTTCTTTTTCTCTTCTTCTTCTGGGACCCCTATATTTCGAATGTTGGTGCGTTTAATGTTGTCCCAGAGGTCTCTGAGACTGTCCTCAATTCTTTTCATTCTTTTCTGTTTATTCTGCCCTGCAGGAGTTATTTCCACTATTTTATCTTCCAGGTCACTTACATTCTTCTGCCTCAGTTATTCTGCTATTGATTCCTTCTAGAGAATTTTTAATTTCACTTATTGTGTTGTTCATCATTGTTTCTTTGCTCTTTAGTTCTTCTAGGTCCTTGTTAAACATTTCTCATATTTTCTCCATTCTATTTCCAAGATTTTGGATCATCTTTACTATCATTATTCTGTATTCTTTTTCAGGTAGACTGCCTATTTCCTCTTCATTTGTTAGGTCTGGTGGGTTTTTACCTTGCTCTTTCATCTGCTGTATGTTTCTCTGTCTTCTCATTTTGTTTAACTTACTATTTTTGGGGTCTCCCTTTCACAGGCTGCAGGTTCATAGTTCCTGTTGTTTTTGGTGTCTGTCTCCAGTGCGTAAGGTTGGTTCAGTGGGTTGTGTAGGCTTCCTGGTGGAGGGGAGTGGTGCCTGTGTTTTGGTGGATGAGGCTGGATCTTGTCTTTCTGGTGGGCAGGTCCGCATCCGGTGGTGTGTTTTGGGGTGTCTGTGACCTTATTCTGATTTTAGGCAGCCTCTGTGCTAATGTGTTGGGTTGTGGTCCTGTCTTGCTAGTTGTTTGGCATAGGGTGTCCACTACTGTAGCTTGCTGGTCGTTGAGTGGAGCTGGGTCTTGGCGTTGAGATGGAGATCTCTGGGAGATTTTCACCATTTGATATTACATGGAGCTGGAAGGTCTCTGGTGGACCAATGTCCTGAACTCAGCTCTCCCACCTCAGAGGCACAGGCCTGACACCCGGCCGGAGCACCAAGACCCTGCCATCCACATGGCTCAGAATAAAAGGGAGAAAAAAAGAAAGAAAGAAAGAAAAAATAAAATAAAGTTATTAAAATAAAAAATAATTATTGAAAATAAAATAATTTTTAAGTAATAATAAAAAAAAAGAAAGAAAGAAAGAAAGAAGAGAGCAACCAAACCAAAAAGCAAATCCACCAATGATAACAAGCGCTAACAACTATACAAAAAAACCCCAAAAAAACAAAAAATAACGGACAGATAGACCCCTAGGACAAATGGTAAAAGCAAAGCTATACAGAAAACATCACACACAGAAGCATACACATACACGCTCACAAAAGAGAAAAAGGAAAAACATATATATATCGTTGCTCCCAAAGTCCACCTCCTCAATTTGGGATGATTCGTTGTCTATTCAGGTATTCCACAGATGCAGGTACCTCAAGTTGATTGTGGAGATTTAATCCACTGCTCCTGAGGGTGCTGGCAGAGATTTCCCTTTCTCTTCTTTGTTAGCACAGCTCCTGGGTTTCAGCTTTGGATATGGCCCCGCCTCTGCGTGTAGGTTGCCCTCAGGCGTCCGTTCTTCGCTCAGACAGGACGGGGTTAAAGGCGCAGCTGATTCAGGGGCTCTGGCTCCCTCAGGCAAGGGGGAGGGAGGGGTGTGGAATGCAGGATGAGCCTGAGGCCGGAGAGGCCAGCATGACATTGCAACAGCCTGAGGTGCGCCGTGTGTTCTCCCGGGTAAGTTGTCCCTGGATCTTGGGACCCTGGCAGTGGCGGGCTGCACAGGCTCCCGGGAGGGGGTGTGTGGATAGTGACCTGTGCTTGCACACAGGCTTCTTGGTGGCTGCAGCAGCAGCCTTAGCATTTCATGCCCGTCTCTGGTGTCCGCGCTGATAGACACGGCTCACGCCCATCTCTGGAGCTCATTTAGGCGGCACTGTGAATCCCCTCTCCTCGCACACCGCCAAACAAAGAGGCAAGAAAAAGTCTCTTGCCTCTTCGGCAGTTCCAGACCTTTTCGGGCTGTGGTGCACTAGCCCCCTTCAGGCTGTGTTCACACAGCCAACCCCAGTCCTCTCCCTGGGATCCGACCTCCGAAGCCCGAGCCTCAGCTCCCAGCCCCGCCCGCCCCAGCGGGTGAGCAGACAAGCCTCTCGGGCTAGTGAGTGCTGGTCGGCACTGCTCCTCTGTGCGGGAATCTCTCCGCTTTGCCCTCCGCACCCCTGTGGCTGCGCTCTTCTCCTTGGCTCAGAAGCTTCCCCCTCCGCCACCCGCAGTCTCCCCCAACAAAGGGGCTCCTAGTGTGTGGAAACCTTTCCTCCTTCACAGCTCCCTCCCACTGGTGCAGGTCCCATCCCTATTCTTTTGTCTCTGTTTTTTCTTTTTTCTTTTGCCTTACCCAGGTACGTGGGGGAATTTCTTGCCTTTTGGGAAGTCTGAGGTCTTCTGGCAGCGTTCAGTAGGTGTTCTGCAGGAGTTGTTCCACATGTAGATGTATTATTGATGTATTTGTGGGAGGAAGGTGATCTCCTCTTCTTACTCTTCCACCATCTTGAAGCTCCCCAACTTGACCATTTAGAGTTGCTGTGAGGCTTACAGGAATCAGTGAATATAAAGCATTTGAAACAATCCAGGAACATAGTAATAAACATTAATTATTAATAGTATACAAATCACCTGGGAGCTTGTTAGAAGTGTTGATTCTGGGGCCCTTTAGCAGGGATCCAGATTCATTAATTCGGGTAGGGACCAGGAAACTGTGTTTTTAACAAATACTCCCAGGTGTCTGATGAAGTTGGTTTGAAGACTATACTGTGAAACACTTGGTGTAAAGGAACACCATGCTTCCATGTGTAGGAAATTTGCTCTAATTAGATGAGAATGAAGTTAGAAGGTTGGGGGAGGCAATTAATCACAGAATATTATAAACCAATTATAACATCCTGTGATTAAGAAACGGAAGTTATTTTAGAGATACAGTACACTCCTCTCCTCCCACCCCAGCCATTCCCCTTTATAGGTAGGGAAACTGAGGTCTAGAGCAGTGGCAGGACCAGAGTCACACAGCTGTTAGCAGCAGACTTGAACTACAATCATTGTCTCTCAACTCCAAACCTCATGCTCTTTCCACTCCATAGGACTGATTCAGAGTAAAGTCAATGTCACAGGAGTCCTACTTTCTTCTGTCGGATCCAGAAAATAGTTAAGCAGATTCTAAATTGGGCTAGAATATTAAATCCAAATAGCTTATGTGGAAATAAATGAAGACGAACCAAATGAGAACAGGCAAGGGCTACACATTCAGAGCTTACTGTAGCAAGGCAGTCAGCCACCATCACTTGTGTTTTGGCAGAGACTCAAAGGTAGACAGAGGAGTGATAAAACTTTATAGTGGAAAAGGGAAGGCTTCAGGTATGCCTTGATTGGAGGCTGTTAGCATGGGGAAGTGGTAGGAGGGTTAGAAGGACTAACTAGAAGGGGGGTATCCTATATGATTGCTTAGAGATGTCTCTGGCTGGTCTTAAATTGGAGATGGAGACAAAAATTAAAGGAGCTGTCAATCATTAACCAACTCCTGGTCATGTTGGGCCAATTGTTACAGGGGCTATTGTTTGGCTTCTTAGAGAACTTTGCTTCTTAGAGATAGTGGTCTGACTTCTTACAGGTCTGACTTGTAGATGGTAGGCTGGCTTCCTGGGCTGGTCAATGTAGATAATGGGTTGGCTTCCTGGGCTCGTTGCTGCAGATTGTGGTCAGAATTCTGTTTTTATATGTGGTCTGGCCATTGTCCATTTGTATACTGTCTTTCACCTGTTTCAATCCATGTACTTTCTCCATTCCCTCAGAACCCACATTTTCTCTCATGAACTACAACTTCTGATTTACATATTTTGGGAATTTAGGGAAGGGTGTTGCTTTTGTTATTCACAGTGCAATATATATTGTAAATGCGTAGGCAAAGATTAAATGACAAAAATCTAGCCATTCTGAGAAGGTTCAGCCTCTGAGAACTGCTGCTTGCTATTCTCATGAGAACAGCTTTTCTTTGAACTATTATTACTTTATTATTAATTATGCATTTTAAAAATACCTGCATGGGATAAAGAACTACTGCAATAGGGGCTGTGACAGTATAAATATGTATGCCCATCAGTGGGCATATGTATGTGAAACACCTAGATAAAAATCGTGATGAGTGGATTGCCCTAAGTTTTAAGTAAATTGGAAATTATGAAAAATTGTTCCAATGAAAAGACGTCTATCTGAAAGAAACATCGTCTGAAACCAAGAAATGGTTAATTATCCAGAAAAAGCTCATCTGCTCTAATTTTTATCAAAAGATGATGTATTCCCTAGGCCTCAGGGAAGTGCAAAACAAAATCACACTGAAATACCACTTTATACCCACTAGGATGGCTAAAATAAAAAAGAGATAGTAAGTGTTGGAGGCAATGTAGAGAGATTGGAACCTTCATATACTGTTGGTGGGAATGTAAAATGGTACCGCTACTTTGGAAAAGAGTTTGGCATTTCCTCAGAAAGTTAAACATAGAGTTACTATCTGACCCAGAAATTCCACTCTTAGATATATACTCAAGAGAAATGAAAACATAATTCATATAATAACTTGCATATGAATATTCATAGAAACATTATTTGTAATAGCCAAAAAGTGGAAACAACCCAATGCCCATCAACAGATGAACAGACAAAATATGATATATTCATATGGTATGTTATGTAATTCAGGCATGAAAAGGGATGAAGTACTAGTGCTACAACATGGATGAACCTTGAAAACATTATCCTAAGTGAAAGAAGTCATTTACTGGAGACCACGTATTGTTGATTCCATTGATATAAAATGTCCAGAACAGGCAAATCTATAGAGACAGAAAGTATGATTTCTGTCTGGTAAATTTAACTAAGCAGGTGAAAGACCTGTACACTGAAAACTGTAAGACATTGAGGAAAGAAATTAAAGAAGACAAAGATAAATCTCATGGATTGGAAGAATTAATATTAAAATGTCTATACTACCCAAAGCAATATACAGATGCAATATCATTCCTATCAAAATACCAATGGTATTTTTCACACAACTAGAACAAATGATATTAAAATTTGTATGGAACTACAAAAAAAAACCCTGAATAGCCAAAGCAGTCTTAAGAAAGAACAAAGCTGGAGGCATCATCCTTCCTAATTTCAAACTATACTACCAAGCTATAGTAATCAAAATTATATGGTACTGGCACAAAAACAGACAGATAGATCAATGGAACAGAAGAGAGAGCCCAAAAATGAACCCACACTTATATGGTCAATTAGTCTACAACAAAGGAGGCAAAAATATACAATAGGAAAAAGTTTCTTCAATAAATTGTGTTGAGAAAACTGGACAGTTACATGCAAAAGCCACTATTTTACACAATGTACAAAAATAAAATGGATTAAAGACTTGAATATAAGACCTGAAGCCATAAAACTCCTAGAAGAAATCATAGGCATTCAGCTCTTTGACATTGATCTTAGTAATTTTTTTTTTTTGGTATCTGTTTTTCCAGGCAAGGGCAAAAAAACCAAAAATAAACAAATAGACTACATGCAAGTAGGGGTGAATCTTAATTAGTCTTTCAATCACGGTATTTCTGTTCCTTTACCAGTGACTGATTTAGAAATAGGTGTGTGACACAATCCAGCCAGTGATATGTGAGGGGAAATCTGCTAAGGGGATACTGGGAAGATTTTTCTCTCATTTAAAAAAGAGCACAAAGAAAGAATACCCTCTCCTCTAAGGACATTGTTATGCACGGATGGGAATCCTGCAAAAGCTGCAACCGTCTTAGGAGCCTGAGAAGAGCTGGGCTAAGAGGACAGCAGGGCAGAAGGATGACATTGGTAACATTGTTAAGCCTCTGAATCAATCAGCCCACCCTGGAACTGCCAGTCTTGGGCTTTGTTGTTACATGAGGGAACACACCTCGCTTATTGTTTAAGCCAATTCTTAGACTTTAATATGCATTCCAACCACCTGGAGGTCTTGTTAAGTACAGGTTCTGATTTTATCGCCCAGAGAGCATGCTTTTTTAGGAAGCCCCTGAGTGACACCGGTGATGCTGGTCCAAAAATCTCAGTTGCAGTAACAAAGATTTAAGGCACACATAGTTGGACATTCTGCTACTTTCTGAAAACTTAGGGTGAAAGAAAGGTAGGGTGCTTTTGGTTGTGGAAGTAATTTGAAACTGAATATGAGAAAAGAGACAAAAAAGAAAGCAGGCTTTGTCTCTGTGACTGGATCTACGAACTCTGAGAAACCAGACTTGTTCTAGTGGCTAAATCAGCAGAAGACTATTGAGAAAGAGAAGAAGCATGCAGAGAGATGCACAAACAAGATACAGGGAGAGAATACTACCTGGGGGCTGAAATTTTCTGGTTTCCAGTTCCATTCCTTCCTGAAACCCAGCTGCATTTCTACCCTTAGAAAAGCGTTTTTGCTTAAACTATGTCAAGTTGATTTCTGTAACTTGCCACCAAATAATCCTATTTGTTAAACAATAGGATTATGTGACTATGTTTTTGGTTCTTGAATTGGAAGCTTTCCTTGACAGCAGGTAGCATTTGCTTTTACATGCCCCACAGCATGGAGTATATGCTCTAGGACTTTATATTTATATATGCACACATATATAATGTGTACAAACATATATCATATTTATATGCATACAAATATTAATATATCTAAATGTATATATATGAATACAAAGTCCTAGAGTCTACATATAAATTTATTTATATACACATTATATATATTAATTATAAATATTCATTTATTTATTTATTCCCCAGCACCAAAAATGGTATTTGATACCTAGGAGTAAACCTACCTAAGGAGACAAAAGACCTGTATGCAGAAAACTATAAGACACTGATGAAAGAAATTAAAGATGATACAAACAGATGGACAGATATACCATGTTCTTGGATTGGAAGAATCAACATTGTGAAGATGACTATACTACCCAAAGCAATCTACAGATTCAACGCAATCTCTATCAAACTACCAATGGCATTTTTCACAGAACTAGAACAAAAAATTTCACTCTTTGTATGGAAACACAAAAGACCCCGAATAGCCAAAGCAATCTTGAGAAAGAAAAACGGAGCTGGAGGAATCAGGCTCCCAGACTTCAGACTATACTACAAAGCAGTAATCAAGACAGTATGGTACTGGCATAAAAACAGACATATAGATCAATGGAACAGGATAGAAAGCCCAGAGATAAACCCACACACATACGGTCACCTTATTTTTGATAAAGGAGGCAAGAATATACAATAGAGAAAAGGCAGCCTCTTCAATAATTGGTGCTGGGAAAACTGGACAGCTAGCTACATGTAAAAGAATGAAATTAGAACACTCCCTAACACCATACACAAAAATAAACTCAAAATGGATTAAAGACCTAAATGTAAGTCCAGACACTATCAAACTCTTAGAGGAAAACACAAGCAGAATACTCTTTGACACATATCACAGCAAGATCCCTTTTGACCCACCTCCTAGAGAAATGGAAATAAAAACAAAAATAAACAAATGGGACCTAATGAAACTTAAAAGCTTTTGCACAGCAAAGGAAACCACAAACAAGACAAAAAGACGGCCCTCAGAATGGGAGAAAATATTTGCAAATGAAGCAACTGAAAAAGAATCTCCAAAATTTACAAACAGTTCATACAGCTCAATATCAAAAAAACTATCAACCCAATCCAAAAATGGGCAGAAGACCTAAATAGACATTTCTCCAAAGAAGATATACAGATTGCCAACAAACACATGAAAGGATGCTCAACATCACTAATCGTTAGAGAAATGCAAATCAAAACTACAATGAGGGGGGCTTCCCTGGTGGTGCAGTGGTTGAGAATCTGCCTGCTAATGCAGGGGACATGGGTTCGAGCCCTGGTCTGGGAAGATCCCACATGCCGTGGAGCAACTAGGCCCGTGAGCCAGAACTACTGAGCCTGCGCATCTGGAGCCTGTGCTCTGCAACAAGAGAGGCCGCGATAGTGAGAGGCCCACGCACCGCGATGAATAGTGGCCCCTGCTTGCCACAACTAGAGAAAGCCCTCGTACAGAAACGAAGACCCAACACAGCCAAAAATAAATTAATTAATTAATTAATTTAAAAAAATAAAAAAACTACAATGAGGTATCACCTCACACCAGTCAGAATGGCCATCATCAAAAAATCTACAAACAGTAAATGCTGGAAAGGGTGTGGAGAAAAGGGAACCCTCTTGCACTGTTGGTGAGAATGTAAATTGATACAGCCACTACGGAGAAAACTTTGGAGGTTCCTTTAAAAAGTAAAAATAGAACTACCATATGACCCAGCAATCCCACTCCTGGGCATATATCCTGAGAAAACCATAATTCAAAAAGAGTCATGTACCACAATGTTCATTGCAGCTCTATTTACAATAGCCAGGACATGGAAGCAACCTAAGTGTCCATTGACAGATGAATGGATAAAGAGGATGTGGCACATATGTACAATGGAATATTACTCATCCATAAAAAGAAATGAAATTGACTTATTTGTAGTGAAGTGGATGGACCTAGAGTCTGACATACAGAGTGAAGTAAGTCAGAAAGAGAAAAACAAATACCATATGCTAACACATATATATGGAATCGAAAAGAAAAACAAAAGGTCTGAAAAACCTAGGGGCAGGACAGGAATAAAGACACAGACGTAGAGAATGGACTTGAGGACACGGGAAGGGGGAAGGGTAAGTTGGGACAAAGTGAGAGAGCGGCATGGACATATATACACTACTAAATGTAAAACAGATAGCTAGTGGGAAGCAGCCACATAGCACAGGGAGATTAGCTAGGTGCTTTGTGACCACCTAGAAGGGTGGGATAGGGAGGATGGGAGGGAGACACAAGAGGGAGGAGAAATGGGGATATATGTATATGTATAGCTGATTCACTTTGTTATAAAGCAGAAACCAGCACACCATTGTAAAGCAATTATACTCCAATAAAGATATTTTTAAAAAACAACAAAAATAAGGTATTTGATAGAAAACAGATGGTCAAAAAATTCTGACTTAGTGAATTAAAAGATGGACACACACACTAGAAACTTACAGGAAATATATATATAGTCCAACCAATTCTTATTCCATGGAAGTCTCCCTCATATACTTTGCTTTCACCAAATCTGTTAATACTGAGCTCCCTGTGCATATGGCTATGATAATGATGAAGTAAGATGTATGTTCCTCTTAAAGCTCTAAGTTTTATCTAATGTTTGTTTATCAGAAGGGTTGTTCACCAGCCAAATGAAATGGTGCTACAATATGTCACCTGTTTTTATACCTCTTTTATCCAGATATAATTCACATACTACACAATTCACCCAGTTAAAATGTTAAAATGTACAATTGAATTGTTTTTAGTATATTCACTGAGTTGTGCAACCATCACCACAGTCAATATTAGAATATTTTCATCACACCAAAAAGAAACCCCATACTCTTTAATAGCTGTCTATGGCTGGAGGCCTGGGGAGAAAAGAGGAGTGACTGCTAAAAAGTGTTTTATAAATTAATTAACTAACTAACTAACTTTACTTAATTCATTTATTAGTTCTAATAGTGTTTTGTGGGGTTTGGTAGCATGTTGTTTATTCTCCACATGTTTGTATTTTTTCCAGTTTTCTTCTTATAGTTGATTTAGATTTATACTATTGTGGTCAGAAAAGATGCTGGATATGATTTCAATCTTCCTAAATTTATTGAGGCTTGCTTTGTGACCCATCATGTGATCTATCCTGGAGAATGTTCCATGTGCATTTGAAAAGAATGTGCATTCTGCTGTTTTTGGATGAAATGTTCTCTATAAATCTGTTACTTTCATCTGGTCCAATATGTCTTTTAAGGCCAGTGTTTCCATACTGATTTTCTTTCTTGATGATATATTTGTTGCAGTAAGTGGGGTATTAAGGTCCCCTAATACTATTGTATTACTGTCAATTTCTCCCTTTACATCTGTTAATATTTGCTTATATATTTAGGTGCTCCTATATTGGGCACATAAATATTTACAAGCGTTATATCCTTGCATTGAATTGATCCCTTTATCATTATATAATGGCCTTCTTTGTCTCTTGTTACGGGCTTTGTTTTGAAGTCTATTTTGTCCTGTATAAATACTGCTATCTCAGCTTTCTTTTCATTTCCATTTTCATGGAATATATCTTTTTTCATCCTTTCACTTTCAGTCTCTGTATGTTTTTAGATCTGAAGTGAGTCTCTTGTAGGCAGCATTTAGATGGTTCTTGTTTTTATCCATTCAGCCACCCTTGACTTTTGATTGGAGAATTTAGTCCATTTACGCTTAATTATTGATAGGTGTGTACTTATTGCTATTTTGTTAATTGTTTTCAAGATTTTTTTGCAGTTATTCTCTGTTCCTTCCTTCTTCTCTCACTCTCTTCTTTTGTGATCTGATGACTTTCTTTAGTATTATGTTTGGATTCCTTTATTGTTATTTTTTGTACACCTATTAAAGGTTTTGGTTTGTGATTACCATGAGGTTCATGTGTAACAACTTATGCATGTCTATTTCATTTGATGGTCACTTAAGTTCAAACTCATTCTAAAAACACATTTTTACTCCCTCACTAACTTTCATGTTTTTGATATGATATTTTACATCTTTTTGTATATCCCTTAACTAATTTTTGTAGTTTTTAAATTTATTTTACTACTTTGTCTTTTAAGTTCCATGATAGCTTTGTAAGTGGCTGATCAACTACCTTTATTATATGTTTGCTTTTATCAGTGAGATTTTTCCTTTAATGTGTTTTCTTATTTCTAGTTATGGCCTTTTCTTTTCCTCTAAAAGAAGTCCCTTTAACATTTCTCATAAGGCCAGGTTAGCAGTGCTAAAGTCCTTTAGCTTTTGCTCATCTGGGAAACTCTTTATCTCTCCTCAAACGTGAGTGATAACCTTACTGGGTAGAGTAATATTGGATGTAATTTTTTTCCTTTCAGCACTTTGATATGTCATGCCACTCCTTTCTGGTCTATAAAGTTTCTGCTGAAAAATCAACTGATAATCTTATGAGGGTTCTGTTGTATGTAACTGGTTGTTTTCGTCTTGCTGCCTTTAAGATTCTCTCTTTATCTTTAACTTTTGACATTTTAATTATAATGTGTCTTTGTATGGGTCTCTTTGAGCTCATCTTGTTTGGGACTCTGTGCTTCCTAGACTTGGATGTCTGTTTTCTTTACCAGGTTAGAATAGTTTTCAACCATTATTTCTTCAAATACATTTTCTGTCTCTTTCTCTCTCTCTCCTCCTTCTGAGACCCCTATAATGCAAATATTATTTTGCTTGATGTTGTCCAAAAGATCCCTTGTATTATCCTCATTTTGTTAAATTCTTTTTTTTTTTTTTTTGTCTTCCAATTGGGTGATTTCTACTATCTTGTCTTCCAGATCACTGAGCTGTTCTTCTGCATCACCTAATCTTCTGTTGATTCCATCTAGCGTATTTTTCATTTCAGTTCTTGTATTCTTCAGCTCTGATTGGTTCTTTTTATATTTTCTGTGTCTTTTTGAAGTTCTCACTATGTTTATCCGTTCCTCTCTTCATTTTGCCCAAATTCTTTGTGATTGTTTCTGTGTATTAGGTAGATCAGTTACAGATCCTGATCTTGAAGGAGTGGCCTTATGTAGAAGGTTTCCTGTGGGGCTCAGAAGAGTAATCTCTTCTGGTCACCAGAGCCAGGTGATCCATGGGCGTCCCCTGTGGGCTGCATGTACCTTCTTATTGTGATAGTACCACAGGAGCTGCAGGTACATTGGTGGAGGAGGCTGGCCCCAGTGTGACTGGCTATAGGGCCCAGCTGTGCACTGGTGATCAGGTCTGAGATCCTGGGACAGGAACCACTTTGGGATGGCAGTGCTGGTCCAGGCTGAAGCCACCTGTTGTATGTGGTGGCTTGGGACCTGCCTTGGAGGGGCATCACCAAGGCAGCCACTTTTGGGGGTACCAGTTGAGGTGGGTAGTTTGCATGGGGTGGCTCTGCAGGGGAACACTGAGGTGGGGCGAGCAGTGCTAGCAAGGTAGATGGCAAATGTTAGAAGTGGTGCCTGCTTGCACTAGGCCAGCTAGGTAGAGGGAGAATAAAAATAAAAGGGTGCACACCAGTACTTTGAGAAAGTTCCAACAGATCCCGGCCCCTAAGCATTTGCCCTAAAATTAGTCAGTGAATCTCTTTCACGTATGGCCCAAGTGCTTTTCAAGTTGCTTTCTCTGCAATAGGAGTTTGAGCAAGTGAGTTTTGTGTGAGCCCTTTAAGAGCAAAGTCTTGGTTTCCTATAGCCCTCCAGCTTTCCCAGACATAAGCCCTGCTGGTTTTCAAAGCCAGAAGTTATGAGAGCTCACCTTCCTGGTGCAGGTCTTGCACCATAGGGCTGGGGTGCCTGTTGTGGGGCTTGAACCCCTCATTCCTTACGGAGGACCTCTGAGTTTGTGATCCCCTCCTGCTTGTGGGGCACTGTACGGAGATACGTATTCTGACTAGACCACATCTCTGGCTCTCCTACCCATCTTGATGTAGTTTTTTCTTTATAACTGTAGTTGTAGGAAAGCTGTTCTGCTGGTCTTCAGGTCATTCTCAGAGAGTCGTTCTATATGTACTTGTAGTTTGGTGTGTCCATGGAGGAGGTAAACTCAGGGTCTTCCTACTCTGCCATCTTGATCCCACCTTCACTTGAGCATTCTTTTGCAAAAACTGTGGGAATTTGATACAACATAGGGGAAGTTCAGACGTGGAAAGTGCTCATAATTTAGGGATAAACTGAAAAAAAATATGTTAAAATAGACCTATGAATATAAACACAGGGATCCTTTCTTAAGTGTATTTGCTTTATTTAATTCAATCTTAATGGAGTGGTCAAGGAGAATACAGTGTATTAATTTTTTCCCACAGAGCTGGAGAGTTTAACATGAGGCATTTTTGTTGTGAAACTTATTTATAGGTTTGCTGGCTGCCTCTGTTGGTGGGCTTGATACCATCATCTTACTTTATCAAAAATTTTATTTATGACCTCTTTCCCATCCCCCAATTCACTCAGTGCATTTGCTTTAATCCTTGCTGAGCTTGAACTCAGACATTAGCCTCTGAAGTACATGATGTGATCTTTTGGGTGGCACCTATGTGGTCACTCTTCTTTCCTATGCCTGGGCAGCCATAGTTCAGATTTGGTCTAAGAATTTTTCTCCAAGTGTGCTGGGGTTACCACTTCCAGTCTGTCAGTACTGGCACAAAACATGAAATTGCTTGCCCTTCCTGCCCTGGGGCCTCTCATATGTTTACTTTTCTGCTGATCCAGACTCCGAGTGAATAAAATGTGGCAAAATATGCCTTTGGCATATGCATTATTTTGAGCTGATTATTTTGAGGAAGATCAGCCACAGGAGGTGCTCTGAACATAGAGTAGAGGTTACCCTTTTGTAAGGAAATTTACATTTATAAAAGAAATCTCAATTTGTAAGCATGTCTCTCTCTCTTTACCAGGAAGAGAAGGATCACAAGAAACACTCATCCGTGGAGAAGGCACTGACTTAAATCTGCATAACTAACCTTACTCTTGTTTACCGTGTTTTTCCTGGTCACCTCCCCATAACTGGTTTCCTCCACACCTTTTATTTCTTCAATCTAGCTAAAGAGGATTGTATTTAAGTCTGAATTCTAAGCCACCTCTTTGAGAGTTTCCCCTGGTATACATGTTAATAACTTCCGTTTGTTTTTCTCTTGTTAATCTGTCTTTTGTTACACGAGCCCCAGCCCCTTAGAAGGGTAAAAGGAACATTATTTTTTTCCTCGCCTACATAAGAATCTTCATCCTTCTCTACTTTCCCTTTCTCTTTCAGGGCTGCAGGATAGCCCACAATTCAGACTCCCTAACTTCTAATGTACTCGAGACTCTGCTTAGAAATTGTCTGATTTATTTCCTAGCATTCCCTAATTGCTAATCCATAACATTTCTCTATATTCCATGACAACATCTGTGAGTCCTTTCCTTGTACTTTGTAAAAAAAAGTTCCTTCTATGTGTATAATATTATGTTCTATATTAATTTTTTGGTCTGCCTATCTTTTCTCATTTGTAAAGACTTTGAAGATAAGGAATTGGTCTTACTCGTTGTCATTTGTGTCACAGTCCCTAAGAAATGCAAAGAACTCTCAGCACATAAATGGCTCTATAACCCTGCGCTAAGAGACTTGACCAAACTTTAACGTGGTTTCTAGCAGCCTAAGGTCAATGTCCCTGGGAAAACACAGCCCCGTTTTGAGTCCCAATCTGGAAAGGCTCAGAGCTGCCAAAAGAATTTACTGTTTGTTCTGCTTAACACATGAAAATAGGCCCCTTACCTCCCTTACTTAGAGCATTTACTAAAAAGGGCTTACAATTGTGAATCCTTTCTTTGTCCCTTTGAAATGTATGTGTATCTTCTACAACTCAGGAATGTCTTTCTCAGGCACCTGAAAACCATCAGGAAGGACAGAGTCTCTGTCTTCTGTCTCTGTAGCAGTATAGAATCCTAACTTTGATTAATTGTCTGCTAGTAGACACAGGGCCTAATCACAATTACACTGAGGTAGTCTCTGTAACATTTCACTTCTTTGACTCTACCTGATCCCCCACTCACTCTCCCTCCTTACTCCTTCATTCTCCCTTTAAAACCCCCAGTCATTTCTGCACATATTGGAATAGAGCTCAGTTCTTTCCCCTACTGAGAGTAGTTACTGAATAGAATCTGTTTTCACCACCTTAACTAATGTCCTGTTTTGTTTGCCTTTGACACCCTAGCATAGGCTGTGTTTGATAAATATTTGACAGCTTATTGTGGAATGTGAGGATATGTTGGCAAGGCCAGTTTGGAGTATCAGTGTGTAAGGTCTGTGCATCATGCATGCATTCATTCACTTGTTCATGTATTTGTTTATTAATCATGTCCCAGGTGCTGCAGTGTGCCGCATGTTTACAGAAGCTTCACAAAGGGCTTGAAGACAAAAGACTCCTAGAAACAAATTGTCCCACCAAAGCACTTTGTTCAATATTGTTGTGTATGGAGGGGTTGATGGAAATTGGGCAGGTTGACTGATTAAATTGCAAGGGTGTTTTATGGCATTAGAAAATTTAATATATTCTTTAAAGTTCAAAGAAAGATTGTAAAAATCTCATTTTTAAAAATGATTTCATGAAATAGATACCAAGTGAGGAGAGATTTTTTTTTTTTGCACATGCTTTCTAGTTTTACAGTTTCACAAGATTTTTTTTTTTTTTTGGTTGGTTTAGTATCTGCTGTTTAATGTTGTGTTGAAAATAGACTCGAGAGAACCCCATTTTAACCTTGCAGAATGAGTTGCAGGTGTTTTCCTTATTTCCTTGTCCAAATATCAAGTTTCAAGAATTCCAGCCTTGTAATTATATGCCAATACTACACAAGGTGCTGATTATCTGCATTTGATTCACTAATTATATTGTCTCTCCTCCTTCCTCACCTAAAGGTTACATTTACATAAAAGATATTCAAGGATAACACTTTATCATCAAAGCAGCTTGTGCCCTTGGCATTTAAACTACAAGCTGTAATAAAGAAGGACTAATCTGAGAGACATCTCAGTGATGCTGGATACAGGCTTTTGACACTGTCATAAAATCATCTTCATTATGTAGCTGTAAAATTCTAATGTCTCAATTACCACATATTACAAACCTCCACTCACACCCTTTCTTTCCACCCTGTCTTCTGTAATCCCCCTCCCTAAGGGCAAGAGTTGGAAGAATTACACCAAACTTTTGTGCAGTTCCCAAACTGAACTGTGCATTAGAATCACCTGAGAGATTTACACACACACACATGCGTACACCCACACACACTCACAGAGAGATGAATTTTGTAATTCAAAGTAGGGGCCTAGAAATTTGGATTTTTAAAGCTTCCCAGGTTTTGTTTTTAATGCAAGCCAGGATTGGAAAACAATGGCCTACTTAACAGTGATGCAAGTTATGCAGCAACTGTACCAAAGGAGGGGTTTTATAATCATACACAAATAGTATTCCAGAATCCAAGGACTCCTGAAAAGATAAGGTAGCGCTTTTTTTTCAGTTGGGTTTATGCCACAAATTGTTCTAAAGCACCAGGAGATAGAATTACAGTGTAAAAGAAAGACACCATTTCCTAGGTAAAAGGGACAGCCAACCTTTTAACAAGATTTTATGTCTGACCTTACATTTTTCTCAGGGGTACATCATTGCATAGTTTACCACTATAGGTAACTCAGGTCGATCCTACTAGAGGCCATCTAAAGAGCCATGTAGATGCACCTCAGGAGTGTCCCATCAAAGGACCAGAAATTTGGAGTATTTATCCACTGGGAGCAATTCCAGGCTGACTGAGGGATGCCCCTGAAGGCATTAAATCTCAGTCCTTGGGGGATGCCTTATCCTGAACCAGGAAGCTACAGTGGTGCCTGAGGAAGCCTCCACAGAGAAGCAGAGGTGTGGGCTGAGGGAGTATGTAGCATAGCATCCAACATCTGTGACAGTATTGAAAGCCTAACTTTTTAAATTGATGTATAGCTGATGTAGACTATTAAGTTAGTGTCAGGTGGACAACATAGTGATTCAACATTTAAATACATTAAGGATGGTCACCATGATAAGTCTAGTAACTATTTGTCACCATACAAAATCACTAGAGTATTATTGACAATATTCCTTATGCTTTATATTTAATCTCTGTAACATATTTATTTTATACCTTGAAGTTTATACCTCTTAATCTCCTTCACCTATTCACTCAACCCCCCAAACCCCTCCCATCTGGCAACCAGTTTGATCTCTGTCTATAAGTCTGTATCTGTTCTGTTTTGTTTGTTTAGTTTTTTAGATTCCACATATACGTGAAATCATATGGTATTCATCTTTCTCTGTAGGACGTATTTCTTTTTTTTTAATGATTAGCCGTTTATATGGCATTACATTTATTACATATTTTAAATCTATAATCAACAGAATTAACAAACTCACTTTGTGACCAAGCTTTTACAAAATGATTTTGTCCTATTCCTGACTAGTATTACTTAGCATTTATGTACTGTTATCTTATAACTTAACATCACACCTATACAGCAAGAGGATCATATTAATGATGATCATATTAATGAGGCTTTAAACCATTAATGTGGAAACATATAAAGTTAAGTAGCCTCCTCACAAGTCACATGTACTAAGTAAATCAGTACTAGAGTTAGGATTAAAATTCAGAATTCTTAGTCTGCTAGTTCTACCCAAATCCTATGATATTTTTCATGTTGCTTCTTTTTCGTATTACTGAAATCATTTGTGAAATCATAAGCACTGATCTGCCATTATATAAAAGAATTAAGTAAGGGATTATCTTAGAAGAGTTTATTAGGGAGAATAAAGTATGGATTCTTCAAAATACAGGAAATGATTATATGGGAAATGCCATATTATTTGTCATTTCATTTCAGGAAGGATGAAGGGAAATAAGGAGAAAATTGGGAAGAAATGAAATTAGAAGTTACAAGTGCCTAGGCACATAGAACTGAAGGGGGTCTTAAATAACCTCTAGAGGATTTAATACTTAGAATATCTAGATTAATTCCAAAGCTGTTTCCAAATGGACAGAATTTAGTACAAGGCAAAGTAGTCGTATTCTCTTTCCTCTCTTGAAGTAGGTTATTTCCTTAGGTACTTAAAGATACCTTATCTAAAATATAGTCCCTTGGCACAGAGAGCCCAAGGACAGTCCTCTAAGCAAGATACTAATACACTTCATTCTAATAGTTTAAGATTTTTTTTCTAATTTATTTATTTTTGGCTGCGTTGGGTCTTCGTTACTGCGCAGGGGCTTTCTCTAGTTGTGGCAAGCGGGGGCTACTCTTCGTTGCGGTGCAAGGGCTTCTCATTGCAGTGGCTTCTCTTGTTGCGGAGCACAGGGTCTAGGTGCGTGGGTTTCAGTAGTTCAGTCATTGTGGCACGTGGGCTCAGTAGTTGTGGCTCACGGGCTCTAGAGCACAGGCTCAGTAGTTGTGGTGCACGGGCTTAGTTGCTCTGCGGCACGTGGGATCTTCCCAGACCAGGGCTCAAACCCGTGTCCCCTGCATTGGCAAGCGGATTCTCTTTTTTTTTTAAAATAAATTTATTTATTTATTTATTTTTGGCTATGTTGGGTCTTCCTTGCTGGGCGCAGGCTTTCTTTAGTTGCGGCGAATGAGGGCTACTCTGCATTGTGGTGCGCGGGCTTCTCATTGCAGTGGCTTCTCTTGTTGCAGAGCATGGGCTCTACGTGCGTGGGTTTCAGTAGTTGTGGCACATGGGCTCAGTAGTCATGGCGCATGGGCTTAGTTGCTCTGCGGCATGTTGGATCTTCCCAGACCAGGGCTCGAACCCATGTCCCTTGTAGTGCGGAGATCACAGATATGTTGAACAAACAGTCTTTGATACGTGACTGGCCGACCCAAAGTCTATTACTTTAACCCTGTATGTATGTCGAACAGGATCCACCAACATAATATTCTCTGGTTTGCGGTCTGCGTGACTTAAAGCAAGACTTTTCCATTTTTTCAGCGCAGTGGCCGCTTGCTGAAGAATGGGTCGAATTACTTTTAGTGGCAGAGGACTGAACTTATTTTGTTTCAGAAAGTCATACAAGTTTTGTTCCAGCATCTCAAAGACTAAACAAGTCTGATTACGGTGCTGAAAGCATTCATAAGCTCGTACAAAGTTGTATTCATCAGCATTTTCAGTACTGAGCCTTGTTAATATGTTCACTTCTATCTAACCTTGACATGCATAAGAAGGGTGGTCCTTCAAAATTTTGATTGCTGCAATTTCATTTGTCCCTCTTTTCCAGCATTTCACTACCTTACCAAAAGCGCCTCCACCAAGAGAATCAAGGACTTCATAAGTATTTTTCATGGAGCATAAAACTTCATGCTGTACTAACTGATAGTCCCCTTCTCCAGTGGTACAATTCTGTTTTGTTCCTGTGGTAGTTGTCACAACTGTCACTGGATTTCCCACGTTGGTTTGCAACATTGCAGGAAGTATGGACGACTCATCGACAATCTGCATTGCGCTATGATTATCCAACTCCTCACTCTTGTGCTTCAATCCACATCGCTGGGGGCCTTCTAGGAAATTTAACCTGCATCGCCACGTCCCAGTCTGAGATGCCTCCACTTTAGTTTGCTCTTCCTGAGCTGCTATAACCTTTGTAGCACCCGCAGTGCTTTTTTTTTTAAACATCTTTATTGGAGTATAATCGCTCTACAGTGGTGTGTTAGTTTCTGCTTTATAACAAAGTGAATCAGCTATACATATATCCCCATATCTCCTCCCTCTTGCGTCTCCCTCCCATCCTCCCTATCCCACCCCTCTAGGTGGTCACAAACTACCTAGCTGATCTCCCTGTTGTTCATTGCAGCTCTATTTACAATAGCCAGGACATGGAAACAACCTAAGTGTCCATCGACACATGAATGGATAAAGAAGATGTGGCACATCTTCAATGGAATATATATACAATTATATACATATATACAATGGAATATTACTCAGCCATAAAAAGAAACAAAATTGAGTTATTTGTAGTGACGCAGTGCTTTTTAAAACAACAGCACTTGTCTGCAATGGAAGGTTGTGTCCTCCAGGTCTCTTAAATGGTATCTTTGTCTGAAAAGCACTGCCCTTCGTGGGAGGATGAGAATTTCCAACGTTTCTACCATTCACATAGGTCCGTGGATAGTTCCTTTCCTGGAATACACAACTGCTTGGCTCTACTTTGAGTTTCTTCACACTACAAAAGACACTTGACTGAGTTTGATAAATATACGGGTGGGTAGACCAAGACTCGTGAGGCCGTACCTTCCTAGAGGCCTGCGCTCTCCCCTCTTCCGGCGGCCGCAGCCCTGAGTGTGTCCGGGGTGGGTGCGGGGCCGTGTCGGGGACAGGGAGCCAGGCGCTTCAGCAGGCGGCACCACCCGGCCCGGGCTCAGCCTCTCAACGCGGCCGCTGCCATCTTGTCCCGGCGGCTGAGAGGAAACGGCGAAACACCCTCCCCCGACCGCTGCTGCAGCTGCTCTGGCGGCTGAGCGCCGGGCCCGTGTCCCTCATCTTCCTTCCCGGGGATTTGGGGTGGGGACAGCTTGGCTAGGCCAAGGGGTGGCCCCACTGCCGGGGCCTACGGGCGGCGTGCGGTGCGGGTCCCGCGGCTCGTGCTCCTCTGGTCGCTGGCCGCCCCAGTCTTGGGCGCCTCCTCCTGTGTGACCTGTTTCATTCAGCATCATTCCCTGTAGATCCATTCATGTTGTCACAAATGGCAAGATTTCTTTCTTCTAGATGGCTGAGTAATATTCCATTATATAGAGAGATATAGATTATCTGTCTCACATCTTCTTTATCCATTCATCTATTGATGAACACTTAGGTTGCTTCCATGTCTTTGCTGTTTTGAAAAATGCTGCAATAAATGTAGAGGTGCATATATCTTTTCTAATTGTTTTTGTTTTCTTCAGGTAAATGCCCAGGAGTGGAATTGCTGGATTGTATGGTACATCTATTCTTAATTTTTTTGAGGAATCTCTGTACTGTTTTCCATAATGTCTGCACCAATTGACTACCCCACCAACAGTGCACAAGGGTTCCCCTTTTTCCACATCCTCACCGACACTTGCTATTTCTTGTCTTTTGGATGATAGCCATTCTCATAAGTGTGAATTGATCTCTCACTGTGATTTTATTTGCATTTCCCCGATGTTTAGTGATGTTGAGTATCTTTTCATGTGTCTGTTGGAAATTTGCATGTCTTCTTTGGAAAAATGTCTGTTCAGGTCCTCTGTCCATTTTTAAATTGGATTGTTCAGCTTTTTTTTACATTGAGTAATAATGAGCTTTTAATATATTTTGCATATTAACCTGTTATTGGATATAGCATTTGCAAATATCTTCTCCCATTCAGCAGGCTGCCTTTTCATTTTCTTGAAGGTTTTCTTTACTGTGCAAAGGCTTTTTAGTTTAATGTGGTCTCATTTGTTTATTTTTGCTGTTATTGCCCTTGCCTAGGAGGCAGATCCAAAAAAGTATTACGAACGCCAATGTGAAAGAGTTTACTGCTTATATTTTCTTTTAGGACTTCTATGGTTTCAGGTCTTATGTTTAAGTCTTTAATCCATTTTGAGACTATTTGTGTATATGGTGAATTAAAGTGGTACAGTTTCATTCTCTTGAATGGTCCAGTTTTACCAACACCCTTATTAAAGAGACTGTTCTTTTCCCATTGTACATTCTTGCCTCTTTTGTCATAGATTATTTGACTATATGTGTGTGGGTTCATTTCTAGCCTCTCTATTCTGTTCAGTGATCTATGTGTCTGTTTTTGTACCAGTACCATACAACTTTGATTACTATAGCTTGATAGTATAGTTTGAAATCAAGAAGGATATTAAACTAGGATTAAAGACCTAAACATAAGACCAGATACTAAAAAATTTCTAGAGGAAAACAGGCAGAACATTCTGACATAAATCACAGCAGTGTTTTTTTTGGATTCATCTCCTAGAGTAATGGAAATCAAACCAAAAATAAACAAAGGGACCTAATTAAACTTAAAAGCATCTGCACAACGAAGAAAACCATAAACAAAACGAAAAGACAACCTACAGACTGAGAGAAAGTATTTGCAAATAATGTGACCAACAAGAGATTAATTTCCAAAATATACAAACAGCTCATATAGCTCAATATCAAAAAACAAACAACCCAATCAGAAAGTGGGCAGAAGATTTAAATAGACATTTCTCCAAAGAAGACATACAGATGGCCAACAGGCACATGAAAAGATGCTCAACATTACTAATTATTAGAGAAATGCAAATCAAAACTACAATGAGGTATCACCTCACACCAGTCAGAATGGCTATCATCAAAAAGTCTACAAATAAAAAATACTGAAGATGGTGTGGAGAAAAGGGAACCCTCCTACATTGTTGGTGGGAATGTAAATTGGTTCAGCCACTATGGAGAACAGTATGGAGGTTCCTTAAAAAACTAAAAATAGAGTTACCATATGATCCAGCAATCCAACTCTTGGGCATATATTTGAAAAAGACAAAAACTCTAATTCGAAAAGATGCATGCACCCCAATGTTCATTGCAGCACTATGTACAATAGCCAAGACATGGAAGCAACCTAAATGTCCACCGACAGATGAATGGATAAAAAAGATGTGGTATGTATATACAATGGAAAACTATTCAGCCATAAAAAAGAATGAAATATGCCATTTACAGCAACATGGATGGACCTAGAAATTATCATACTAAGTTAAGTAAGTTAGAGAAAGACAATTATCATATCATATCACTTATATGTAGAATCTAAAAAATGATGCAAATGAACTTATATACAAAACAGAAATAGACTCACAGACATAGAAAACAAACATGGTTACCAAAGGGGAAACGGGGTAGGTAGAGGGATAAATTAGGAGTTTAGGATTAACAGATAGACACTACTATATATAAAATAGATAAACAACAAGGACCTATTGTATAGCACAGGGAACTATATTCAATATCTTGTAATAACCTATAATGGAAAAAACCTGAAAAAGAATATATATATATGTATGTGTATATATATATATATAAACACAACATTGTAAATTAGCCATAGTTTAATTAGAAAAAAAGTGTAGTTCCACCCATTTTCATATTGACCTTCTGTCCAGATTATCTGTCCATTGATGAGAGCAAGAGTATCACAGTTCCCACTATGATTGAATTGCTGTCTCTTTCTCCCATTAGTCTGTTAATATTTGCTTCATCCATTTATGTCCTCCAATTTGAGTTCATAAATATTTACAAATGTTATTATAACAATTTTTATCAGTGATTGAGGTATTCATCACATTATATATCCCTAACAATTAAATTCTAATTAAAACTATTGTTTACCATTTCATAGAATCTGCAAGAACCTTAAAAAAATATAATTCCATATATCCTTTCACATGCTTTATGCTGCTTTTTTCTATATTTTAATTCTATATAAGTTATAACCCACAAATCATTCTATTTCATTGCTTTCATGAATCAGTTTTTTATACAGAAATTAAGAATTAAAATATAACCTACACATATGTTAAAATGTTGCCATTTGTGGTGCTTATAATCTTTTTATAAATCTGTTCACTTCCAGTATCAGTACTTTCAGAGCAAAAATACTTCCTATGTTTTTAACCATCAGCAGACCTGCTATTGATAACATCTCTACTTCTATTTATCTTAAAATATCTTAATTTTATTTGTCTTTTTGCAACATGTTGGACAAGTTCTTTATGTTATGAAAAGGTAATAAGCTGTTATATAAACACCTAACACAACAATGAAAATTGGATGGATGCCATAAGTAGATGATTCAAATTTATGAAAAGCCAATAGTAAAAATATATTTAGCAATATATAACCATTAAAAAAGAAATGTATAGACAATACATCATTGTTGACTTGTAAATAATGGGTTTGAAATAGTTTCAAATATACAGAAATAAAGCAAGAAGAGTATTAAGAGGTCCTATGTGTGTCTTACACAGATTCCTATTAACATTTTATCTCATTTATTCCATCAACTTTTTCTCTACGTATAGTCCCATTATCAAAGTGTTTTTCTGAACCACCTGAGAGCAAGTGCCTGACTTGTTTTACACGACCTCTAAATCCTCTAGTGTGATTTTTCCATCAAAAAGACAGTAGCTTACATAACAACCACACTACCATTCAATTCAGGAAACCAACATTGATACAACACTATTGCTTAATCCACAAATCCCATTTACATTTTTCAGCTGACTCCACAATGAATCATAAAAAAAGAAGCATATTACCCACCCCCCAGCTTTGTTCTTTCTTAAGATTGCTTTAGCTATTTGAGGTCTTTTGTGTTTCCATACACATTTTAGGACTATTTGTTCCAGTTTTGTGAAAAATGTTACTAGTATTTTGATAGATATTGCATTGAATCTGTGGATTATTTTGGGTAGTAAGGACATTTTAACATTAATTCTTCCAATCCTTGAGCATGGAATAGCTTTCCATTTATTTGCATCTTCTTCAGTTTCATCAATGTGTTGTAGTTTTCAGTGTACAGATCTTTCACCTTCTGGGTTAAATTTATTCTGAAGCATTTTTGATTCAATTATAAATGGGATTGTTTTCTTAATTTTTCTTTCTGATAGTTTGTTGTAAGTGTATAGAAATACAACTGATTTTTGTATATTGATTTTACATCCTTCAGCTTTACTGAAGACTTTTGTTAGTACTAACACTTTTTGTGTGGAGTCTTTAGGGTTTTCTATGCATAATATCATGTCATCTGCAAATGGTGACAGTTTTACTTCTTTCTTTCTGATTTGGATGCCTTTTATTTCTCTTTTTTGCTTAAATTTTCTGACTAGGGCTTCAGTACTATATTGATTGGAAGTGGTAAGAGTGGGCATCCTTGGATTGTTCCTGATCCTAAGAGGAAAAGCTTCCAGCTTTCTCCCATTGAGTATAATGTTAGCTGTGGGCTTGTCATGTATGCCCTTTATTGTGTTGTACATTCCCTCTGTACCCAGTTTGTTGAGCTTTTTTTTTTTTTTTATATCATGAATGGATGTTGAATTTTGTCAAATGCTCTTTTTTGCATCTATAGAGAGATCATTTTCCTTCATTTTGTTAATCTGGTGTATCACACTGATTCATTGGTGTATGTTGAATCATCCTTGCATTCCTGACATAAAGCCACTTGATCATGGTATATGATCCTTTTAATACACTATTGAATTCAGTTCACTAATATTTTGTTGAGGATATTTGCATCAATATTCATCAGGGATATTGGCATGTACTTTTTTTTTCTTGTAGTTTCCTTCTCTGGTTTTGTTATCAGAGGAGTGAGGCCAGACTTATTGAATAAGTTTGGAAGCTTTACTTCCTCTTCAGTTTTTTGAATTCGTTTGAGAAGAATAGGTATTAACTCTTCTTCATATGTTTGGAAGAAGTCACTTGTAAAGCCATCTGATCCTGGACTTTTGTTTGTTAGGACTTTTTTGATTACTGATTCAATTTTATTACTAGTAATTGATCTGTTCAGATTTTCTATTTTTTTCTGATTCAGTCTTGGAAGATTGTGTTTCTAGGAACTTATCCATTTCTTCTAGATTTCCAATTTGTTGGTGAATAATTGTTGGCATATAATCTCATATTATCTTTTGTATTTCTGTGGTGTTGGTTGTAACTGTTTTTTCATTTCTGATTTTTTTTTGTTTGTTTGGGCCCTCTCCCTTTTTTACTTGATGAGTCTGGCTAAAGGTTTTATCTTTTCAAAGAACCAGCTCTTAATTTCATTGGTCTTTTCTATTTTTTAAAAGTATCTATTTCATTTATTTCCACTCTTATCTTTATTATTCCTTCCTTCTACTCACTTTGGGGTTTTTTTTTGTTTTTGTTTTTTAATTTATTTTATTTATTTATTTTTGGCTGCATTGGGTCTTCGTTGCTGCACGTAGGCTTTCTCTGGTTGCGGTGAGCTGGGGCTACTCTTCGTTGTGGTGTGTGGGCTTCTCATTGTGGTGGCTTCTTTCATTGCAGAGCATGGGCTCTAGGTGCGTGGGCTTCAGTAGTTGTGGCACATGGACTTAGTTGCTCTGCGGCATGTGAGGTCTTCCTGGACCAGGGCTCGAACCAGTGTCCCCTGCATTGGCAGGCAGATTCTTAACCACCGTGCCACCAGGGAAGCCCCTGACTTTGGGTTTTGTTTGTTCTTCTTTTCTGTTTCCTTTATGTGTACATTTAGATTGTTTATTTGAGATTTTTCTTGTTTCTTGAGGCATGCTTCTATCACTATAAACTTCTCTCTTAGCGCTGCCTTTGCTGAATCCCATAGATTTGGGAAGGTAGTGTTTCCATTTTTCATTTGTCTCAAGGTGTTTTTAAATTCCCTCTTTGATTTCTTCATTTACCCATTGGTTGTTTAATAGCATGTTGTTTAGACTCCATGTGTTTTTGTGTTTTTCCAATTTTTCCCTGTAGCTGATTTTTAGTCCCAAGTCTCTGTGGTAGGAAAATATGGTTGATGTGATTTCATCTTAAATTTATTGAGGATTTTTTTGTGACCTAACCTGTGGAGAATGTTCCATGTGCTCTTGAAAAGAATGTGTATTCTGCTGCTTTTGGATGGAATGTTTCATATATATATCTAATAAGTCCATCTGACCTAATGTGTCATTTAAAGCCAGTGTTTCCTTATTGATTTTCTGTCTGGATGTTGTGTCCATTAATGCAAATAGGGTGTTAAAGTCCCCTACCATTATGTGTTACTGTCAATGTCTCCCTTTATGTTTGTTAATTTTTGCTTTCTGTACTTAGTTGCTCCTATATTGGCTGTATATATATTTACAAGTTGTATATCTTCTTGTTGTATTGATTTTTTAAATCATTATATAATGTCCTTTTTGGTTTCTTGTTACAGGCTTTGTTTTAAAGTCTATTTTGTCTGGTATAAGTCCTGCTAGCTCAGCTTTCTTTACATTTCTGTTTACATGGAATATCTTTTTCCATCCATTTGCTTTCAGTCTCTGTGTTTTTTAAGATCTGAAGTGAGTCTCTTGTAGGCAGCATACATATGGGTCTCGTTTTTTCATTCATTCAGTCACCTTCTGTCTTTTGATTGGATAATTTAGTACATTTACATTTAAAGTAATTATTGATATGTATGTACTTATTGCCATTTTGTTAATTGTTTTCTGATTATTTTTGTTGATCTTCTCTGTTCCTTTCTTCTCTTTCTCTCTTCCTTGTGATTTGATGACTTTCTTTAGTGTTATGTTTGTATATATTTCGCTTTATTTTTTGTGTGTATCTATTATTAGTTTTTGACTTGTGGTTGCTGTGATGTTCTTATATAACAACCTATGTACATAGTAGTCTATTTTAAGTTAATGGTTGCTTCAATTTGAAAATGTTCTTGGATTTGTAAAAGTAGTACATTTTTAACCACCCCCTTGTTTTATTATTTTGACATCATATTTTACATCTTTTTATTTTGTGGATCTCTTTACTAATTTTGGTAGTATAGATGACTTTACTACTTTTGTCTTTTAAATTTCATACTAGTTATATAGGTGTTTGATGGACTATCTTTGCTATATATTTGCCTTTACCAGTGGATTTTTTCTTTCATAATTTTCATATTTCTAGTTATGGCCTTTTCTTTTATGTTTAAAGAAGTGCCCTTAACATTTCTTGTAAGGTCTGTTTTGCAGTAATGTTAAAGCCTGAATTTTGAGACATTTCCCACTGGAAGTTATCAATGTTTAGTATCAAAGGTACTGATATAAAGGATTGACCCTGCCAGTACAGACTTATTTGGGACACAGTCGGCAGGAAACAGAAGACAGAAGAGGACAAGGACAGCGATATTTCCCTTCTCACAGTCATGGAATGTTTCGCTTAGTCCTAGTTGGGAACTGCTGGAAGGCATTCTAGTCATTGAACTATCTGCTCTCAAATCCTGTATTTCTACCCTGCTTTTTGACAGAAAATATATTTTCCAGGCTCTGGTACTCTGGCTTCCTGGGTAGGTTTGATGTTACCAAAGATGAAAGGGCAGGAGGGGAAATGCCAGGGCATTTCTCCCTGTCAATGGCTGCATTCCTCTGTGATTCCAGCTCCCATTAAACAGCCCCTCCCTATCTGGTCTCAGTTCCTTCCAGTCAGCCTTTGCCAGAGAGCCATCTCCTGTTGGAGAACTTCATGTTCTGGGCTCTGGAACACCAGTGTCTATGTTATTTTACAGTTCTGGAGATCAGAATTCCAAAATGAATTTCACTGGGCTAAAATTAAGGTGTTGACAGGGCTGTGTTCTTTTCTGGAGGCTCTATGGGAAAATTAGTTTTCTTGCCTTTTCCATCTTCCAGAGGTAACCTCATTCCTTGACTAGTGGCCCACTTTCATCTTCAAAACCAGCAATGACCAGTGGAGTCTTTCTCACATGGCATCTTTCTGACTTACTTTTTTGCCTCTCTCTTCCACTTTTAAGAACCTTTGTGATTACCTTGGGCCACCCAGATAATATAGGATAATCTGCATATTTTAAGGTCATCCAATTAACAATTCAAATTCCATTTGCTACCTTAATTCTCCTTTGCCATGTTATGTAACGTAGTCATATATTCTGATAATTAAGACATGGATATCATTGGGAGGCCACTATTTGACCTGTCACACCATATTTCTAAGACATCAGGATCTCTGTTTCTTCCACAAAGCAATGCCTTTAGGTCCTGGAAGCATGCATAGTTATATCCAAGGAAAAGAAGAGGCTTTGTTATGTGCAGTTATGGGAAGAACATCTATCAAGTAGGGCCACTGGTGATTCATACATTTTTTTCAGCTTAAAAGGAAAGTGGGTCCTTAATATATATTTGTCAAATATTTAGTCAATGTGAACATTTACTATATGTAAAACATCCTCCCATGGAGATATAAAGTTGAATCTGGAATGGCTTTTACATTCAATCTATCAAAATTTCAATCTATCATGAACCTGAATGTGTGACAAATAATACAAGAAACAGAATGAGGGAGTGAGGACAGGTGAGTGAAATTCTGTGTGTAGACACAGAATTGTCTCAAACTTCCAAATTCAAACCCTAGTAATTGTCTTAACCTTAAGAATGTCTTTTAAATATCTTCCTAGTCGTGAATGAGGGAAACAAAGGCCTCTGAAAGATTTGACATAGGAGACTGAACACATTATCTGAATCTCAAATTAAATATGAGATTTATTCTCTAATCATTTGGGGTATGTAGGATGATCCCTCCCCCTTCTGTTTTTTTTCTACTTCTTGTGAATTTATCTAACAAGTATTTATTTCCATGTGTGAGGCATATGAACTTCTCCATACACTTTTATTTTTCTGCTCTTTCTGGTTAGTCTCCTGCTTCTCAGCAACTTTTCTTTTTCTACTTTATGCTGCCTCACAGTTTTAAAGTGTACCACATTTTTAAGTTTTCATATCCTTAGAAAACCTTGCATCTCTAGAGTAATTATTTTATATAATAGAAATTTATCTGTGTCCAAAAGTTACTGCTCCAGAAGGTCCTTTTCATGGTGGATGTCATGGCAACATAGAGATGATCATGGATAGAACAGAACAGGGGGAGCTAAGCCCAAGAATTAGACTAGATTGAAGGGAAACTCAGGTATTAGGACATTTTGTTACAAGTAACAGGAATCAGTTTAAGCTTTTAAGAAGCACCTGGAACTCGGGAAGGTACCCGGAAAACAAGACATGAGAAGTCTCTGTTTCTCATTTCCGCCTTTCCCTGTGTGTTTGTCTTGTTCTTCTTTATCTGCAGACTTACTTTCCTGTCATTTCAGTCTATGTTGCATCATGCAGCCCCACACAGAAGTTGCCTATCTTTCACTCTCAATCCTTACTCTACAGGGGGTAGGAGGAGAGTCTGATTGGCCAGTTTCAATCAAGTATTGACCCCTTATCCAGCCAACTATGGTTATGTCAACATTTTAAAAGAAAAAAAAAAAGCAATTCACCAAGCAAAGTTGAGTTTATTCAACTTTGTAGAGGTGAATAGAAGAGTAGAATGATCACAATTTGGAACAAGTAAACTATGGCAAACCATAGGTAAGTCCAGCAAACAAAGGAAGCGAGTGATCTTTTATGGAGGAAAGGAGGAATCTGGGAGAGGTTGTTTTGAACAAAAGTTCACTGGAGGGAAATGAGAGTTTGAAGTAGTGGTGGCTTCTCATTGGCTACAGGTGAGGGCAGTTTGCTCTTGCTGGGCTGATAGGAGATCTTCCTTCTTCCTGCTGGACTATGTAAGCTGCGATGACTGGTTAATGTGTGAGAGCCCCTCCTTCATGACTTTCTGACTCCAATTTTGAGTTAGAGTTTCATAAAACATTTTCATATTTCCCCCTTCTAATCAAGATCTTTCTCTGAAAGCGTTGCTGATCAAGAGTTGGGTCAACTGTTCCTGATTAGAATTATTTTTGTCCCTCTGTACCAACAAGAACATTTCCTCAATGTCATGTCCCATGTCAGAGGGAAGTGCACAGATTGGAAACCACTGAGGCCACACTTGAGTAACATGGATAGGCAGGAGAACTCTCAGGCATTTTCCATCTTAAATCTATATCTTATCAATGTTGTAAACATTGGAGATCATCTTGAAATATTGAGCCAATATCGCCCTATTGAGTATATCATTTCTACAAATGTTTGACAGGCAACAGATATAAAGCTTTAAAAAAAGATTATACAAAGTAAGATGAGGAGCAGAATAATGACTGTGGTTTGCATAATAGTCCTAAAGCAGGAGCCCAAAACTTAAAGTAACTAAAAAAGATGAAAGGAACATGGATCATCAGATGAAATTTGTTGTAGTCAATGTACTTGTTCCCTAATTTTACATAATTGGATTTCTGCTTCTCCAGGGAAATTTCTCCATATCCACAGGCGGTGTTTGCTATTGTACAGATGCCTCCTTGTTCAGCAAGTAGGTAATAAAGGGCTATGCAATTGTCTAAAATTACTTTAACCAGTGAGTCAAGTGATTGTTGTTGGGTTCATATTGCCTTAGCAGTGGAATCAGTAAGTTTTCCCAATTCCAGAGAGAGATTTCTAGTCATTCATTCATTAGCATAAATACTCACAAAAGGGATAAGTGCCTTTCTGATGGAAGCAGATCTAGAGTCATGTATACCTCCTGAGAGTTCCCTTTTAAGGCAGTGGTAAAAGTTTAATGGGGAAGACCAGTGGGACAACCAACTGTAGACGTCCACAGGAACAGTTAGAAAACCTATTAATCATTGGCCTTCAATCCGCCATCTTTTTAAACACTTATACACCTATCAAGAGACCATTTTCTCACAGATAAAGTTAAAACCAGGTGGTGTGCATAAGATTCCTGCTATGGTTTGATTAGTAATAGTGCCATTAATTGGGATTATTTAGTTGGCCTTTTCAAGCCAAGTGTCAGTGGCGTTTGGGGGACAATTAGAGAGGAACCATCTTGTTCTGTGGACATTGTTGTCAAAGGCCATACAGAAGGTTTTTTGTTTGTTTTTGTTCTGTTATGTCAAGCAGACCTAAGGTAGTAGTGAGAATGGGGAACCATAGGTGGAATAGGTATGATTAGTTGAGCTGAAATTTATGACAGGGGAGAGGTCAAAGCAATGTATAGGAAAACCACATTGTAGAAGTTTGAGTTGGTAAGAAATATCTGGAGGGGTGTGGGTATAGTTAGCTGTCTCCCTGGATATGAAGGAGTTTGCTACAGAGGAAGACTAAAGGGTCATGGCTGTCACGGATAGATCAAGGTTTCTGAAGACAGATCCAACAACCAGAAAAGATTTCCCCTTTTGCAAGGGATTGGGAAATGTGAATGATGGCATCATCTCTCCAGGATACAGAAGGGGAAAACAAGGTGCAAAAAAGCATAAAGGAGAGATTATTCAGGCCTTATCCTGTCATCTTGGGAAAGCTGTCTGCTTCAGGTGTTGTCCGCTTCAGTTCCTGGAAATGTTCAATATGAGGTCACAGTTGGTATGCAGGTCCAGTCAGACTTTTAGATGGAACACATGGAACCAGGAGTCAACTCCTTGGAGTTTGTTGGCACAAGTATTTGTCAGTAACCCTTGATAAGGGCCTTTCCAATGTGGTTGAAGAGAGTCTTTTTGAAGATGTCTTTTCCAACAAATGAATTCCTCAGGTTGCAGAGTGTGGTGTGTGAGGTCGTTGTCTCCCTGGAGTGCACTATAAAAGTATTGCTCTACCAGAGCAGGGTAGTTTTCAAGGGATGTAATTAGACCTTTGCAATACTGAAGTATATTTTCTTGCATTGGCTATGGGTCAAAAGAGGTAGAAGCTAGATGCATGGGGTGCCCAGTAATTATCTCAAAGGGTGAGAGTTTATTAGCTCCAAAAGTGGTGGATCTGAGATTTAGAAGGACCAATGGCATACTTTTGGACAAAATATTTGGAAGGTTTCCTCAAATTTTGTCAATTAAGTTTTGATGATGCTGTTAGTTTGTTTGACTACTTCTGAAGACTGAGGATTATAAACATAGTGAAAATTATGTAAAACTGGCCAAACAGCACAGACTTAACTGTAATATTTGACTAGTAAAATAGGTTCCCTGTTTGCTATGGAGCTTAAGAGGGATTTCCCAGGTAGGGATATATATTTTTTCAATAAGATTTTAGTAACAAGGCAGTAACTTGTCTACATGGGAAGGCTTTGACTCAGCGGGAAAGCATACAAATCATTACCAAGACATATTTGTATCCATGAGATGGGATTAGCTGACTAAAGTCCATTTCCAAACCTCAAATGGTCCCTTAGGCAACTTATAGTGCCTGGGAACAATGCTAACAGGTTTCCCTGGATTGTATTTTGGATAGGTGGTGAAGAAAAGTAGGCACTCTTTGAGGCCTCAGTAATATTTCTCAACCATTATTGATTCATAAATATTATCATCTTATTTGAAACCCAATGGTTTAATATATGTACAGTGGTCAATAGTGGGAATTTTAGAATTTCTGGCAGAACTTGGTTTTTATTTAGTCCAAACCAGAGGTCTCTTTCTTATCATACCAAGAGCAATTAGATTTATAATATTGTTTTTCCTTTTCTGGTACTGATTATTGGGTATCTTTAGTGAATTTCTCTAACTTATCATCTGGAGGTGAATTCCTTTGGACCATGACAGAGTTTTGACTTTTGAACTCTTCAAGGGCAGCATTTTTTGCAGAAATATCGGTGAGTTATTTCTTTTCACTTCCAAAGAGTCAAGCTTAGAATGCCCCCAGGACCTTAATAATAGCCAAAACAGCAGCAGTAAGAGTACAGCATCTAATAAATCCTGAATTTAAGGGCCATGTAAAATCTTATCTCCATTCCAAAATCATGAACCACTCCAAAGGTTTTTGCCCTCAGGTAGCATACAGGCCCATGTGAGTGAGCATAATTTGGCTTGTTGGGTGGCAGTAGCCAAAAGCAAAGGTGTTGCTTCAATTACTTCAAAAGGAGTTGATATTGTATATCCAGCACAATTTTTACAATTTAAATCTTTCAAATAAGAACCATCACTGAACCATGAGAAGACAACGTTATGCAAAGGTATTTCCTGTAAGTCATCATAGGGTGTCAGAAGGTGACCTGTCAGTATTATCCAGTCACAGTGGGAGGGGGAGGAGGAGGGGTTGTCAGTAGAGGAGAGAAGAGTAGCAGGGCTAAAGTTATTATAGTGAGCAAGAGTGGTGTAAGGGACAGTTAACAGGAGAATTTCATAGGAATTGAGATGGCTTTAGAAAAGCTTTGACAGCATGTGGCACAAAGAAGGATAAAGGGAATTCAATGACTATTTCCCTAGTGGCCTTTCCCTAGAGGGCAGTAGCAGGATAGCTAGTGATGCAGGAGCACTATTCCTTGACTATGGGATCTAGGTGTTAGCTGTAAAATCCTGTGGGTTGGTGGTGATGCCCATGCTTTTGGGTGAGTACCCTAATGGCATTCCTTTGTTTTTTATATACAGAAAAGGAAGGAAGAAAGTTGATAAATGGAGTGTCCAAGGGCAGGGGATTTTATTAAACTTTCCTTTAAGATTTGAAAAGTCATGTCATCTGAATCTTCCAAGAAAATAGAGTCAGGTTTAGTAGTTTTTAACAAGTCATGTAAATGTTGGGCCATAAGGGAAAAGTTTCAGATCCAACTGTGACAATAGACTGTAAATCCAAGCCTTCATCCATGGACATTTGATTTTTTCACAGGTAAAATAGGAAAGTTGCAGGGACTGGTACAGGGGATAATACAGTCCTGAGACTTATAGTCTTCTATTATTGGCTTAGTGCTTTGAGGGGCCTTTTTTTTTTTTTTTTAAGGGTATTGATTAACTCTGGAGAGAGGTTTTGAGAGATCTATTTGGGTCATATTAAGAGTTGCACTGTGGATTCTGCCAATATCAGTATATTGCTCATAAAGAGGTGGCAGCTGATTTAATAGGGATAAATGATTAGTGTCTTTGGAATTAGGTCTTGTGCCATCAACGAGCAAATAAAAGAAGTCGAAGGGCCATTTGATTCACCTGGTTGGCTATTTTGGTTGCTCCTGTCAAATTCTAGAATAATTTGCCCCTTTTGGGAGAAAGAAATTCCACCATAATATTTTCCTAAGAGATCCTCAGTCCAATACATAAATAGGAGCAGAAGAATTCAGAAGAAAAGGGTGGGTATCTCTTAGAAGGCCTAAGTAAAAGGGGATAGGTTTAGAGATAGGAATCTCCTGAGGTTTATTACAAACCCCAACTCTTTGAACTGTTTTAGTACTTTGAGGCAGGAGCTATTTAATGGTACTAGGGCTGAGCACTGAGAGTGTAGCTCCAGTGTCAATAAGGACAAAAAGAGACTTATTCCAAATCTGGAGAGAAGTTTCTCCAAGTCAATTAAAGGGAGGGACCGGAAAAAGAACTTAGTAGTTCCTTGGAGTCCTGTCACTGGGGATTAGGAGGACACTGGAAAGGCTGGTTAGAGGACTGAAGGTGCCTGGAACACTTAAGCTTGTAGCAGTCTTTCTTTCAATGTCTTGGCTTTGTGCAATAATGTCAGAGACCAGGAGGGTTTTTTAATTTATTTAATTAATTTATTTATTTTTGGCTGTGTTGGGTCTTCGTTGCTGCGTGTGGGCTTTCTCTAGTTGTGGAGAGTGGGGGCTACTCTTTGTTGCTGTGAGCAGGCTTCTCATTGTGGTGACTTCTCTTGTTGCGGAGCATGGGCTCTAGGCATGCAGGCTTCAGTAGTTGTAGCGCACAGGCTCAGTAGTTGTGGCACACGGTCTTAGTTTCTCTGCAGCATGTGGGATCTTCCTGGACCAGGGCTCAAACCCAGGTCCCCTGCATTGGCAGGAGGATTCTTAACCACTGCATGACCAGGGAAGCCCCTGGGTTTTTTTAGGGGCCTTCACTTGTTGGAGTTGAAGACTAAGGATTTTAGTGGTCTTCCTTTTAGTTGAATTGTCTAACGTGTGGGTGAGCTGGCTTGCTAAATTTGCTAAATCTGGAGTGGACATAATTTCCCATTTTATCCTGGTTCTTTTAATTACAAGAGAAAGATCCCAATTAAGCACAATGAACATAGAGTTAAAAGCTACCTGAGTGGATTCAACATCCAAAGGAAGACCAGAGTCTTCTTTAAACATGATATGGAGCTGAAATAATTGTTCACACACTCACTGGGCTCCTGGGTACAATCCTGGATCTTATTCCCATTGACTGCCTTTGGGAAAGCCCTAGGAATTGCCAAATGGACTTGCCAGGCAATTTCCTGAACTTGATCATAGAATAAGGCAGTAAGGGTTTTTCTTTGTCCCCAAGCTGTAATTCTAAAGACTTCTCAGGATCATCCCAACTGGCAGTTTTCATCCAGTGTTGGGCCTGACCTTCAGCAACAAGCATATGTACTGGCTGATACAAGTCAGAGAAGCCAGGTTGACAAGTTTGGATGACTATATTAAATTCCTCAGCAAATCTGTGGAGACCCTCAGTTTCTCTGGGAAAATCTTTGACCACTGCTTGTAGTTCAGCTTTAGTTCAGGGAACATAAGATATTAAGGGTTTAGCATTTGGATTTTCAGAGGGTCTGATTTTGAAGGGGCAGGTTTTAATACGTTTAAGGGAGGAGAAAGCAGGGAGAGGTTCAGAGAAAAAGGGAAGTTCAGTGAGGCTATTAGAATGAGGAAGTGGAGGGTATAGAGGAGATGGGTATTGTGCAGAAGGGGAAGAGAAAGGTGGCACCAGAGACACAGAGAACAGGGGGAGGGGAAAAGAGACCTCAGAAGCATTTCTGTCTTCGTTTAATCATCTGTTCACCTTGAATAATTTAGGAATGGTATTTTGTAAATAGGCAATTTTAGAATCTTGGGTATGTTTGGAAGCTTCCAGGTACCAATTAAATAGGCATCCCATTCAGTATGTTTAATTTCAGAGCAGCAGTCTTCTAATTTGGTTCTGAGAAAAACAGGTTTGGGGATCTTGAAATTTCCCCATAATGGCCATTAGCGTTCTAAATTATCTTTGGTTAAGTTGATCCATTTAGTTAAGAATGTGCATGAGGAGGGACCATAGTTCTTTAACATAAAACCAGCAAAGGTCCCAGCAGGAGGGCCCTTCTGAGAGAATTTAGAGGATTGGGATCCCCTATTTCAAAACCAGGGATTAAACAAAACAAAATAAAACAAAACAAAACAAAAAACCAAATGAGTACTCACCAAAAGGATGATGCCTTCAAGAAAACAGATCCTGAGTAAAGTCTGAGGGCTCGACCAAAAAGAGGGAGTTTGAATTCAAGAGGAGACTAACCAAACTGGAAGGAAGAATTCGACTCATGGGAGCAGAGTGCACAAGGGGTTCAAGTGGGTACCATACACAATTCTGTGGGTCATGAGTTCCTCAGGGGTTTCTCTGCTTCGAATCGCACTTCTGACACTACAAAATGGAGACACTTTAAAAGAAAAGGCTAAGCAATTCAGCCAGAAAAATCGACTTTATTTGGGAATATCAGAGGAATTGCAATTCAGGACAAACAAACAGTGACAAACCATAGGCAAGTCTGGAGAACAAAGGAGGAGAGCATTCTTTTATAGAGGAAAGGGGGAAGTTGGGAGGTAGTTTTGAACAAAAGTTCCTTGGAGGAAATGAGAATCCAAAATGGTGGCAGCTTCTCATTGGCTGCAGGCAGGAGAGCTTGCTATTGCTGGATGGAGAGGAAATCTTCCTTCATGCTGGAATGAGTGGTACATGAATGATGGCCCTTCCAACATGGCTTCTTGACTCCAATTTTGAGTTAGGTTTCCTTAACACATTTTCAGTTAGGAGGGAAAGACCACATAGAATGAATGGGAGCCATTCTCAGAGAAAGAATGATCCCTGAAAACTTCAAGAGGGCAATGATGCTAAGGCTGGACATGTCCAGTTTTTACGTTTAGAAAAGGCAGCTATCTGGAGGTAGCCAAACTCAAGCTTAGGGGCAGAGTCCTCCAGACTGTCAAGTCTGTCCAAGATTTCTGACACCAACTGCAAGTTCACAGTTTTCCCGAAACTACCATTAGGTTCAAGAATTCACTATAAAGTCTCACAGAACTCACTGAAAGTTGTTATACCAATGATCACATGTTTTATAGGAAAAGGACACACATTAGAACAAGCCAAAGGAAGACACTCATAGGACAGGGTCTAGGAAGATTACAAATGTGAAGATTCCACTGTCCTCAGATGTTATTCTCTCAGCATTGATGTGTGACAATGCATATGTAGGGAGTATTGCCAATCCCAGAAGCTCATCCAAGCTTTGCTGTCCAGAGATTTTATTGAGGCTTCATTACCTAGGCATGATTGATTGGTTGATTGCCCACATGTTGGTACTCAATCCCCAGCTCCCCTCCTCGGAGGTCAGGCTAATATCACTGCCCCAAGGCCCCAACCCTCTAATAACATGGTTAGTCTTTTGGGGATGGCCAGTCCCACCCTAAGATTATTAGGTGTGGTCCATCCCACCCTGAGTCATCTCATTAGCATAAACTATCAGGTGTTGTCCAAGGGGCCCACCATGAATAAAAAGAAGACACTCTTATTAGGAAATTCCAAGTGTTTAGCAGTTACTTCCCGGGAGCCAAAGATAAAGGCTAGTTCTCTCTTTGTATAAGGCTAAATCCCCTTCTACACAGCAGCAAACATGGTAGCTATTCTGTTTTAATATTCTTAATGAGCAAAGCACTATAAGGTGGGCTCCAATTTTAAAGTAAAGCTACTTGTTTTCTGCTTTGTGGTGACCATAAAAAGAAGTGACAGAGGTCTGGTACAGCAGAGAGACTTGGCACTATATTCATAGTGGTTTGTCCAAGGTGGCTGAAGACGATGGTAGTATTTGAAATGCTAAAAGGTATACGAGGCAATAGATGGCTCTGTTGACTATGACTTTTTCTGAGTCCTTCAGATAAAGTAAAGTTGGGCTTCCAGATTCCTCCCACTTCCCTTTTCTATATTCTCCTCTCATGTGGTATCCTAGGACCTCACAGCTGCTTTCCCAAGGCAGTGGCCTAAACCCCAGGATTGTGGCTCTTTATTTTCCACAACTTGCTTCACTCATATACTCCCACACCCATAATCAAAACTGGTTAGTTGTCAGGAAAGATTGTAATCAGATAAACTAATGCATAATTCAAATTTAATCATACATGTCCTTTGAAAATCCACTTCTGATCTCTTTACAGGGAAAGAGAGTCAACATAGTAATTCACAGTAAGTTACAGTCAGGGACTAGGTTGTGAAAGTTGTTGAAAGCAGGAAGGTTAATCTATTATCTTAAGTAATTTGATGCAAATTAACAACACTGGTTCAAAGAACAGAAAATTAAGCAGCATATCTGTTTGAGAGTGAATTATCTCTAATTGGAAAGAGACTACAGTAGGGTTGTTTTTTAAAACTCAAGTCACATAAGTTCCTGCCTACCTCTTTCTAGTGCTGTAGCAAACTGATTATTTTAGCCAAAACATAGAGCATAGATCAGAGAGCAGAAACCATTTGAATCAGCAATTCCCTAAGGCAAGATCAGTGTAATGAGTCTGAGAAAAAACTTTTTCAAATTCTGCCCTTTTCTCTTGGTTCTTCTGAATTTGAACACACTTCCTATTTGTGTACTGCCAAGAAAGACATGTTCCCAATGCGACTTAATTGTGTAAATGAATCGTGTGTGAAAGCAGAGAAAGAACCACTAATATAGATGGATTTGAGCAACACAGGAGCCCTGAACATTTAATCCAGTGTACAAAGAATGAAGAAGTTGCAAAACTGGAGAAACAGAGATCAGCTCTACTGTGGACTGTGAAATGCAAACCTTGGGATGACTCCCAGCGTTTAGTTTGTCAAAAGGCTTTCCCCAGACTTAATCTCCAAGTCTATGAGATTCATGGTTGAGCAGGTGAATCTGGGAAATATTTATGAATTCAATTCAGAGGATAATCTGTCTAGTGACTTGAGAGGACATCCCTACACAGGTGGATACAAATTCAAACTTTGGGGACATTCTGGACTTGGATGAATTTTCTGGGGGTGACCTCTGTTACCAACAACAGTAGCATGTTACCAGACAAGAGCCTAAGAAAACTCTTTATTTGGATAACATTGACTTTCAATATGGTTTAAACCTATTCCTATAGCTGGCTTAGAGAAATCATTGTTTTTCACTTATATAAAACTGATTTTTAAAATAAATTTATTTATTTTATTTATTTATTTTGGGCTGCATTGGGTCTTCTTTGCTGCGTGTGGGCTTTCTCTAGTTGCCGCGAGTTGGGGCTACTCTTCATTGCCATGCATGGGCTTCTCATTGCGGTGGTTTCTCTCGTTGCAGAGCATGGGCTCTAGGCGCACGGGCTCAGTAGTTGTGGTTCGCGGGCTCCAGAGCACAGGCTCAGTAGTTGTGGCGCACATGCTTAGTTGCTCTGGCATGTGGGATCTTCCCGGACCAGGGCTCGAACCCATGTCCCCTGTATTTGCAGGCAGATTCTTAACCACTGCACCACCAGGGAAGCCCAAAACTGATTTTTATAGCTCAGTTTAATTTAGGAATTTAAGCTTCTTGATTAAAGTTGACATGTTTGTGAATCCAAATTATTGCATATTTCTGCTGAATATACTAGTCATATGCTTAGAAAGTATTGCTTTGGATGGTTATGCTAATTGCTGTAATTTTCTTTTGCCTTTTTGAATCAGTTTTTCTTTGTGAAAACAAACTGTTACAAATCACATTCTGCATTACTGTTAGTTGTAAATTACAGTATATTGATCTAAAATGTTTCAGTTGTAACAGATTGGAGAAAGTTATCAAAATTTACTATCCATATGAAAACAGCTTAATGTTCACTCTTTTATGAACATTGAACTTAAAACAAGTAGCAATAATAAATAAATTTTGCTTCTGCTTATAAACACAATCAATTCTGCTCATCTATACATTTTTGTTCTGAATGGAACACAATGTTCCTTTTGTGACAGTTGGATAGATTTAGATATTATTACCCTAGCCTTGTTTTAAATTAAACATGCTTAATAAATATTGATAGAGTGCCTACAATTTCTAGGTACTGAAGAAGACGCAAAGAAAATAGACGTGATTTTTGTCCTTAAATATTTAGGTTCACAAAGCGATATAAAGGTTCGGGTTTAGGGGTCATTTTCTAGATAGTTCCATGTATGTTTGTTCTTATTTGCATAATCCAGTAACTTTTTAAGATAGAGAAACTACTTTAGGTAGATATAAGGTATATTATAAGATAGATATAAAACTGAGACACAGGGGAGGAGACTTGTTAGAGTCACACAGGCAATAAGTGAAAGGACCTAGGTTTGAAACACGATTCTTTCAGTGCAGTTCTAGCGCTCTTTCCATATTCAAGACAGAATACAGCAAATGCTACAGTGCAAAGAAAGTGCTATGGGAGTTCGAAGGAGGCCATATAATAATAATTCCAAAAATTTTTCCAAAAAGTAATACATGAGTCTCAATTTCTTCTTAGTAGAATCTCTGCTGAGTACTTTTGACCCCTTGATTTTAGTTATTTCCCTGGGAAGATCTAACTTTCGTAGGTTTGCCTTAACTTCTTTGACTTGGATTTCTATCATGTTCTCTCATTATTTTCACCTTTTCTTCTTCATTCTTGGGGGGCTGTTTTGGTTAGACTGCCACATCACTTACTCACTTTTCTGCCATATTAATTTTGCTCTTTACTGCCTCTAGTGTAGATGGTTCACTTTTTGTGGTTCATCGTTCCTATTTAAAGGCTGTATTTTCTCGTTTCCTTGAGAAAACCAAGCAGAAGGTTTCTAAAATTTTCTTCCTTATCCTACATAAAATATGTTTTAAGAGAACATTTGCTTCTGAGTTTTTAGATTTAAAAAACTTTAAAATTAAAACCTCAGTTGTTGTGTGAGTTTTCTAATCTCACAAAATTTCTTCATCTGAAAAACAAGGTTAATAATAGTACTCCCCCCACAAGATTGGTACAAAAAGTAAATGAGTTGATACGTGTAAAGTGCTGGTAGAGGTCTGGATCCATTCAGGAGATAGAGACCACACAGTACACTAAACTGGGGAAGTTGATATAAAAAAGGATTAACTATGATCAAAGAGTAACTGTATGATATAAGGAAACTGTATATGATTCCCTAGGGCTGAAGGAGGCAGGAAAGAGAAACGTGGAAAGGGCTCAGACCTCTACTGGAGAAGACGTGGTTCAGCTCACTGAGTAGCAGAGAAGTTCACTGGTTTAGCCAGACTGGAGCTGATGGGCAAGCAATAGGCACCCTTGGGAATGCAATCTGGCAATCAGCAGCCAGTGATGTGGGCATGCAATGGGAATGTGGGCATTTGCAGGGACAGGAGTCTTTCAGAGCACATGGGCTGTGTTGAGAGAGCTGTGGAAAGGCTTTGCCTAGCCGAGGCTGCAATGTCGCAGATGGACCTGTTCAGGCCCTGTGGTTGAGGCAGGCTCTGCTGAATGAACTCACACCTATACCATTGACTCCCGTTTCTGCAGCAAAGGGCAGGAGATCCTCTTCTTCCATCAATGATTCTCCAGTGCTCTCTACTGAGAAAACTGAACATTGTGTTCAATTTAAAGGAGAAATACTCAAAGGAATTCTTGTTTATCACAGAACATATACTGAAAAGGTGATTCAGGGCTAGAGATGATCTATTGATAACTGACACGGAACTCAAAACGGTGCCTGGCTCAGTAAATATGCCATTGCTGGAGATAGCGTATGCTATTATTATTGTGTTCTTTTCTTTGTTTAGTAATCTTTGAATAAGGAAACAGCTATCAAGCCTGTTGTGGGCCAAGAGACCAGTTGTATTGAATGTCTTTAGCTCTTCTCAGCTTTAATTTGAGAACTAAGAGATACTCTCATATGTAGAATCAGTGTTAAGGTTAATATAGACAACCCTTAGCCCAATTTTTGTCTTCATAGGCATTTATCTAATCGGACCTTCCCTACCCTTATAGCTGATTTCCCTGATTATCAGAAGCCAATACAATACGTAGGATTTTGGGGGATACAAAATCAAAGACACCATTTCCTAACATGCCTTGCTGCCTGGATCCATCCCTTCTTGGCCCTGCCCACAGTGCTTCCAGGATGTAATACAACACTGTACATCCTTTTCTATGCTTGACACTGCTGCTTCTGTGGTATCATAGAAGTTACAGTCTCTGAATGGGAATGTGGGGACAGGGAAAGAGGTCATCAGTCTACCTGAAGCAGAAAAGGATTTTGGTGCAGTAAATGCGTAACTCTATGGTTTTCTAGTCAGTGCAATGCTGGAGAACAAACCTTTTCCTACTTTCTTTGTGGAATTATATTTGCTCATCTGTTTTAAAAGGTGGGATATGTAGAGTCCAGGAATGTATTTCTCAGCCAATTGCCATACATTCCACTATCAGTAATATATCCCAATATATTTCATTCCCAGAGCTGCAGTTAGTGTTTGTGGTTTTATGTATCCTTTCAAATATTTTACTGGGAAGTTGAGAAAAGGAATATTAGGGGCAAGTAGCATGCCATTTTACTAAATTGTGAATCTACAATTTGGCATCTTTCTATCACTTCTTCAAAGGGTAAGTAATAATAATAATTGTAGATACCATGTAATAAGTGCTTGCCATATGGCAGTTGCCATGCATTTCTCATTCATTTTTAATACAATACTATGAGATGCAGTATTATCTTCATTTCATAGGCAAGGAACTGAAGTTTGCACATTTTATTAAATTACCCAAAGTCATGCAATTTGTTGCCAGAATTCAAATACAAGTTAATATAACTGTGAAGTACATGTTCTCTGTTATACTGCTATATTATTTTGCATTTTAATTCCCTAAATTTTTGTTTTATTTTTCTTGGGAATAGTGTGTAAGCTTTGTGGTAGGTAATAATCAACCCTGAAAAGATACATGTCATAATCCCTGGAACCTGTGAATGTTATATTATATGGTGAAAAGGGCTTTGCAGATGTGATTGAGTTAAGGATCCTGAGATGGGAGATTATCCTGGATTATCTGGGTGGGTGCTCTATGTAAATCACATCTAACCTTATAAGAGGGAACAGAGGAAGATTTGACACACAGAAGAGGAGACGGTTATGTGACCATAATGGCAGAGACTGGAATGATACGGCCACAAGCTAAGGAATGCGGACAGCCACCTGACACTGGAAGAAGCAAGGAATAGATTCTTCCCTAGAGCCTCTGGCAAGAACAGGGCCCAGAAGGCACACTGATTTGGGGCTAGTGAAACTCTTTTCAGACTTCCGGTCTCCTGCACTGTAGAAATAACTTTTTCTTGTTTTAAGCCACCAAGTTTGTGGAAATCTGTTACAGTAGCCACAGGTAACTAATACAGGCATCTAGAATCAATTGTACACTGTTGGTGGTTTCCATACATCCTGGTTCAGTGATAGAGGGGTCGGTAGAGTATATGCTATAGGCATGCATGACTCATCAGCATCCTGGCACTCCATCTAATTGTGACTCTAGAAGGGACCTTACAAATCACTGACTCAAAACTCCTATCTAGTGCATTAATCTCCCATTTAACACTCTCTTCGAATGCTTGTCGGGCCTGTGCTTAATTTTCTTCCAGTGCCAGGGACTTCACTATTTTTCAAGGTGATTAGATAGCTTGACTCATCGGAAATTTTTCCTTCATATTTAATGTCCATCTGCCTCCCTGCAGTCTCTATGCATAAGCTATAGTAATATGCTCTGGGGCACAAAGAATATATCTATTCCCACTTCCTCAGGATACTTGAGGATTAGCTTTTCCATCAGCTAATTCAATTTAATTCATGTTAAATGAATTCACAATTGACTAAAAAGGTTAAGATTTTTTCATGATTACTATTACTAAACACACCTATCCCCTTATGTTTTGAGAAAGTTAGCTGATAAGATCTAGATATGTTTTACATACATTCCTGTGAAATTGGATCATGATAGATGTGGTCTGTTGTTCCAGTTTAGTGAGGTTCTCTTGGATCCTGGCTCAGTCATGTTATGTGCCCCATCCCAGTTTTATGCAGTACACACCTAAATCAGCATGCCATAGATATCAATGTCTAAGTCTTTGAAAAAACTTTGAATGAGATTGGGCTAAGGAGAGCCCAGGAACATGATGTTGGAAACCTTTTCCCACTAATTACAAATACACCTAAGCGTAGTATCACCACTGTGTCCATAAGGATATCATAAGAAACTTTATCAAATGCCTTTCTAAAAATCCAAGTAGTACCATGTGAGTGACTTCCTCTTTACCCATTTACACAGTTTACATTTAAAAGTACCATTATTTGCATTTTCTTATATGTTAAGTTGCTTTACAAAATTTAAGTCTTTTATACCTATTCAAGGAATCCAGGAGTCTAGTAAACTTGCCAAAAAGGAAATGAGTGAAAAAATTCCCAGAATTTCACTTTTTGTTACAGAATTAAAATATCTAGTAGTTTTCTTGAAGTAGAGAAAAAAGAGTAACGTTTTTGAGTGATATTTTTGCCTCTAAGGGAACTACATCAGGGTTAACAGAAGAAAGCATTGACACTGAAACATGGACTGGAAAATAAACCAATGTCTGAGCATAAAAAAGGTGAGTGTTTGTGAGGTCCAGTATGATATCTCAGTATTGGCTGAACACTGGCCCCACTCAGCCAGTCAGAGTGAGACAGGCTGGGACCATTTTCTACAGTGCTGCAATGCTTGCACCTGGACAAACCTCTCCTTGAGCAACAAAATACAAAGAAATTATATGCGACTAAAAATAACTGTGTGCATACACAGTTGGGGCAAATTCTGGACCAAAAGATACAAAAAGACCAAAAAACCCAACTGCCACTTCTGAAGAACCGGGAGGAAAAACCGGGTGTTGGGAGCAAAAGCAGGGTACTGTGCATGCCCCCTGCACTCAGCGCCACAAAGGGGTGGGCAGAACACCTAAGCCACCCCTCTGGCCCGGCCCCTGGACACACCCCTACCCTCACCCGGTATAAGGAACCAGCTCGTCCCCTCCTCAGGAAGTGAGCGAGGGAACCTGTTACTTGTTTTTGCTCCCTTCTGTGGTCGCAGGGGCCCCAATAAAGCCTTGTCTGAATTTCTTGTCTGGCCTCTAGTCAATTCTATTGATTGGGAAAGGGCAAGAACCCTGGTCGGTATCAAGACCATTTTACATGAAACCTGTCAACGAACTTCATTCCAAATTTGGATTTTTAAAAACTATTTATTTATTTGTTTGTTTTGTTGCACTGGGTCTTAGTTGCAGCAGGCAGGCTCCTTAGTTGCAGCTCAGCAGCTCCTTAGTTGCAGCACGTGGGCTCCTTAGTTGTGGCATGCATGTGGGATCTAGTTCCCTGACCAGGGATCGAACACTGGCCCCCTGCATTGGGAGCACAGAGTCTTATCCACTGCGCCAACAGGGAAGTCCCTAAATTTGGATTTAAGCAATTAATATTAAACAAAATCAAAGATTGGTCATCACTCATATTTTAAAAAAATTCAAATTAGGATTAACCAAGAATAGATTAGTCATTAAAAGCAGACTTACGGATACCCATCAGATTTTTAGCAATGTGGGTATTTAGATAACCTAAAATAACTAAATTTTAGTCCATAATACTTTTTTTGTAAAGTGGCGAATGAGCCAGAAGTAAGTGTGTAAAGGAGCAGAGCAATACTTTTAACTTTTAAGCTCATGAGTTGAAGATTATTTCCTTTGGGGAAATAATTTTAATATTGATTAATTTTTAATTTAGGAAAGTAAAATAAAATTATTTGTGGAATGTAAGAATAATACATGCAAAAATGTAAACTCACTCTCATTTGGAAAATGGAAAGGAAAAGCCAGATGACCTTTAAGAGCTCTTTTGGCTCTAAAAACACAGATTTAGTGTTGGAGCAAATGGCTCAAGTTACAGAGAATGGTTGTCTCAATCCAGGGCCTAACTGAGCATATGCAAATGTTCATACTGCAGATTACAGTGTAACTGACAAGCACTTTATCTAAAAGACCCACAACAGTAACGCTTAAAAGAGTTAACATCTACAAAACATAATTCAAATGAGCGCACTTACAAATGTAATCCACTGCTGTGGATTTAAACAAAAAGGTGAGTTTTGAGGTGTGTTCAGATTGTGGTGAAGTAGGAATTAACAAAGAAGAGTAAGGAGAACTTTTCAAAAATAGATGAATTTCGGTCTTAAAAATTAGAGCTAAAAAATGGAAGAAAAGTATGAGAACTACATGGGTTCTGATATCTTTGCCAGAAAGAAAATGCTAATTTATTTAGCTATCTTATTTCATTTCTTTAATAAATATTTGTTGAGAACCAACTATGTGTTAGGCACTGTGCTGAGAATACCGGGTTGAATAAGACAGAGAACAGGCCCTCATGGAGCATAGTCTAATGAGGGTGACCGACATTAAACCAATAATTATACCAATTAATGTATAATTATAAATTGTGATGAGCACCATAAAGGAAAATTACAGGGGGTTAATGAGAGAATTTGCCAACGGACCTAATTTACATTGGGGCACCAAGGAAGGCTTCTTTAAGGAAGTGACATTTCAGTTGTCCCCTGAAGGACAATTGAAATAAAGAGGTGAAGGCTAAGGGTAAGAGCATCTCAGGCAGAGAGAACAGCATGCACAGAGGCTGAGGTAGCAAGAAACTTACTTCCCATGTGAGAAGCCTAAAGAAGGTCACTGTGATTAGCTGAGAGAGGGAGAGTGGACCAAAAACATGTTGGAAAGAAATGCTCAGGTCTGACCACACTGGGCTTAGGGCACCCCTAGGATTGTGGATTTTACCTAAGATAGCTTAAATAGAAAGCACTCAAAGATTTATAAGCAGAGGAGGGACATGATTCTATTTACTCTGGAATTACGGGTAGAATGGGCAGGAGGAGGGCAAAGGTGGACACAGGAGAACAAGTCAGAAGGATGTTTCAGTAAACCAAGATAAGGGATAATGACCCAGTCATCTTCCAACTTTTCTCTCATGTCTCCCCCAAATTATTGGAAAAATGATGTGTCCTCTCACATATTTTTAAGATAACATTTACATTTTTCATCATGTTTAATAGTTACAAAGAATATGTTTCTGCTGTATTTTAATTATTGATAGTTTAAAATAGAATTGTTACATCTAATTTATTTTATTTTCTAATGTGAAAGTTACAATTTCATTTTATTTTGTTTATTTTTAAATTTTGTTATTTTTTCCAGTTTTATTGAGAAATAATTGACATCTGTCACTGTATGAGTTTAAGTTATATAGCATGATAGTTTGATTTACCTATACTGTGAAATGATTACCACAATAGATTCAGCTAACATCCATCTTCTCATATACATACAATAAAAAAGCAAGAAAAAAGAAAAAAATTTCTCCTTGTGATGAGAACTCACAAGATGTACTCTCTTAACAGCTTTACTGTATATCATACAGCAGTGTTACCTATAGTCATGATGTTGTATATAACATCCCTAGTACTTATTTATCTCATAACTGGAAATTTGTACCTTTTGACCACCTTTCTGCAATTTCCCTTCCCCTCCAAACTCCACCTCTGAAAATCACCTCTGAAATTCTGATCTATTTTTAATGAGTTTATTTATTTATTTATTTATTTTTAGATTCCACATGTAATACTATATAGTATTTGTATTTCTCTGTCAGACTTATTTCACTGAGCATAATGCTGTCAATGTCCTTCCATTGTCACAAATGTCAGGATTTTCTTCTTTCTCAAGGGTGAATAACATATAAATACATACATACATACATACCACCACTTCTTTATTTATTCATCCATAGATGGACACTTAGGTTGTTTCCATGTCTTGGCTATTGTAAATAATGCTGCTATGAATATGGGGATGAAACGTCTTTCCAAGTTAGTGTTTTCATTTCCTTTGGATATATTTCCAGGAGGGGAATTGCTGGATCACATGGTGGTTTTATTTTTAATTTTTTGAGGAAAAAATGTTCTCTATAGTGACTGTACCAATTTACAATCCCACCAACAGTGCACAGGGTTCCCTTTTCTCCACATCCACATCAGCATTTGTTATCTCTTGTCTTTTTGATGCTGGACATCCTAACAGGCATGAGGTGATATGTCATTGTAGTTTTGATTTGCATTTCCCTAATGACTACTGATGTTGAGCATCTTTTCATGTTCTTGTTGGCCTTTTGTATGTCTTCTTTGGAGAGATTTCTATTCAGGTCCTTTGCCCACTTTTTAATTGGGTTAGTTGTTTTTTGCTATTGAGTTATATATTTTAGATATTAACCCCATATCAGATATGGGGTTTGCAAATATTTTTTCCTATTCTATAGGTTGTCTTTTCACTCTGTTGATGGTACATCTCTATTTAAATGGGTTCAATGAGAATCTAAAAACTGTCATTATTTGATGCCCACCAATATCCATTTAAAAATTCCAGGAAGTAGCTTTTCTTTAACAGTGGAAATTTTATATCATTCCTTTTCTTTTCCAATTCCATTCCAAATTCCCCACAAAATTCTATCCTAATTTACTATATTATTATGCTTGAGATCTTTCACTGAGTCACCTATTATGTGTCTCTGTAACAAAAATATGCATGTAAATTACCAAAAGGCTATAAGTTCAATAAGGATTGAGTAATTACAATTATCACCAGTACACAATTGATCAAAACAACACAAATCCAATGGAGACTTTTTTCTTTTCTAGTATAGGCATATATGTATATATATATTTCACATCTTTGTTGGAGTATAATTGCTTTACAATGTTGTGTTAGTTTCTGCTGTACAACAAAGTGAATCAGCTATATGTATACATATATCCCCATATCCTCTCCCTCTTGAGCTTCCCTCCCACCCCCCCTATCCCACCCCTTTAGGTCATCACAAAGCATCGAGTTGATCTCCCTGTGCTATGCAGCAACTTCCCACTAGCCATCTGTTTTTACATTTGGTAGTGTATATATGTCCATGCTGCTCACTCACTTCATCCCAGCTTCCCCATCCGCCCCCTGCCCATGTCCTCAAGTCCGTTCTCTACATCTGCATCTTTATTCCTGCCCTGCCACTAGGTTCATCAGTACCATTTTTTTAGATTCCATATATATGTATTAGCCTATGGTATTTGTTTTTCTCTTTCTGACTTGCTTCACTCTGTATGAGAGACTCTAGGTCCATCCACCTCACTACAAATAACTCAACTTCATTCCTTTTTATGGCTGAGTAATATTCCTTTGTACATATGTGCCACATCTTCTTTATCCATTCATCTATTGATGAACATTTAGGTTGCTTCCATGTCCTGGCTATTGTAAATAGTGCTGCAATGAACATTGTGGTACATGACTCTTTTTGAATTATGGTTTTCACAGGGTATATGCCCAGGAATGGGATTGCTGGGTAATATGGTAGTTCTAGTTGTAGTTTTTTAAGGAACCTCCATACTGTTCCCCATAGTAGCTGTACCAGTTTACATTCCCACCAACAGTGTAAGAAGGTTCCCTTTTCTCCACACCCTCTCCAGCATTTATTGTTTGTAGATTTTCTTATCATGGCCATTCTGACGGGTGTGAGGTGACACCTCATTGTGGTTTTGAGTTGCATTTCTCTAATGATTAGTGATGTTGAGCATCCTTTCATGTGTTTGTTGGCAATCTGTATGTCTTCTTTGGAGAAATGTCTATTTAGGTCTTCTGCCCATTTTGGGATTGGGTCTTTTTTTTTTGATATTGAGCTGCATGAGCTGCTTGTATATTTTGGAGATTAATCCTTTGTCAGTTGTTTCGTTTGCAAATATTTTCTCCCATTCTGAGGCTTGTCTTTTTGTCTTGTTTATAGTTTCCTTTGCTGTGCGAAACCTTTAAAGTTTCATTAGGTCCCATTTGTTTATTTTTGTTTTTATTTCCATTACTCTAGGAGTTGGGTCAAAAAGGATCTTGCTGTGATTTATGTCATAGAGTTTTCTGCCCGTGTTTTCCTCTAAGAGTTTGATAGTGTCTGGCCTTACATTTTGGTCTTTAATCCATTTTGAGTTTATTTCTGTGTATGGTGTTAGGAAGTGTCCTAATCTCATTCTTTTACATGTAGATGTCCAGTTTTCCCAGCACCACTTATTGAAGAGGCTGTCTTTTCTCCATTGTATATTCTTACCTCCTTTGTCAAAGATAAGGTGACATATATGTGTGGGTTTATCTCTGGGCTTTCTATCCTGTTCCATTGATCTATATTTCTTTTTTTGTGCCAGTACCATACTGTCTTGATTACTGTAGCTTTGTAGTATAGTCTGAAGTCAGGGAGCCTGATTCCTCCAGCTCTGTTTTTCTTTCCCAAGATTGCTTTGGCTATTTGGAGTCTTTTGTGTTTCCAACCAAATTGTAAAATTTCTTGTTCTAGTTCTGTGAAAAATGCCATTGTTAATTTGATAAGGATTGCATTGAATCTGTAGACTGCTTTGGGTAGTATAGTCATTTTCACAATGTTGATACCTCCAATCCAAGAACATGGTATATCTCTCCATCTGTTCGTACCATCTTTGATTTCTTTCATCAGTGTCTTATAGTCTTCTGCATACAGGTCTTTTGTCTCCTTAGGTAGGTTTATTCCTAGGTATTTTATTCTTTTTGTTGCAGTGGTGAATGGGAGTGTTTCCTTAATTTCTCTTTCTGATTTTTCATTGTTAGTGTATAGGAATGCAGGAGATTTCTGTGCATTGATTTTGTGTCCTGTTACTTTACCAAATTCATTGATGAGCTCTAGTAGTTTTCTGGTGGCATCTTTAAGATTTTCTATGTACAGTATCATGTCATCTGCAAACAGTGACCGTTTTACTTCTTCTTTTCCAATTTGGATTCCTTTTATTTCTTTCTCTTCTCTGATTGCTGTGGCTAAAACTTCCAAAACTATGTTGAATAATAGTGGTGAGAGTGGGCACCCTTGTCTTGTTCCTGATCTTACAGGACATGCTTTCAGTTTTTCATCATTGAGAATGATGTTGGCTGTGGGTTTGTCATATATGGCTTTTATTATGTTGAGGTAGGTTCCCTCTTTGCCCACCTTCTGGAGAGTTTTTATCATAAATAGGTGTTGAATTTTGTCAAAAGCTTTTTCTGCACCTATTGAGATTATCATATGGTTTTTATCATTCAGTTTGTTAATATGGTGTATCACATTGATTGATTCGTGTATACTGAAGAATCTTTGCATTCCTGGGATAAACCCCACTTGATCATGGTGTATGATCCTTTTAATGTGTTGTTGGATTCTGTTTGCTAGTATTTTGTTGAGGATTTTTGCATCTTTTTTCATCAGTGGTATTGGTCTGCAGTTTTCTTTCTTTGTGACATCTTTGTCTGGTTTTGGTATCAGGGTGATGGTGGCCCTGTAAATGAGTTTAGGAGTGTTTCTCCCTCTGCTATATTTTGGAAGAGTTTGAGAAGGATAGGCATTAGCTCTTCTCTAAATGTTTGATAGAGTTCACCTGTGAAGCCATCTGGCCCCTTATGATTTCTTTCCTTCTGCTAACTTTGGGGTTTTTTTGTTCTTCTTTCTATAATTGCTTTAGTTGTAAGGTTGGGTTGTTTGAGATTTTTCTTGTTTCTTGAGGTAGGATTGTATTACTATAAACTTCCTTCTTAGAAGAGCTTTTTCTGCATCCCATAGGTTTTGGGTCATCGTGTTTTCATTGTCATTTGTTTCTAGGTCCAATAGAGACTTTTATAAATAATTATTAAACAAGATAAAATTGTTTTGGAAATCAACTTTTAAGGAGATAAATGGGGTTATTTTTTTTTAAAGCACTTCACATCTCCATGGATAAATATGATTTATATGAATTATTGATGGAATGAGACGGGTCAGCAACAATTCTGGTCCCTTTTTTCATTTTTGTCAGTGAAAGGGGTGACACCATGTTCAGATAAATACAACAGGTAAGAATGAAAGGAGTTTTGTTGTCATAATTGTTTGAACCTCTGAGTTACATGCAAAAATCCAAATAGTAATCTATCATAAAAATTATTTTTTTAACCTATTAGATAACAATTCTATTAGATCTTCCTTCAATTTTTTTGAAAGCAAAGAATTGAAAAAGATTGATTTAAACCGTAGAGGCCCTAACATTTGCAGGGCTGGGGCAAGAGAACTGAAGAAGGCTCAATACTACATATTTCACTCTGTTGAAAATATACAGTTGATTCTTGCTATTTGCAGTAGTTAAGTTCTACAAGGTCATCACAAACACTGACTTGGTGAATACTGAACCATTGCTCCTAGAAGAAATATAGGGTTAGATCCCTGTGAGCCTTTACTCACAACATTTTCATCAACTGATCAATACATAAAATTGTTTTATGTGCACTTCTGTTTAAAGATACCTTTTAATATATATTTTGATTCATTAACACTGAACTCACAGTCAAGAGCACCATAACCTATGCCTTGAACTAAGCTTTTCTAACACATCTATTTTTTCCATAAGGCACATGACAGCCTTCTCGCACTCAGAACACTAGACAGCACTTCAGCACGACGTTTGGGGACCAATTCAAGCAACAAAATCACCACCAGAGAGCATAAAATTGAGAAAAACATGGCACTAAATATACCATGAAAGATTACTTGTTTACCATATGAGAGCTGAAATGAGAAGGCAGATAGTCTCCTTGTTCAACCTCAGCTGGGAATGTGCTCAAATTTTTCACCACTCTGGGCATGTCCATGAATGACCTCAAAAGCACCACAAGTATTGATTTGGGGGGTACAAATATATTTAAGTTAATGAGAAAATTCATATATATGAAATCCATGAATGAGGATTGACTGTAAATCAAGTTAATACATAGTTAAATAAAATATGTTCTATTGATATCTGTCAATTTATCTATCGATAGCTATATCTACTTTCATAATGACATGGAAGGCTAGATTTAAATTTAAAATTCTCAGACTCTTTGGAGTTCTATACAGGAGTGTGGCAGGAAAAGAGTCCATTCAGCTTGGCCAGTCTAAAAGAGAAGGGCACAAGCTTGGCCCTATGGACTCCCTGCTCCTTGGCGAGCAGTGCAGCGGAAGAGGGAGATCTAAAGATGGTGCTGATCACCTAGTCATTAGAATTGTTCATTTTCTCAATTTTTGAGAAGTATTCTCCCCAAAATATTACCAAGATTTTTTATCAAATTACTTAATTAGACCTTTTTTTTCCCACTAATAGGCACCTTATTCACCTCAGTGTTCTCAGAAAGGATTAGGAAAATGGAAATATTTTTTAAAGTTTTAATACACATTTGCCAATACAATTTTAAAGACTCTTGCTATTTTCATGTCTTTCAATAATATTTTTTGTCAAACCATGTATCTGTGGATTTAGCTCATTGGATCCTAATGGAAATTCTGTCAGCTGAGTAATTAGCATTGCCAAATCAATTAGCTAAATCAGACTGACTTCTGATCATAAAATCTGACTTCGTCTTTCAATTCAAATAAATTCATTAATAAACATTACAGAAGCTATAGAAAGCACTGGGAAAGAAATTATGAAGGCATTTTTAAAATGGATTAATAAAACCAGTCAAATCATGATAAATAATGTAGATATAATTTATTCATTTTAATAAGTTAAATAAGAATAAACCTATATACATTTCTCATTACTTAAATTGTAATGATGAAATGTAATATGTAGTTAAAATATAAATTGTATATGAAGGAAGGTGTGTGATTAAAAGCATGATATTTCCTTAGTATTGAAAGCTGGTTGTCAGCTTTTGCTATAAAGTAAGAATCATAGACACTACTTCAGAAATAGCTCTGTTCATGTCATATACATCAAGGTCAAAATAATCCCTGTATTTAATAAGAGAGAACAGCATATGAAGCTAAAAAATCTATTTAGTCCAGCATCTAGGAAGTAATTTTTTATACCAGATAAAAAATATTACATATATTATGAAATGAAGTAAGATGAAGATTGAATGTAATTGGAATATATAGTTCATGATATAATTAAATGTTTTAACTTACTGTATAACAGGATGAATTTAAAAGAAATCACTTAATATTTCAGTCCTCTGGTTCCATGCAGTGTGTTTTAAAGAATCTGATGTTCTGTAAAATATTCTAGTTACATTAAAAGAATGTGTCACTAACCAGTACTGCTTCACTCTTTGAAAGCGCTTTTATTTCCAGCTAATGAAATCTGATAGGAATGAGTATTACAAATAGCTGGAAAATATTGCTTACATTTTAACACATTAAAAAAAGCCCTGGGCTTCCCTGGTGGCGCAGTGGTTGAGAATCTGCCTGCCAATGCAGGGGACACGGGTTCGAGCCCTGGTCTGGGAAGATCCCACATGCCGCGGAGCGACTAAGCCCGTGAGCCACAATTGCTGAGCCTGCGCGTCTGGAGCCTGTGCTCCGCGACAAGAGAGGCCGCGATAGTGAGAGGCCCGCGCACCGCGATGAAGAGCGGCCCCCACTTGCCACAACTGGAGAAAGCCCTCGCACAGAAACGAAGACCCAACACAGCCATAAATAAATAAATAAATAAAATTTAAAAAAAAAAAAGAAAAAGAGAGAGAGAGAGCTTAGAGCGCATTGTACTTAAAAAAAAAAAAAAAAAAGCCCTATTTAGTAATGAATATGTTTTACCAATCCTCTCTGTTTTGTGTTCATTCGACTCTCCATTAAGAGTAAAGAATTCTTGGACACTGGTTGGGGTGTGGAAGACATGAGTCCATTAATTAAGTCCTCATCAATCCAATGTCCACATTGCTCAATAATCGGATTCCAGGACATCCCAATAGTTGCCATTTCTAGCACCACTCTTCATTCTTCACAGAAATAAAGATAGAGAAAAATAGGAATATGTTTATAGATGCGTTTTTAAAAAAAGAGGAAAAAATTTATTTTTGAAGCTGCATCCCAGAGATTCCACTCTCTGTGGAATGCTTGCCCAGCTGTGAGGTCTGCTCGATCCAGAGAAAGTCCTCTGGGGGTTCCCTGGGGCCTGGGCCCTGAGGGACAGCCTGGTGAGGTAGCAGAAACTTGGCAGGGTGGATTCTGCCCCTGTGTCCCCCTTCAGGGGCCTCCCCTGCAATATGGAGACCCCACTGAGAATGCGAGTGAGGGGATATGGCTCTGCAATGCGGAAAGGACGGTCATCAGAGCCTCTTGCTCAGGCCCATCCTGCGGGCTTTGTGCTTTGCATCCTGGAGAGGGTTCAAGGCATGTTACAATGGGGGTAGGTAGAGGTGAGGCTGCAGGAAAAGGCAGGTGTAAGCTCACACTACCGCCCCCCCCCCCCACCTCAGGTCATGGTCTGCAAGCCTTCCATCTTCTCTGGGTTCCATCTCCTTTCTCCAGGAGTCTAGTCCCTACAGGGGCCTCCCATCTTTGAGCCTATGGAAGAGGAGCTGGGTGGCCCTAGCCCCCTGGGGATTAAGACCTCCCACCCCAGGCTCCCTAATCCCCCTGAGGCCTAGAACACCAGAGCTGGAAAAGGTCCTTATCCAGAAGGCTCACTGCACTGATGGGCCCAGGGGATGCGGGGGCTGGGTGGGTGATTTGTCCAAGGTTACTCAGAAGGTCAGTGGCAGGGCTCGGACTTAGACAAGGCCTCCTGGGCCCCAACGTGAGCCACATTCCCAGCACCTGAGTCCCCAAGGCCCCCAGCCCACAAGGCTGGTCAGGGAGCTACGGCAGGTGCTCCTCCTTGACAGGCACTTTTGGGGAGGAGGCGCCCAGGAGGCTGGCGGAGCAGGGGCACAGGCCCCCCAGGGGCGGCCCAGCTGGAGTGGGGGTGACATCATGGGTTGGCAGGGGTGACTGCCGCTGCTTCTTGTTGACTTGGCGCTCCTTTGCCCGCCGACTTTGGAACCAGAGCTTCCCTTGGCGTTCAGTAAGCCCCAGGTTGGCGGCCAGCTCTGATTTCCGCCGCATGGTGATGTAACGGCTGGGCTGTAGTGGAATTCCTTCTCCAGCTCCTGGCAGTGGTGGTCAGTGCAGACCACGCGGTGTTTGTCTTTGGTCCAGGTCTTACCGCTGCCAATGCCGCCTCTGGCCGCCAGGCTGCACCGCATCCCCTCACAGGGTGTCTGGCTTTGCACTCTGGGTGAGGACGGTGTGCCTGGGCAGCCGAGGGGCTGCGCCAGGAGACCAGGGTCAGGCCCCGGGGGGCGCGGGCACCGCACTGAAGTCCGGAGGGGGCCCGAATGCCAGCGGGGCCAGGCTGGCGGCTGGGGCTTATTCGTCCTTCGGCGCAGAGAAGGGCGCGCTCCACGTGAGTAGCCGGTAAAGTCGGGGTACTGCGGGGGCCCCGGGGGTGGGGGCGGGAGGCCGTAGGCTTGCGGGCCCAGGCCGAGACTGGTGGCTCTGGCGGGGCCGGGGTACACGGGGGGGATCCTCGTCCAGCACATCGCCCGCGTACATGGTGTGCGCGCCCTGCCCCCGTGCGCACGCTGGGCCCTGGAGCCCACGAGCCACTGCGCACGTGAACTTCCGGCCCTTATACATGCTTTAATTAATCATTGAAAGAAGTGCTCCTTCCTTCAAATTTTTTTTTTCTTTTTCTTTTTTCTTTTTTTGCATTGGCTCTGCGGTGTTCTCGAGAGTTTTTACACCTGGAAAGCACCACAGTGGGATTCCAGATGGGAGAGGGCTTGTCTTTTCTTGTTAAGTGGGTGAAGAAAGATTTCGAAAGAAAGGTTAGGAAAGGCAAATCTTCATGACGATTAGCAAAGGGTATATATAAAGATCTGGATCTATAAATGGATTCCTTTAAAACCATCACTAGCCTCACACTCCTGAAAGTCTGTGCTTCTTCTGGGGGTTCTGGTTTGAAGACCATTTCTTTGTCTATAGGCAAAACAGTAGAGGTGGAGCAAAGTGACGGACAAAACATAGTTTGGGGATAGAATCCACAGAACTTGATAATAAATTGAATTAGGGTAGAGAGTAAGGGAGAGGGAAGTGTCAAGGAAGACTCCACAGTCCAGCTGCTATTTGTTGAGACAGAGAAGACAGGTGGAGAAGATAGCCTCATAGTTTTTTTGTTTATCTTATTTTATTTTAGACAGTTTGTTGACTGGTATTTTATTGAGTTATAACTCTCAACTTTTTGGCTAAGTTTATCAAATAGAAATGATTATTGGCACATAAGGTAACATTATTTCCAAAATGATTTTCCCTTTTAAAGTGATATCTTTCCTCACCCTTGACACTCAAACTCTTAACAAACAGCTTCTCAGACTCAAATTCATACTCAAATTTTATTGTGACATGCTGAATGATTATATATTCAAGCTTATTAATATAAAAAGTGGGAAGTGTATTCTTAAATTAAACACAGTTTTAGCTATAGTAGAATCCAGCAAAACTCTATATTACTTCTCTTCTGCGGCCCCTACCAAGAAATGTAAAGAAGGGACCCATGTGTCCTGTGTGCCTAGCTCAGTGCCTGGCACATAGTAAGTGCTCAATAAATAGTTGTTGAGTGAGTGACATATAGGACATTCACCTACTAAGACATTTAAAAAGAAACGAGGTATTTTTATATAGACACACAAACATACAATTATTTCTTAGAATTCCTATAGTTTGCCAACTAAAAATTGTTGCTCACCCTCTGGTTCTACAAGAATGGAGCAGTCGCTGACCTTCAACAACCCCTGAAAGGAGTTCAGGGCGGAGATCAGGAATGAGGCACTCTGTGCGCTGGGACAAACTGGCAGAAGAGGCCTTCAGATAGTTGGATATTTTCAGGAGATTTTATGAGCCCAATTTCTTGCATCTTCTCACATCTAGAAAAGCACTAAAATCATTAAGAGACATCTGCTCCTCGTGACTAGCAGCAACCTTCTCGTGACTAGCAGCAAGCCTCTGCCAAAATGTGTGCTTGACTGCAAGTATCCACCTTTAGCAAAATCACATATATATGCCCTCCCCGAGACCCCCATAATCTGCCAAGCAGTTTCTCAGAGCCATCTGAGAGACTGTGTCGTCGGCTACAGTCCTCATAAGGCCCCAAGTAAAACTTAAATCACAACTCTCAGTTTGTGCATTTCTTTCAGTCCACAAACTCTTAGATTCATATTATATTTCCATATATAACCTTTTACTCATAACTGAGACTTTTAAATGATAAGTTTATGCCCACAGGTTGTGAAAAGATTAAACATAAGTCGTTCCTTTCAAAGGTCCCCAGAGGCACTCTTTCTGCAAAGTCCCTGTTTTTCTTGTGCAAGTGGTAGCTATGTTAGACTGGGGTCTTTAACTTGTGCAAGATATCAGATCTGCCTTTGGTGCACATTTCTGTCCCCACCCCTCTTCCTGTACGGTCAGTGTCACGATACCCTTTGGGGCTTTCGCGACGCCCTACTGAAAGGGTCGGCCACCTCCTCGTCTGCGGGTTCAATTCGTGCCCTGGCCCCGCCCCATGCCCCCAGCATCCATTGCGCGGGCCTTGAAACCCCGCCCCCGGAAGCTGTTGGCCGAGCGGGCCTAGAGTTTGCAGGCCGGGGTTGAGGCGGCTCGGGCGGCTGGGGGGCTTGGTGGGGTGGTTACAGCAGGGAAGGGAATGGGCCGGGCGCAGTGTGGCCGTCCCTCCTCCGTCCCTCAGGGTCGTCCTCGCCTGGCGCTTTCCAGCGTGTGCAGGCCGAACCTTCGCCGCTGAGCCCTAAGACGGGCCCAGGTGGACATCGGGCCACAGCGCGTCAGGTAAGGGCTTCGGGGACCCTGCCCCCCCCAACCCCCGCCTTACACACCGGCGGGCGAGGGGTCGAGAGGGCCGCTGACCGTTGGTTTGCTGGGCTGCCTGGAAACGGAGGGCCTCGAAGTTCCGCAGCTCCGAGCCTCTGAATACCGCCTTCAGTATTCGCGCCGCAGGTAGTGGTTGAGCACCGTGCTGCCCAGGCACGAGTCGGACAGCTGTCCCTGCCCTCCAGGAGCTTGCCTTCCTGGCGCAGGGCTTGTTGGTGGCTCTTTGTCAGTGAGCTCTCTTCTATTCCCACCTCAATGAGAGTTTGGCGTTTTTTTCCCCAGTAAGTGAGTGATGAACTCCTTAGTTGACACCATTTATTGCATAAAATATACATAACACATATGTGTAGACACACGACACAAATATAGATGAGTAGATATGTGATCTTATGTAAGTAGCTGTTATCTTCGAAGAAGTTAATATATTGAATTACATTACTAACATACATAGATATTGAATTTGCATTCATGGGATAAACTCCACTAAGATATGTACTTGTATATGTGTATGCATCACATATGCACATTGACACGTTGGATTTGATTAGCTAATAATTTATTTAGGATATTTGTGTTTATGTTCATAAGTATTATTGTCTATAATTTTTTTGGTGCAGTATACGGTACTCGTCTGGTTTGGGAATCATTGCTATTGTAGTTTCAAGAAAAGAGTTCAGTGGCTTTCCTTCTTTATTTCTGAAGAGTTTGTATATTATAAGGATTTTCTGTTCTTTGCATGTTTGATAAAACTCACCTGTAAAACTCTTTTGGCCTGGTGTATTTTACTTTTGGGGGTAAGTGAGAGCCTTCTGTGTACTGTTTTCTTTTTTTTCCTTCATCGGCTTTCAGCAGTTTTATTGATCTTGATTGTTTTCTATTAATTTCTCCTCCTTTGAGCTTGTTCATTTTCTGGCTTCTTTATTGAATACTTTATTTTCAGTCTTTAAAATACTAAATGCATTTAATGCTCTTCTAAATTTTAATTTCTAAGTTCTAAGAACTGCTAAAGCTGCAACCACCAACTTTTTTTTTTATTGGACTATAATTGCTTTACAATGTTGTGTTAGTTTCTGCTGTACAATGAAGTGAATCAGCTATATGTATACCTTTATCTCCTCCCTCTTGGACCTCCCTCCCCACCCCATCCCACCCATCTAGGTCATCACAGAGAGCTGAGCTGAGCTCCCTGTGCTATACAGCAGGTTTCCACTAGCTATCTGTTTTACACATGGTAGTGTATTTATGTCAAACCTAATCTCCCAATTCATCCCACCCTCCCCTTCCCTCCCACAGTGTCCACACGTCCATTCTCTATGTCTGCATTTCTATTCCTGCCCTGCAGATAGGTTCATCTGTACCATTTTGCTAGATTCCACATATATGCGTTAATATACGATATTTGCTTTTCTCTTTCTGACTTACTTCACTCTGTATGACAATCTAAATGTCCATCGACAGATGAATGAATCTGGTTCATATATATAAAT